>NW_006289713.1:2265113-2317297 GCF_000327345.1 Myotis davidii | reverse complement strand
CGTCGGGCTGTCCTGGCACCGGGTCGGCCACCACGGCTGCGGGCCCCTGCAGGCTCTGGCCGCACACGTGGTGGTGCTTCTCCCAGTCCTTGTGCTGGCAGAAGGAGCCGCAGTAGCGTGCTGCGTTGCAGCCGCTGCACGTCTCGCTGGCCTTGCGCCCACAGTTCCAGCAGCTCTGGATTGGGTGGAGGAGATGGTCAGGGCGGGGCCACTCCAAATCCCCCACGTCCCCAGCCCAGCTGCAGAATGGGGAAAGATACCCTCTACACAAATGGGCTTGGACCCAGCCAGGGTGTGAAGTGAGACCCCACAGTGCTACAGCTTGTGGTGCCCGTTGGCCAACATGGCCCCTTGCGTGGGGCATTTTGGGGGAATGGGCTCGCACGACTACATTGCACACCTTTAGCCCACCCAGAGAGGTTCATGCTGGGCTTACAGGACCACGGGGTCCTCATGAGGGCAGGGAGCCACTGCCCCTTCCCTCTCTTTCAGGCAGCCCTCCTGCCCCACCAGGGCTCCAACACAGAATGTAGGGGCCCCGGAAGAACAAAGATGGCCACGCTCCAACGTGGGGTGCATGCGAGGCCTGCCTCGGTCACATCCTTCCCCTACCATTGGGCTTCTGTGGAACAAACATAAGCCAGCCGGCCATGTGAGTAAAAGGTGGGCAGGGATACTGGGGCAGCCCCAGGCTATGCAACAGAGACACAAACCTGCCACGGGGACAGGCCCAGGTGCCCATTTAACCTCCAAAGCCTCTTGGGCGCCAACAGCTCCTGCTGTCCCTGGCTCACTCTGGCTCGGCCACCTCAGTCTCCTGCAGTCCTCACTCCGCCAGCTGTGCCTGCCCCCATCTGGCCTTTGTCCCTGCTGCTCCCTCCTGGGGTGACACTGTTCCCCGATTCCTGCATGCTGGGTCACTTCCTCCAGGACTGCTCAGACGGCACTGCGAGGGGGCCCTGACTGACACCCCACCTCCTTCCCACACAGGTCCACAGCCGGAAGTGCTGCAGGCTTCATGTCAAACACCAGCACGATAATAATCTCACACCCTCCCGCATGTGCGCATGTGCCGGGAGCTGAGGAGGTGGATAGATGCCACCTGGGGTCTTTACATCCTCCTCTTGCCTCCTGCTTCCCAGGTTAGAGAGCATGAGCTCCGGTGTCTGCGAGCCTGGCTGCAAATCAAGGCCCTGCCACTTCCCAGGGCAAGCTACCTCCCCCCAGACCCCTCAGTTTCATCTGTACAATGGGGACACCCACAGGACCCTTCTCACCAGGCTGTGTGGGGTCAAGAGGCCCTGAGAGCTCATGGGGATGCCAAGATGGCGCAACAGCCCCGGACTTGGACTTGGGGTGGGGTGTGGGGTGGGCACCTACCTCACTGGAGTCCTCCTGCTGGTTGACGACAGTGAGGGCATCCTCCGAGGCCTGCCGCCTGGCCTCGGCCAGGGCCCGCTCCATCTTGGCGCGCTCTGTGCTGATGAGCTCGTGGGCCTTCCGCTCGGCATCTGACACAGCTTTCTGCAACTCAGACATTGCCTGCCGCTTCACCTCATTCACCGCCTCCTCTGCAGAGGACATGTGGCCATGGTCACGTGGGCCGGCCTACCCAGGTCTCCTGGGCCTCCAGCTCATAACCCCGGGGGCCGGGCTTGTGCATAAGGACCACATGCATCCCTGCATCTGTGTGCAAGCATGGCCATGGAGCAAATCTCCAAGCTCATCTCCAGCAGTGTTCTCAAACTCCAGCAGCAGTGACAGATTTGATGCAGGGGGCCTGGGGAGGGCCCTAGACTCTGCATTCCCAACAAGTTCCAAGTGCTGCTGCTGCTGCTGGTCTTGGCACCCACTTTGAGAACCACAGCTGTATTGTCCTGCCCCACAGACAGTCTGCCTTCCCCTGTGGCCTGTCTGGATGCAATCCAGGGAATGCCTGGTCTAGGGCTCTGCATTATTTCCCCCAAAACCCTATGATCTCCCCCACATTTACCACCTCTGCCTGTTCATGTATGAGGAGTCAGTGGATTGTTTTTACTGTGGCCAGAGCGTCTGCTCATGGCACCCTGCCCTCTGACAATGGGAACAATATGGACCCCTCTGCCCCCTCTAAGCCAACCCCGAAGGCCTTTCAGGCCTGCCTCAGTTTACCTGGCAGTGCTGTTCTTGCAGCATGGTGTGAAGGAGGCTGGGGTGGGATACAAGGGGCAGAGATGACCCTTGAGCCTGATGTTCCAAGTGTTTGCACACTGTGTGCTGAGCTGCTGGCAATGCCAACTGCAGCCACCTGTCCCCATGTCACCACCCGAGCTCCACATGGTTGTCACCCAGGGTCCCATGAGGCCCTGCTGTGGGCCAGAGGGAGGTGAAGGGGACAGCCAAGGGAAATGAGGACCTGCCTCTCCCCGTCCAAGCCACCCTCCTGCCTCGACCTGGGCGGCTGCTGCCTGCCTGGCCCTTTAGCCTCCAACTCTGAGCTGGGACCCTCCACTCTGCTTTCAAAATCCTAAGACTGCCTCCCTCTAAATCATACTCTACACTGAATCTATCCCACGAATCCAAACATATCAGGATCCTGCCGAAACCGGTTTGGCTCAGTGGATAGAGCATCGGCCTGCGGACTGAGAGGTCCCAGGTTCGATTCCGGTCAAGGGCATGTGCCTGGGTTGCGGGGACATCTCCAGTGGGAGATGTGCAGGAGGCGGCTGATCGATGTTTCTCTCTCATTGATGTTTCTAACTCTCTATCCCTCTCCCTTCCTCTCTGTGAAAAATCAATAAAATATATTTTTTTAAAAAAGGGATCCTGTGTCTTCTCTGCACTGCCACCGCCCTTGAGCCCGCCTCTCTCTCGCTGCCCACAGGCTGTAGCTCCTGCCCAGCCTCTCCCCAAAGTGTTCCCACGATGCCATGAATGTCCCCCGCAGCATTCCCATTGCCATGCTCAACACTATGCCCAGATTCCAGCTCTAAGTGCCTGTCTCGTATGTGTGTGTGTCTGTGCACACTCGTGTGCATGTTGGGCCTGAGGCCCTGCTTGTTTTACTGAGCGTGGTGTTCCCTGGCAGGTGAGGGTGGCAATCGTCCTACTCTGGATACTAAATGCACCGTGACCCCTCCATAAGCCCCATCTGTGAAGCCCTGTGAACTTCCCCCTGAGCTTGGGGCCAGGTGAGCCCCCTACCAGAGGCTCCTTGCAGAGAGGGCAAGAGGGTCTAGTCTAGGCCTGCAGGCCCCAGCTTCCGCCCCCCTGCCCCCACTCACCAGCCTTCCTCCAGATCTCCTCGGGCATGTAGCTGGAGAGGGTCCTAGGCATGAACTCCCGGTGCACGTCTGAAACACAGGGGCCAGTGTCACACACAGGACGGGGCCACAGGGCCATGTGTGAGTGTGTTCTTGGCGGGGGTCCGAGGTACTCATGGGTAGAAACGCGGTATCAGTTGCTGGGGTGGGGGCAGGACAGCGTCATGGAGGTGGGTGCTCTGGACCTGACTGGGAGCCGGGCCCATCTTGAGCCCCTCTTGGTTTCCATGGCCATCACCCAGGGGATGAGTGCAGACCCACAGAACTCTGAGTCCGGGCTTCCTGTGGGTCCAGGGCTCTGCGTTGTTATCTCCCCCATATTTGCCACCTCTGCCTGCTCAGTGTGTTGAGCCACTGGGATTTGAGTCTGCTTCCCAGTGGGTCAGGCAGTGTCTTTGTATGTGGGCCCTGCTGCCTATGGTCCCGGGCACCCCCTTCATGCGCCCTGTAGCCCCTGTACCGCCCGTGCTGCTCTCTCCGCCACGCCACTCCCTCTGTCCCCTCCCAGCCCCAGCAGCACGCACCTAGCTGAGACCCCTCTGCTCCTGTCGAGCTGCTGAGGGGCCGGGCAGTGGTGGTCGAGGGGCCCTTCTTGGTGTCCTCAGCATCGCTGTAGCGCCGGACCCAGTGGTTGAGCTCCTCGCGGTCAGCCTCCTGGCACCGGCGCAGCACGGTGAGGGACCGCCGCGTCTTCTCGGCCATGTCCATGATGCAGTTCAGGAGCTGTGGGCGGTGGGGGGGCGGGCGGCCTAAGCATGCAGGGCCCTTTTCCCACACTCCTGGGCCTTGGCCAAGCCACTGTCCATGAGGTTTGGCCATGAGGGGCGGGGGCTTAAGTCTTTGTATGGGGCCCTCCTTGCAAACCTTAAGGTGCAGTCTGCCGGCACCACTCTGGGACCACACCTTCTGCCTAGTTTTTCCCCTAAAAGGAAGCAGGGCCAAGGATGAACCTGGAAATGGTGCTGAAGAGATCCCACCCCTCCACCAAGTGACCTTCCGGAGACTCTGCAGGGGCAGAGGAGGGAAGGTTCTGAGGGGCGGACCGGGAAGTGGAGGGTGGGCTGAGATGGGTGTTCCCCTTACCCCCATGCTCCCAGGGCCCACTCTCCCCAAGGCCTTGCCCCATGCCCCCCAGGTGGGCATAGAGCCAAGGGGAGCCCGCCCGAGCCCTGTCCCCACAGCCCCACCGGTTGGGCGGACTGTGGCACCTGTGCCCTGGCCTGGACACTCACGTTGTTGAGGTGCTTCCACTCCTCAGCCCACTCGCGCTCAGTGAGCCTGTGGTCGATCACTTCCTCTGGCCGTGACCCATGGACCACTGCAGGGGGAGAGGGGACACTCAGGCCCCACCCCATGCTCCCAGGCCCTACCCCACACTCCCCCCAAGCTCCGCCCTGGGCTAGATCCTCCATAGGCTGTGCCCACCCGGGTAAGATGGGGAGGGTGAAGAAAGGAACAGGCCTGGCCTCTGCTGAAGGCTTGGAGTAAAAGACCCATGTCCTCAATCCTTGCTCTAGCTTTGGCCACCCTTCCCCTGCCTCCCTACCTCCAAAACCCATTGTTCTCACTCTTTCTGCCCGCTGCTGCCAACAAAGCCAGACTCAGACTTCACTTCTGGGGTCCCACCATGCTCAGAAGCTCTCAGGGCCTCCGTGTGTCAACTGCCGGGCTTCAGCCAGGCTTTACCGGTTCCTCTCAACCAGCTGGACTCCTATGCATGCGTCAAAGCCCAGGTTTCGAGCCCTTCCTCCCCAGTAGCTCTGGGCCCTCAGAATTTCTTAAGTTCCATGAGACCCAGCAAGTGCCCCAGCTTATCTGCTGGGTCTCAAGTGAACCAGTCCAACTGTGGTCTCTTGGGAGACAGGGGGCTCAGGAAGCCAGTCGTCCTGACGATCCTTCCCCACGGGACCTGGGACCCTCATTTCCCTCTCCAGGCCTCAGTTTCCCTACCTCACCTATCTCAGGGGGCGTGAGAAGACTTATAGGAGGCACATTGGTGGGGAGAGCCTGGTACAAGCAGCTCTGCGCCAAGTGCTCTACACCTTTCATCCCTCATTGACCTTGAAGGAGACAGTGCTGCCATTTCCAATTTACAGAGAACTCAGAGAACTGAGAGAACGGAGGCTGCCTAAGGGGACATGTTTGCCCAAGGTCACCCAAGGTCAGCCTGAGCAGAGCTGTGCCTTCAGCCACTGGCTGGTATGGCTCCAGGGACTGAAACAATTGTTCTCCCAATCAGAAACAGAACCATCGTGAGCTGTGAAATGAGCACAAGTGCAGCAGCACCTGTCCCCACGACGGCTCCTCTCACAGTTTCTGACGTACCCAGTGCTCTTGCCCCCAGTGTTTTGGGTGCCTACGTTGGGCGATGCAGTGCCCATGAATGCTGTTGGGTTAAGGTCTCTCTATGTAGGCTTTCTTCAGCTCCTAAGGGTCTTCTGGACCCACAAACTCAAAATGCCTCTCCAAACTGCCGAAGGGGTGGGAGGTGGCAGCCACAATCCGCTGTCCACAGCCCTGCCCCGTTGCCCGCGGAGCCAGAGCTTTCGCCAACGCCCCAACCAAAATAGTGGCTGAGATCTGCCCAACAGCTGGTGTCTATTTTTGCATTAGCAGAAGCGGGTGGGGATAGCACCTGCCTGACCCGGCCACAGGGAGCCAGACACTGTCACCTGCTGCCTGGGCCAGGGCCCTGGAAGCTTCTGCGGGGTGGGGGCGAGGAGACGGCCTTGTATGGAGTGAGGCCTCTGCTGACCCTGCCTCTGGGCCCCCTTTTGGTGTCCTGGGCCTCTATCTTAGAGGCTGCTGTTTCTAGGCTGTCCCCCAATACTCTGGGTAGGAGCTGGTCCTGTTCATCTCTTTGTCCCCCAGGGATGGTCAGTGGTCAGGCAGATGTGGCCAGAAGACTTTGGGCATGTCAGTTATGATCTCTGGACCTCAGTCTCCTCATCTGTGATCTGGTGTGCTGACGTATCACACATATATGAGAACACGTCACGGCCCCCTTTAAGAACGGAGTTAAGGATACAATGCAAGCAAGAGGTGAGTGCTCCACCCTAGACTTTTCCCCACTGCAGTGGGTCCTCGGGTTACGTCGGAGATCCGTTCCCACGGCGCGACATAACGTGATTTTCGCCGTAAGTCGGAACTCACCTACATAAGCACCTACGTCGCTCACACGGAGCACATACACAGCAGGAAGGAAGTGAAACAGTAAAAAAAATTAAAAGAAAGATAACAATTCCTGACCTTTACTTGTGGTAAGTAAATAATAAACATAAAGCACATATGTACATATGTTGAAATGATGGAACTTTTTTTTTTTTAAATAAATACTGTAAATGGGAGAGGGCGACGTAACCATGAAATGACGTACGTCGAGTCGGACAGAACCCGAGGACTGTCTGTAACATCAATAACAGCTGGCCACACAGCCCCCACTCTGCACGGGATTAACTCCCTCGGTCCTTACGCGACCCTGAGGGTGAGACTCCTGTTAGAGCCCGCCAACAGAGGAGGAAACAGGCACAGAGGTCACGTGACCTGCCCAAGGGTGTATCACAGGGAGTCCTCAGAGCTCAGAGGAAAGGCTTCCCTTTTCTTGTCTCTATAACGAGATGACACACCTGTTCAGGGGCCAAGGGCACACTGAGTGGCTCTAGGTCCCCCAGGCCCCATACCCGTCTGTGCTTGCCTCCGTCCAGTCGGGGCCCCAGGACAGGCACACTCACAATCGTATCCCCTGGGAGGGAAGGGACCTTTTGGGCCCTGAGGGTGAGGATGTTGAACTGCCCCCCAGATGGAGGTCCGGGAAAGATGGCTCTCTCTCAGAAGCTTCCGGCCAGGGTGGGGATCCCCTCTGGGCCCTGGGGCCAGTTCCCCACTCACATCCTTTCTCTACGCCCATCTCCTCTGCGTCTTGACATGTGCACACAGTGGCTCCTGAACGCTCTCCCCACACACAGGTGCACGTGTGCTCCTACTAACATGCCCACACATGCCAACCCCTGCCCCCAGAACACTGCTCACTGAGTTGCCGATGGCGCTCCCGAAGCTCCCGGGGGTCAGGGTGGCGATAGGAGTCACGGGAGTGGTGGGCCAAGGCCATGTCCTCGAGGCGGTAGTGTGGCGGCGTGGGGTGGGGCAGCCCATTGCTGGGGCTGAAGCGCTGGGCAGGGCTCAGGGTGCACGGCCGTTTGCTGAGGGGGTCAGGGTGCAGCGGGTCGCGGTCTGACCCATTCTCTTTGGTCCTGGCCAAGAGAGTGGGCAGGAGGTCAGTGGTCACAGAACCAGGAGCCATGGATAGAAGTCCAAGCAGGAGAGATGAGAGAGAGAGAGAGGTGGTGGGCACAGAGAGAAAGAGTAAGGGGGAGACAGGGAGAGGTGAAACCAGTCCACTGGGGACCCAGCCTGATTCCTGCTCCTGGTGTACCGGCTCTGGGGCCTAGTGGTCATGAAGTCTGAACGTCTGTTGAGAGAACGAAGAGAGGGGAACACCCTCTCCTGGCAGCAGGACAAGCACCCATCTCTGTGACCCAGCAGTGAGGGCCAGCCCATGTGCCCGGGTACCTCAGGCTCCTGGGCACTTGGGGTCCACATCTAGCACCAAGGGAATAGCCATGGAATTCCCTCCAGACTCCCCTCCTGCCTAGCCCCTTGTCCCCCGAGGGGAACATCTGAGTCCTCAGGAGACCTCCCCACAGCCTGGCAGGCAGCCTCTCTGAGTCAGCCTGGGCAGTGGCCTTGCAGGTAAGATTGAACTTGACCAGCTTGCTCACTCGCTGCGGGCAATAGCACTGACCCCAGTTCTCTCAGCACTGGAACTAGAATGCCTGGTGAGTTGTGGCACCAGAGCCAACTGGTCCCTTCACTGTCTCCCCACACTCCACCTCCCCGGCTGCAGACACCTCCAAGTACCTGTCAGGTGTCCTCCGCTTGCCGTTCTCATTGACTTCCAGCAGGAGCTCCGAGGAGTCAATGGGGGAAGAGGCGTTGGCATCCAGCAGGAGCTGCTCATGCTGGGCCAGGTACTGGGCAGGGGTCTGCTTGGCCAGGCGGGCGCAGTGCAGGAGTTCACGCTGCAGCAAGGGCAGGTTTGCCTGTGGGGAGGACACAGGGTGGGCATGGGCTCACTGACGATGGGGGTCAGGGCACAGGGTGCACAGCCTTGCTCTGATGCCAGGCAGGAAGGCTGACGGCCAGCCTCACTGTGTGACTTTGGGTGAGTGCAGCCTCACTGTGTGATTTTGGGTGAGTGCAGCCTCACTGTGTGACTGGGGGAGGCGCATGACCTCTCTGTATATCAAGTTCCTCCACTACAACCTGGGTACGAGGGCAGGCAGGAAGGCTAGGTAAGAGTGTGCCCCCGCAGAGAACACAGTGATTTGGGGTACAGGGGATCTGAGCTCAGATCCTCGTCTCCCAGGCTGGGGCTTCTCCACTTCACTGAGCTCCTTCCCATGGTGGCATCTGGAGACGATGAGGAGAGGACCATGATGACGGCTCCTTGCCTGCGCCCGTGGAAGCAGGCACCTGATCACCCGCTGTGTGGAGAAGGAAACTAGGGCTCTGAGCGAGGACGTGGGCAGCCCTGCACACAGCTAACTAGAGCTGGAGGAGCTGGCAGCAGGACCCCAGCGTGTCTGCTCTGGACCCCCATACGTGCTGATGGGAAGCCGCTGCACAGCCTTGAACGAAGCCTGGCGTTGGGGCTACGCCCATCAGTGTGCATACCACTCTGAGCAGCCGCATGTGTCACTGCCTGTGGCTGCACCACCATGGTCCTTACAACCTTCAGGGATGGACACTGTGACTGGTTCCACATTTATGGGCAAGGACACTCGGGCACAGAGTGGGAGTGATACGTGGGGATGCACAGGATTCAAATGCAGATCCTGCCTGTAGCAACTATGCCCTCCTGCCTGTGCCCTTGCCCTGGCTCTGGGGCCTCCCAGAATGCCCTGCCGGGTGGCCAACGGGCTCCTCATGTGCCTTCCAAAGAGACTTCCCAGAGCCACTGTGGTGAGGGGGGTTGTGGGGGAGGGGGTGGCAGGCTGGATGGAGGCCCAGCAGCAGGCCACTTGGGAGAGCCCAAGTTCTAAGTATTTGTAAATAATTACAATTCCCCAACTTTCTCATGGCGTTTCAAAGCTGCCACACAGCCTTCTCCTGCCTCTGCCTCCCCAGAAACCATCAGCACACCCGGACCCAATCAAGCAGCCGATGCAGTTTTGTCAAGCAGCGCCGGCTGCCAGGTCTGTTTTTCTGTTTGGATAGCTGAACGCGGGCCAGCCCGCCATCTGGCGAACATGTTAGGAGCATGAGCTGGGGAAGGAGGTCCCGGGAGGTCTGAAGACGCCAAACATCCTCCTCTCCCTGGCTGGCCCCTCCTCTCCCTCGCAACCTCCCTTTGGCCGGCCAGCAGGGCGGGACTGCACAGGCACCGGCTGGTCGCTGTTGGGGTGGTAGAAACATCTGGATTCTTGGCCGGCTGGGGCCAGCTGGGAGCCGGGACCAGGGTGGAGGCTGGCTGGGCGGGGCAGCCTCTTCCAGCTTCTGGAAAGCCCCAGCACTCAGCCATGCGCAGCATTGAGCTCAGGAAAGGGTGCAGGGGGCCCAGGGTCCTTGGGTGGGGGAACAGGGACCCCAGCCCAGAAGAAATGGGTAGAGACGGTGGAGAGCCATGACTGGCAGATCCCTCCAGGCAGCAGTTCCCATTGTGTCCCCAAAGGCCCAGGTGCCAGGGAGGCCTCTCCACTTTGGTGCTGGACAAACTAAACCGGTGGCAAAGATCTCTGGACCTGGACTCTACTGTCTGAATGAAGGTTCTGACACTGCAGAAAACCCTGGAACTGCCCTCTTCACAGATGGGAACTCTGTTTCAGAGGGAAACCAGTGTTTGCAAAAACAACCACAATAATGGTGTTAGTCGAGCTGACATCTTCCACAAACGGCATGCCCGTGGCCAGCCCCCCCCTGCTTTGCCGTGTGACCTTGGGGAAGTCACTTAACTCCTTTGGCTTTTGCCTCATCGGCAACTGGAGCTGTGAACAGCACCTGCGCCTTCCGTCCTGGACGCGGAGGGCTCCTGTGAGCTTCTTATGAATTAACTCCTCCATGCCAACCCGTGAGGTGGCTGTCACATCCCCTGTGACGGAGAGAGGACTGAGGCCAGAGTCTTCCCAAAGCCCATGGGTGGAGCTGGGGTTTGAGCCTGAGCTGCATTCTCAGCCAGAGTTCCTGCCTCTCTGCAGTACGACAGCTCCAAGGGCCCTGCCCTCAGGGTACCGCACGCTGCCCACACAGTGGGCCTAGTGCACCATTGTACCTGTGAAGGTCACAGAGGAGGTGACACAGTGGGTCGGTCGGGCAGGGGGCACTCCTGCTGGGACCCCCCACAATGCTCTGGGTTCTAAAGGGGCCAGAGCTCCTACAACAAGGAGGATAGGGGCTGTTCCTCGGGCAGGACCATGGGGACAGGCCAGGGCCTTGTCAACAACCCCTGGAAACAGAACTGGCTGCCCCCCAGGAGCTGCATGTCAGTGAGAGGAATGGACTGTGTCCTTGATAGTCCTGTCAACTCAGGGCCCTGGGTGGGATCCCAGGCCCCTGGCGCTGCAGGCAGGTCGCTCACCCTATAGAAAGAGCAATCTAGGCACAGAAGCCCTAATAGCATATGAGAGCAGCTGTGGACAGAGGGGAAACTGAGGCAGAGAGATACCTCAGCAGGCTGTGCTAGGCTGGGCATGTCCTGTCCAGTGCCTCATGGGGGTGTGTCAGGGAGGATGCTGGGGTGCAAGGCACAGTGGGCATTGGGCAAGGCCTGGCTGGGGAGAGCAGGGGACGCGGATGTTGGCCCTACCGCTGCTCCTCGGATAAACAAGGGCAGCTGACGCGGGCGGGCTGGACATCTGCTGTAAATATTTGATCCGACAGAATAAGCAGGCGCACTGTGTCCCCAAAGATGGGGAGCGGTGGAGTCAGCAGTAAGTTGAAAGGAGGAGAGAGAAGGGAAGGGCTCCTAATGAATTGCAAATGACTGCCAGATGGGCCCAAACCCTGCTCCATGCCAGCAGCCTCTCTGTCGCCAGCTTAGGAGTGTGAGCTCAGTGGGGTGTGGGCGGAAGGGCAGGAAGGAGGGAGGGAGAGAGGGTGTAGATGTGGGGGCACAAAGTGGGGTCCCCTTGGCAAGGGACTGCAGGGAACAAGGTGTGGGTCTGGGACATACCCTGTAAAAGCAGGGGGTGTTTGGAGTCTGGCGGATCCAGGTTCCAGCCTTGGCTCCATCTCTCCACCAGTGGGGAGACCTCAGGGCCTCAGTTTCCCCACCTGTTAATCAGGAACTATGCCTGTGCCACCCCTCCTTACAGGGATCCTAGGGGCCAGCAGGGGTGGTGTCGAAGGTGTTTTGCAAAGCATGCCTTGTCTGCAAAACATTTTTAAGTCCCCAGATGACAAAAGCCAATTCTTCACGTGCATTGCTTCATGCAATCTTGCCAACAGCCTGAAAAATGATTCCCACTTTACAGCTGCAAAAATGAGGCATGGAGGGGCGAACCAGCCTGGCCCAGGCCAACAGGGGCTCAGCTATAGGAGCAAGGCTCAAACCTGGGAGTGTCTCTTCTGCTCTGTCCTACCAGGGCCCGGTCGTGCGGTGAGTAGGGCCCACTCTGGAAGCATCTCAGAGGCTGGGAAATGAGAGCCCCAGGGAACCCTGACCTCAGGAGGTGCACGGCAGCAAAGGGTCATCGGGTCAAACACTTTGGCAATTGTTTCCTCTTGGCCCTTCTGGGAGGGGGTGACCCTCGTTTAGGGGAGTGAAGGCCCCGAGAAGTACTGAGTGAAGACTCTGTCTAACACGGTCTAGGCCTGTGCTTGTCCCTGTGGGAATGTAGGTACCGACTCCGTGGGTCGGGGCCGAGCCCAGGAACCTGCATTATTCATAAGCCCCTGGTGCTGCCACCAGACACCAGCTACTCCTGTTGAGAGGCCGGTCCGTTGCTTATCTTCGATGTTTGACCACACGACCTTTTTTTTTTTGTTTTTCACATCTGACAGCATTCGTTTATCTACCCACCTTTCCACCAACATACCACCCACCGTCTGTCTGTCCACCCACCTGTCCCTCCATCTGTCTTCTGTCCCTTCCCCTCGCTATCCCTCAAACATAGCAGGCACACCCTTCTCTAGAGCCTTTGCACATGCTTGGAAGGCTCGGTGCCCTGCTCTCCACCAGGGTCCCTCCCCCCTCCCCCCGCTTCCCTAGCCCTCATCATTTGCCCCTTCCTGTGTCACACATCACAGAATTTATAGCTATTGCTGGTTGGCTGTCTCCCATCCCACCAGGCCATTGGCTCCAGAAGGGATTGTGTCTGCTGTGCTCCCTGCTATCTCCCTAAGCCTTGCATAGTACCTGGCACATATAGGTGCTCAAAAAATAGCTGTACAGTAGACAAGTGCCTTTGGCCAATACTGTATAATAAAAGGCTAATATGCAAATTGTCCCCTTAGGAGTTCGACCGGGAGTTCGTTCTCTTGCTATGACGTGCGCTGACCACCAGGGGGCGGTGTGGAACATGCCAGGTGACCAGGCAGTGGCTGGGCACTGGTGGAGGCGGGGAGGCTGGGAGGCGGGGAACCTGATTGGCCCTGATTGCTGGCCAGGCCTAGGGACCCTACCCGTGCACGAATTTCGTGCACCGGGCCTTTAGTAAATAATAACAGGACTGATTGAAGAGCTTTCTTACAGCACTGAGTTTGGTGGCTGACTAATCTGGTCTGGCAACTAGTCAGAGCTGCTCCCTGGGTACTGGATGGCTGAGCATGATGCCTGGTCAGAGCTGGCAGAGAATGAACTTGGGGCTCCTGGGGGAGGCCTTGGCACGAGGGAGCAGGGTTTGCTGTTACCTTCAGGAAAGGGATGACAAATGGGCGCAGTGGGAAGTTGGTGGCCTCCTGAAGCTTGGAATGAAACTCCTCAATGGTCAGTGTAGAGTTCTGAGGGGAGAAAACCACCACACATCAGCCCAAGCCCCGTCCACCCAGCCCGAGGAGGGCAGGAGGCCCCAGGGCTGGGCACGACCCAGTATCCTTGCGTTCCCGCTCAGCAGCCTCATCCTCTGTGGCCATGCTGCCCCACTCACCACAAGCCCCAGCACAAGCGTGCGGACGCGTTCCCCGATCTCTGGGGAGATGTCGCTGCCGAATTGCTGCAGGGTGGTGAGGAAGCGCTTGAGTTTGCTGAGCTGCCGTGCCCCGCAGGCTGGGGGCAGGTGTTGTGTGGACAGTGAGGCTGTGGATGAGGTGGCTGGGCCATTGCTGAAGCCGTTGGGCGTGGATGGGGTGCCGTTGATGGCTGTCGGCGAGTGGCTGCTGCCGTTCATTACTGTGGGGGGAGAGGGGAGTGAGGAGCACAGCAGAGAGCCAGGGTCCCTGCCTAGAGTCACCGGGATGCCATGGGAGCACCACACCCTTTACAGATGCGTAATCCGGGGCCTGGAAAGGTGGAGCCTCGTCCCAGGTCTCAGGGAGTCGGGGCTACTTGGTCAGACCCTCCACCGCCCAGGCTGCTCAGTGTCTACTGTGAACACAGGGGCTTCTCCACTATTAGGGACCTGCTGGCCCACTCCCCTCTCCTCGGGGGAGACCACTCCTCCACCCTTCTCCACCATGACAGCCCTGCGAGGTGCCCACTCCCAATCAGGTGCCATCGCCCACACAAGGGCTCCAACCCCTGTGCTGATGGGACTCGGGTGGGGCAGAGGGACCCAGACACCCCAGGACAAGTGGGGCTGGATCCTGGCAGGGGAGCCCCTGGGCTGGGTGCTGCTGCAGAGGTTGTATGTGGAGAACCAGCAAGTTACCTAAGGGACCCACATGCACACACTGCAGGGGCCCCAGGAGCAGGGCTGTGAGTTACCCAGGCCTTGGCGGTATCATCCAGGGTGTCCCAGGGCTGGCAGAGGCCAGGGGTGCTGGGAAATGGTCCCAGGACAGCACCTCCTCCCTCAGGCTTGGGTGACAAGCTCTCACACTGAAGGCGAGGGAGCCCTCTGTGCCTGATCACCTGCATCCCTGTCCCCTAGCCTCAGAAACCCTAGTGATGACCACCAGGGTCTACAGAGAGGTCAGAGATCACAGGCTTCCAGGGCCCTTGGTAAGGGTGGAGGGGACTCAGGGTGGGGAAGCTGGATATTTCTGGGAGGCCTGAGGCTCAACTGCTACACCTGGGAGCCGCTCACACCTTGCGTCCTTGGCTACCACACCGGCACCTGCTCCAGGCAGCTAGCTCACTCTTGTTCTTATACTCAACCCCTTGTATGCTCATCTGCCTGCTCCCTCGTCCTACACCTGTGGGCACTCCTGGCATGGGGGTTGGGAGTGGGCACCCTGCCTGAGGCCCTATACCACCTGCAGTAGCTTAGATGGGAGTGAGACTTGGGGCCTGGCCTTGGTTTCTTTATATGCAAATGATCCCTGGCCCAAACCAGGGGCGGAGCTTCCCCACTCCACAGTGCTGGGCCCTTCTGCACCCGGCTTCTGCGGCTGAGAGAACCACGCTTGTTCTTCTACCCATGGAAGGAGCCAGAAACGCTTGGCCTTGATTGCTTTCACATGTGGGTGATCACTCATCAATAACTGGCCCCCACTTAGCAGAAGTTTGGAAACCACTGATGAGGCAGGGCTGACACAATACACGTGGAAACCTGTCCGCCTCCCTGGTCTGGATGATCGTAGGAGCGCCTTCTGGACCCTAGAAGTGACACCAGCGCTGGAATAGTCCCGCAGGGAGGTGCGCCTTGCTCAGCCTTCCCTCTCACTCTGGGATGAAGAGAGAACTCCAAACACAGGACAGGAAGAGGCCCCGTCCTCCCCCCGTCTGAGGCATCATCCAGAGGACCCTGGACAGACCAGAAGACTCCACTGTTGTGCTAATATTCTGTCTCACCAGCGAGCTCCAGCCAACCCCACGGCGGACCCTGACACACACACACACACACACCCTGGTCAAGACTGATGACGGCCACCAGCGGTCACACCAGCCAGGCCAGGAGATGGCCCACTGCCACGGGAGACCTCTCCGCGGTGGGGGGGCTCATTCCGAGTGGCAGAGTTGGGCTATCACCTGGGGTCTGGACCTTCCAGAGGCTTCTAAGATGTGTGGCTGTCCATGCTTCCTGGGTTCCCACCCACGGCCCCTGGCCCAGCCTGGGCCCAGCCTCCCTGCAGCTCCCTTACCAGCCTGCCCTCGGTGCCTGGGTCCTCCCGGAGGCCTGCTTGCCCTCGCTGGCCCGTGCTCCCTCCCTCAGGCTGCCGGGCAGTCTCAGCAGCTTGCTAAAGAGACGCCGAAAATAACCCCCGGCCACAAGTGCTTTCATTCCACAACAGGTGTGTTACTAAGTTAGACCGCACACGTGTCCCCGGCTGAGGTTTGGGGGCACACACTAGCACCCCCGCAGCTCCCCAGCCCTGGGCCTGGGCGGGGGTCAGGCTAGGATGATGAACCAACAAGCAGCCTCCCTGCCAGCCCCTCTCCCTGCTGCAGAAGCAGCTCTGGGGCTGGGAATCACACTGTCCTGATAGCGCTGCAGCGCAGCGACGGCCGGACCCAAGAGCAAGGCCAGGCATCACAGAATAATGGCGAGGAGGACCACGCATCACAGGACATAAATAATGCACAATCGTTATGTCACCTCCTCCTGGAGCCGGGAGCTACGCGGCAGCCACGCCTGGGCTGTGCAGTCCAACCGGCTTGCAGTGGGTGCCTGTCCTGACGCTGGCTGACAACACTCTGAGCATCGCTCCATGAAAACTTCCTGTTATGGACATCGGCTGTGACCTGAGCACTTTGACGGAAATGTCCACTAGTGACCATAATGTCCACTGAGCACCCAGTATGTGCCAGGCCTCCCGCCGACTCCACCAGCAGCATATGACGACTTCTAGGTGGGGAAACTGAGGCACAGATGGTGGTACCTGCCCAAGGTCGCCCCACTGGGAAGAGTTGGAGCTGGGATCTGACTCAGGCTGGGGTCTGCCCTTGAGCTGCTAAGCTACGGACTGGCATTGACATTCTACCTTCTCACAACGCTGGGATCGGCCATATCCGCCCTGTTTTGTGGATCGGGGAAAAAGGAACACAGAAGGTATCCACCTGCCTAACGTCACACAAGTCGTGAGGAGCAAGGCTGGGAGGTGACTGGGTCTGAGGACTCCGGCTGCTCTGCTCTCCTGGGTCTGCCCCTCGGACCTCTCTCCTCAGACCTCACTGACATGCAGACGCAATAGTGGATTGTGTAGGCAAGTGGGGTCATCGTCAAGGCCTTCCTAGGCAGAGGTGCGGGTGAGGACCTCCTGGGAGGCCTGTGGTTTTTGTTATTTTACTTACAAAGACAGACCATAGACCATTTTAAGCAGCCATGAAAACGGCCGTGGGGCAGGGACATCGCAGGCCCGTCCTCTCGATCTGTAAGCAAAATAAGAAAAACACTCTGTGAGGAAGGGGGCCATGGGCAGGTGGCTCTGCCCTGCGGGGTGCCTCAATCGGCCCCTCCCCTCTCTGCTGTATGACAGCAGTTTTGGGGATTGGGACTGTCACCACCTTAGGCCAGTCATTCCCTTCTGAAGGTCTCAGCTTTCTCTGTTACATGATGGGGCTTGATTATGGGATCTCTTAAGGACATTTCTGGTGGGACCTTCCAGGGGCCTACAAGAATTCTGGCATCTCTATCTGCATGAGTGGGGTACCTGGTTCTTAAAATGTTCTCTTCCTGGAAGGCGCCTGCTGACCCCACTCAGCACCATCCTCAAGGGACCCGGAGCCTGAGCTGACTTATGAATCAGGGCTAGGGGTCTCCATCGACAGACAACCCAATGCTGGTTCCAAAACGAAGCTCAGGACCGAACTGCCATGAGGGGAGGAAGCACCAAACAGGAAAGAAGATTTGATTTGTTTGAGCTGGAATTAGTGAGCAGGAGGCCAGAGGAGACAGGCTATGCTGCTGTAATCAGAAAGTGAGCCCCCTGTCACATGGGGTAATCAAGGGCAGGCTGGAGTGTTAGCCCTTTGAGGGTCCTCCCAGCTGCAGAGTAGCTCCTGACATTCCTTCCCAGAGTTCTCTCAGCGCCCCTGTCCATCTCCCTAGCACACCACAGCTTCAACTCCAAAATGAATTTGTGCCTAGGGCGGTCACTGGGCAAGAAAACCACAGCCCTCCAGCCCTGGTTCAAGGTCAGCCTCTGGTCAGCTTGGCTCACAGGCTGGTCCCAGGGAAGCTGGACAGACTTGGCAGGAATCCGAGGCTGAGCACAGAGGCCCCGTCCATTCAGGCTGCCACCAGCCCGGTGCATGGACACGGTTAACCGCCCGCTCTCAGGGAGTTCTTGGGCAGGAAACAAATCTGAGGCCACCTAGAGGTGGCCTGACACCCAGAGAGACGGCCCCAGCAGCCCCGTGAAACTAAAGCATCAGCTTAGAAAAGAATTACTTGTCTCTTATGACCTCTGTGCTCTAAATAGAGCCGGGACCTCGAATCCAGGAGCATGAGCCCGCAGTGTTGGGGGCGCACGGGGATGGGAGGGTGTCAGGGGAGCACCCTGAGCCGCACGCAGGCCTTCTGCCCACACGCACACCTGTTCACAGGCCTCCTGCAAGCACACGGGGGTGGTGTCAGCTGACCTTAGCCCTGTCCCCAACCTGAAACATCTGGTTCCCAGACCATTGCTTTCTGGAACATGGGCTCCTGGAGAAAAGTAGGCTGAGGGAGACGCATGTGCCCATGAGCCTCAGAGCCTTGGCCTGACCGTCAAGTGTCTGTTGGCTTCTCCTGCTTGGAACCGAACACGAGGTGGGTTGTCACCTTAGGGCAGCGGTTCTCAACCTGTGGGTCGTGACCCTTTTGGGGGTCGAACGACCCTTTCACAGGGGTCGCCTAAGACCACCGGAAAACACATATATAATTACATATTGTTTTTGTGATTAATCACTATGCTTTAATGATGTTCAATTTGTAACAATGAAAATACATCCTGCCTATCAGAGAATGACATGACGGTTCATAACAGTAGCAATATTACAGTTATGAAGTAGCAATGAAAATAATTTTATGGTTGGGGGTCACCGCAACATGAGGAACTGTATTAAAGGGTCGCGGCATTAGGAAGGTTGAGAACCACTGCCTTAGGTGGTGGCATATGGCCTTTCCTTGGGAGCTGCTGCTGCCCTGCAGGAGTAATTTCTTTTCTCCCTGACTGAGGTGCAGGCTGTGAAGTTAAATACAACTCACGCCCCCCTTTTCTACCTATGGGGCCCTGATGGGGTGGCAGCTGTTGAGTAGATGGAGATGGCCTGCGTTCCACTCAGAGGTGAGGACTGACTCTGCCAAAAGAGAGGGCAGGGTGACCAGGCGGCCAGTGCCATGCAAGAATTGTGTGTGTGAGAAAGCCCAGCCTCTGGCCCCTTCTAGTGTGGCTGACAAAGGCAGACGCGGACCTGTGGGCTGAGAACTGTGGAGTGAGAGCCCGCTGCCCTGGGCCCGTCCTGGAGCAGGAGGCAGGGCTGAGGACCTGTTCCAGTCTCTGTGATGCATGGGGACCCTAGCTAAGACCTGCTAGAAAGGGGGAGCCGGAACCTTCTGTGCCAAGAGAAGGTACAGGGAAGGGTATTGGTCACTAAGCTCCTACTGTGTGTTGAGATGTCCGTGTTTTCAGGCTGCCACACATGGCAGCAGGTGATATCACTCCATTTATCAAACTGAGGCTCGGAGGGTCAGGAGACTGGCTTAAGCCAATATCCTACAAATAAGGGGCCGAGCCTGACCCCACAGCCAATGCCTTTTTCCTGAGGGAGGCTGGGCCACGAACCTGGGGCCAGCCTTGGGTGGCACACCCAGCGCCCTTTGTGTCCAGACACAGAGATCTAGACCGGTCTTGTGGCTCACCCTACGCTCTGGACAGAGCTATGGGTCCTGGCTGGAGACAGCTGCTCTTACTTCTTAGCCCAGTGAGGACCAGGAGCCACAACCTAAGGCAGTGATGGCGAACCTTTTGAGCTCGGCGTGTCAGCATTTTGAAAAACCCTAGCTTAACTCCGGTGCCGTGTCACATACAGAAATTTTTGATATTTGGGACCATAGTAAAACAAAGATTTATATTTCCGATATTTATTTTATATATTTAAATGCCATTTAACAAAGAAAAATCAACCAAAAAAATGAGTTCGCGTGTCACCTCTGACAAACGTGTCATAGGTTCGCCATCACTGGGCTAAGGAGTCTGGCTCCTGCCACACCAGAGGCTTCGTTTGGGTTTCAAAGCCTGGGAAGGGTCCTGAGGTGCGGAGGTGGTGCACGGATTCTCTCGAATGCCCATCAGAAACCCTAGGACACACTGCCAAGCCCCTGGCCCAAACCTGAGCATTTCCTTCCCAACTGTTCAGGGACCCAAATCCCTGCGTCCCCGACTGCTCTGACTCTAAGGAACAGACTCCAGCAGCGGCGGTGGGTTCTGGAGGACCCAGAGCTGCTGTGAGGGTCGAGACGCTCAACCTGGATGCACCCACGGCTGGCGAGGCACTGCCTAAGGGTCTGTTCTACCCACCACATTGCTGGCAGCTGAGGCCCTGCTGACCCCAGTTTCTGGCCAATCTGCACCCCCCACGGGGGCCTGGCTGCAGAGCCCCTGGTATGAGAGCCCGTGCGGAGCTCCTCGGAGACCAGAGCTGCCTCTGCCGGCTCTCCAGCCGGGCGCAGGCCTGACTGAGTTCACCTGCACTCCGTCACCTGCTGTCTGACGGGGAAGCCCCGACCCCCTCCGAGTTCCAACATAACAGCCAACGTTGATGGACTGTTCATGATATGCCGGCCACTGGGTAGGAACTGCTATGAACTCACTGGTCTGCACAGCAGCTCAGCGAGGCAGGGGCTATGGCCAGCTCTGCTGTATAGAGGAGGAATGTGAGGCCCAGAGAGGTTGTGTAGCTTGCACAAGGGCCCACAGCTACGAAGTGGAAGAGTTGGGATTTGAACCTCAAAGCTTGGCCTCTGAGCCATGATGGGCCCCCCCTTTCAAGGGCCCAACGGTGGATGTTTCAGGGTTTAGGGCACAGGAACCGGAGCTCCGGCTCTATTCGCATGAAATGAGGTTTGGCACCTCAGCAACTTCAAGGGCCCCAGAGATCTCTCTGCTCTGCCCCATGTGATGCCCGGCCCCGGAGTTACTCACTTGTGTGGGGTGTGAAGGAGTGCCGTGTGGTGCCCTGGGACGCAGAGGGTGGAGGGGGCGGCATGCTGGGGGGCGTGGACCGGGGCTGCGTCTTCACCTCCGCGGGGGAGTCAGGCATCTCGGCAGCCTTCTTCTCCTTCCTGTCCACTGCTGTGCGGGGTGCGGGGAGGGGAGAAGAAGAGAAAGCCAGTGAAGCAGGCGGAGAGGGGAGGGGGCAGCACCTCCCCAGCCACACCTCGTGCCTGGAAAGCCCGGCCCCCAGCAGCTGGGTTTGAGACTGTGCTGCTGGGGACCCAGGTGGAGGTTACCCAGCTGGACCCAAGGTGGCTCCGTCTCTGCCCACAAAGCCAGATCCGGCCCCAGGGCCTGGCCAATCCCAGATAAGCCCCAGGTGTGTTCACAGGTGGCTGATATCTCACCCACCTGGGACAGAGGGTGGGCTTGGGTCAGCCCATCTCAGGTAGGCTGCAAGAGCCCTAGGCCGGCCAGCATGGGGGCTTGGATCCTCCCTGGGCTGGGGGTGGTGGGCGCTCTGGTACTGCGGACCCGGGAGTCGGGCGGCACCCACTGAGGCAGCCTCCACCAGCACTTCCTGAAGGGCCTGTTCAGATGCACATGCCGGCCTCCCCACCCCCATTTCTGATTAAGCCGGTGTGGCGTGGGCATCTGTGTTTCCATCAGGGCCCCAGGTGAGGCTGCTGCAGTGGGTTGAGGCCCCATTTAGGCTGGAATGGGGGTCTCTCAGGAGACATGGGGTGGTGGAAACTCCTTTTTAACCATCTCCTGGCCCTGGGCAATTCCTGGGAGCAGCCAGGCTGGGGACATGGTCAGTTTCAGGCCGGCCTCAGTCTGCCCACTCAAGGTGTGGTCTGTAGCTCAAGGGTTGAGGCCCTGGAAACGGTCAAAAGTCCTCTGTGGTCTGATGCTCTGCTAGGGGCCAGCTGCGTGGGGAGAGGGTGGAAGAGGCAAAATGAAACCTGGATTGGGCCTGAGCTCCCGGCCCCACAAAGCAGGATGCAGTGGAAAAGGCCTCCGAGTTACTCTGGCCAAACACACAGACCCTGAGCCAGCAGCTGCCTGGGCATTCTTTAAGGTGGAAGGGGGTGAGCACTGGACCTCCTGCTCCATCTTAACACAGGGTCAGCCAGGGCCTGCCCGCGTAGGCCACAAAGACCTGGGAGCAGAGGCTGGGATTTCGGATGGCCCAGCTGCTCAGGGCCATGGAGGTGGATCTTCTCTACCTGTTACGTAAGGAGGCGCAGCCCACCCTGCCCTGAGCTCATCTTGCTAACGCTGCTGGGGTCTCATCCAGAGCCAGGGAGATGGTGGGGCAGAACCGCCGTCAAGGCTCAATGCCCCTTAGCAGTCACCATGCGGCTACAGTTCTTTTCCCTCTGCTCTCCCCCCATTCGCCCCTTGCTCAGGGCAGACACATAGACATGTGTGTGGGGGGTGGCCCGCCTCTGGGGATGGTGATTAATAATGCTCACAAATGGCATGACCATTATCTCATGCTCAATGCTGTGCAAACCTCCCTTCATCTCTCCCTACCTCCCCCTCACAGAGAGGAGATGCCCACCCGTCTGCAGCACCAGGGAGGGGCTCTCACAGTCCTCCACACTCCAGGGTCCTGGGGGGTAAGAGGGAAGCCCCCGCCCTGCTGGGCCCACGGAGGGAAGCAGCCAGAATCAGCCGTCACCCAGCCTCGCAGCACCTGCTGTCCACTCAGCTGCAGCCGCTGGCCTCCCTCCCGCCGGGCACCCCGCTCCCCCTTCCCACAGCCAGCCTGTCAGGAGGCTGATGGCTGGGCACATGTGCACTGCAGCTGTGGGGCCCGTCAACACCATGCCTGGTTGCAGGGCCGGTGGCCAGTCCCTGGTGACAACCAAAGAAGGCAAGCGTGGCTGGCCGTCGTGGGCCTTGGGCCACCCCTAAGGGTGCAGGCTGTCCTGGCCAGCCCTTCATCTGACCAGGCCACCCCAGGGCAGGCAGTGCCACCAGCATGCTTGGAAGGGTATTTCGGATGCCAACCTGGGACACGGGCCGCAGGCCTGTTCTGACTTTCCAAAGCCCTTCCACACTGGGGTTTGGCGGAAGCCTCAGAGACTAAACAGACCAGAAAAGCCGATACAGGAAAACCCCGTTGGGGAGGCCACTCAACGTACTGACACTCCTACACGGAGCTTGTTAACAGGACCCTCAATGGTCAGAGAGAGGCGGAGGAAGGGTCCAGGCAGGACAACTTGACACGTCGCACTATCTCCACAGCCCGAGAGCGGGCTCAGGATACACTCATGCCACAGTGCCTGCTGGGACTTGAGGCTGGAGCAGGCAGAGCTCCGCTGGTGCCCAGCAACCTTGGGTGAAAAGGAGAGGGAGGCAGGCGCAAGGCCATCTGTCTGCGTAGGAGAGGTTCAGGTCCTGCTCTCGGCACTGGACAGTCATCACTCCTTTTATTCTCACCAAAACCCTGTTTCGCAGGCACAGAGAGGTGCGGTAATCTGCCCAAGGGCACACAGCAAGTATGGGTGCCTCCCTGCAGTCACATGGGTTTGCAGGGGTTCGTGGTTGTCACCCACAGGCACCCTTCTCCTTTTAGAAGAGGCATCATGTTGCCCCAGCTCCTGCCTGGATTGTGGGTCCTGAGCATGCTAGGACCATAGGTGCGCCACACGGGAGCTCATGAGTCTTTCTCGAATCTTGTTTGAGTCCTGGCTCTATTTCCCTCCGGGCAATGTGACCTAGGGCAAGTTACCTCATCTCCGCGCCTCCATAAGGGGCAGCTGGAGGTTCGATGAGATCAGGTGAAGGGTCTGCACAGAGGAGCACTCAGTGAAATGCGGAAAAGGTTTATAACTCCTGTGCTGGGTCCCTGCTCTCGAGGCTGCCTGCAGCACAGACCCCGCCTTGGAAAGGAGCAGAGCAGAGGTGGTGTGGAGATGAGGAGGACCAGCACTGTGGGCAAGAACAGAGCACAAAGGCCAGAGGCGAGTGCTCAGGGCCTCTAGCTGCACAGAAAAATCGGGAAGGAAGGCCAGCTGGGGCCGGGCTGGCGAGTGGAGATGCCTGCACGGCAGCGGGAGCCACTGAGGGCTCTGCACAGCAGCTGGGGCGGGTCTGGAGTGCGCACATGGTTTCTCTGGCCTAAACCCCGTCAGCGGCTTCCCTGCACATGGGCTTCACCAGGCCTTACCCCCAGGGCAAACACAGGTGCCTCTCTACACTCTAAGGAGCCACCAGACAGGGGTAACTCTGTTCTCCCTGTGCTGGCTTCCTGCTCTGCCCCACTTCAAGGCCTCATACTGAGCTAAGGCTGCTCGGGGTCCCCCCAGACTCACTGGGAGGCTCAGACCCCCAGCAGCTCTCACACAACCTTCCTGCCCAAGGCAGCCAGCGTAGGGACGTCTAGGAGGGACCCTATGCCCATAAGCCAGTGAGAGCAGGAGCGGCCAGGGCATGGGGGAATGGGAGAGTCCAGGGGAGGGCCCTACTGTTGGCTTCTAGGTGCCAGTGAGAGGGCCACCCTTTTCCCGTTTCCCACCAAGGCTGCTGAGGGGGCCAGCATGAGCCGGCTCAGAGGGCAGAGCTCCCACAAGTTCGAACCGCCCCCTGTAAACCTGGGCCAGCCCCACAAGACACTCGTTCCCTCTCCATTCTTTGTCCCCTCCCTCCTCCAGTGTCCACTCTCAGGTGTCCTCAGGCCCCGTTGGAGCTGGGCTAGTGCCCTGCACGTCCACACAGTGTCCCCAGAAAGCGCTGTCAGGGCCCAGGTGTTGGCTCTCCAAGGTCACCAGCCTGTGAGAGGCAGACCAAGGCCTGCCCTGGCCATCGGACCCCCGCGCTTATCCATCTTCTAACGGGCTGTCCCCCACCCGCTACAGGGGTTTCTTTGTTGTCTTTCCCACCATGGATGCACAAGGGATGGGGGCCTGCTGGTTCCTGAGTGGCTGGTGTCTTAATATCGTCTGAGTGTGCAGGAGCCGATTCACGACATCCTAGTGAGAGAGAGGGGAGAGGGTGGGCAAAAGCGCCCTGTCCTCTCCAGCCCCCGGGATCCCGGCTTCCTGCTCCAGCTCACGGTCAGAGCTCCCCGCCCCCTGCCCGCTGCTCCCAGCACTAAAGAACATTCCCAGACCCTGTGCTCCCAGGGCCCGAGGGACACCCTGTGTCTTTCCCAGACGGGTATCCAGTTCCCAGCGAAATGTCACTAATCCATCGACAGAGGAAGCAGCTCTCCAAGGCCAGGCGGAGTTGGTGGGAAAGAACACGGAATGTGCCGGAACAGGCCACCCCATCCATCACTGTCCGTGTCTGCCTGTGGTTCCCAGCCCACACTGCCTGGCTGAGAACTGGCCATCGACCAGGGCTCCCAGCCCTGGGGTTCTAGAACCCTCTGCAGGAGGAGGACCTGCTAGCATCAGCACAGCTCATTTTCCCGGCTTTGCCCTCCTTGAATCCACGCTGCTGCCAAAATAACAAGCTCCCGCTTTGATCTTTTGTAGACTGATTCCTACTGCTACCTCATTTGACCCTCACGAAAGCCGGGGATGCGGGAAGGCAGCAGGTAATGACAGGTAACCTGCCGCAGGCCCTTTGCACAGGGACTGACGGGCAACAATGCCAGGGCCCTGCCCTGAGCACCCTGCGCGAACCACCTCATCTTGTCCCCACAGCAGGCCTGTGGGGTGAACAGGTGAAGAAACAGGGCTTGAAGCCAGGCTGCCTGGCCCCAGAGGCCACTCTTTTGTGGGGTCTTGGGACATGCTCCCACACAGAAACTGAGTAGGTTGCTGCTCCTGGGTTGGGCACAGCCCCCCCACCCCCCCGCCCCATGCCCCTCTCCAGGAGCTGACCTGCAGGCAAGGGTTCCTGAGGTCCATGCGGGGCTGGGGAGGGGCCCTGAGGTTTCAGCCCCTCTCAAGTCCCCAGCATAACAAAGAGGCCGGTCTCAGAAGTACTGAGTGTGTGAGCAGAGCCTTTTCCAGGGCTGCCGGGTGAGCTTGGTGTGGGGGGCCCTGCACCGGAAGAAGGACACATGCCCGTTTCCTCTTCTGTAAAACAAGCAGGGACTCTGGGCATCTGCCCAGCCTCAGTCTCCACATCTGTAAGTAGGAGTAAGGAGAGAGCACACAGAGGGCAGAGCAACATGTGATCGTGGTGACTGATGGTGGTGAGGACCAAAGGAAACCAGCGTGTAACCACTGTCCAGTCATTTCCCTTTTGCATCTTGCAAACATTGCCTCCTCCTTGCAGGGAAGTGCAGATGAGCCAAAGGAAAGGAAGCCCCACTGTGAGGTTGTCTGGCCAGGGCTACCCTCACCACGTCCTCCACAACCAGGTGAGACGGACAAGCCCGTACCCACCATCCCCTGAGAGGTGAAGGCTCTGCAGGTGGGTGGGGGGCAGAGCCAGGAACCGGCCCCCGTCTCTGAATGCCCAGCTTCTGCCTCTGTGGGCAGCGGGCCACTACCTTAAACTCCTGCCAAGGTAAACCTGTCTGTTCGACTTTCTTGGGAACCGGAGTGGGAAGTGCCCTCTAAGGCACATTTCCTAAGACGGGTAAAGGTGGCTGTCTGTGTCCCAGCCAGTGCCCTTGAGAGCACACATGGTCCTCTGTGACTGGCTGTCCCCTTTGCCCTCCCCTCCCACACTCCGCCCTTGCGTGCTTGGCTGTGTCTGCCTCGGGCCTTTGCCTGGCTGTTCCCACTGCCAAGAGTTCCTTCCCCTGGGTACCTGGAGATCTGCTTGCATCCTCCACCTCTTTGCCCAAATGCAAAACCAAGAGTCCAGGACAGTACCAGGCACACAGTAGGTACTCAATAGATACTTGCTGAATTATGACCAAGAGGACCCCGGGAGACAGCCCATCAACAGGAGGCTGTTCCAGGCTTCCCGGCCCCCCAGGCTTCCTTTTACCAGTCATGATTCCTGAGCCCTCTGCCTCAAAGTCCGCCCCTAAGTACTGTCACCTCCTGGCCACCTTCTCTGTGTGGCAACGTCCTGATCCAGGTGTGTGTCTGGGGTAGGAAGGTCATGGCTTCACCCAAGGCCACAGCTCAACGAGGCTGCCTGGCTCAGGGCTCTGATTCCTAGACACTGCTGTGCCTGCCAGGATTTTCATCCATTTGCCAATCCATCCATCCATTCATTCACAGACCTCCTATTACAATGGTGCTTGGCCCCTTCTAACTACAAATAACCCCTGACCCTCCTATAAGCCTGTCACCAAACTCACGGAAGAGATAGAAAGTGTGAGTGTGTTTGAGGAGAAATCAGGCTACACATGCGTCAGGGCAGGATCCCTTAGAAGATGTAACGGAGCCATGGACACCAAAGCAGCACAGTGAGCCCGGGGAGCCAGGCTGGAGTCAGCCATTGGGGGCGCCATCTTTGGAGCAGCAAGCAGTTCGGTGAGGGGTGGAGCCGGGTCCCTGGTTTTTGGAGCAGCCCTCCTGAGTGCTCAGTGCCCACCAGGCCCTTCGTGTCCAC
The DNA here is from genome assembly GCF_000327345.1 of Myotis davidii. NCBI lineage: Eukaryota > Metazoa > Chordata > Mammalia > Chiroptera > Vespertilionidae > Myotis > Myotis davidii. Next base: position 2,290,286 of record NW_006289713.1, on the reverse strand, counting down.
ACAAAGAGTGATGTCCTTTCTGGCTCAGGTGGCCTCAGGGAGGTTTTCTGGCCTCATATCCATGGGACCTTGAAAGCCATGAGTGACAGGGTGGTGCAGGGAAGTCTTTCTTTGAAGGCCTGGGAGCCCTGAGTGCCTGCAGGGCTCCGTCTCTGGGAAGACCCCACGCACCCTGTGCTGACAGCTGTGCGGCCCGGGAGAGGTGAGACAGGCTACACTACCAGTTCACAGAGGGGCCCCGTCCCCAGAGTCGCCGGAATTCAAGATGCAAACAGGAGGAGCAGTGAGAGAGGGGGGAGCCAGCTCTCTCTCGTGGAGGAGAGGGCATTTGAGCCTCCAAACCTTTGCTTAGGCAGCTCTGGCCCCTAGAATGCCCACCCTCCTCCCCTCAAGGGTTGCCTGGAGAGTGGGTGGGGGCTCCTCTCCTGCAACCTTGGGGTCTTGAGTAAGCCAGGTGATCTCCCCACTGAGAGCAAACTTCCTGGCGGGGGTGGGCACCCCGACTCTTCTGGACCCTCTTAAAGGGAATAAATGGGGGGAAAAGTTAGGCCCGAACCCTCAGGCAGCAGCCACAGCTCAGAGGGGTCTGGGACCAGAGATGGCAGGGGGCTCCCAGGCTGGGGCAATGGTGAAGGGATGTGGAGGGGCTGCCTGTGTTCAGGGCCAACCCTACAGCCAGATGGGTGGGTCTGACCAGGAGGGACCCATCCCCCACCCCTCAAGGCCAATGTCAGGGGGACACTCATCTTTGATCCCAGACCTCAGCAAAGCCGGGGATGTTGGGGGTGGCGCAGCCTAATGAGTCCCAGGCGCTGGAACTGGAGTCACTTCCCACATCTGGTTTCTATTAAGGCCTCCACCACCCGATGAATAAGTAATAATATAAAAACACAAGGATTAGTATTTTCCCTGCATTGCTCCAGGCGGGCCTCCTGCCCAGCCCTTCCCAGTCCTTGGGGCCTGACCCGGGTGGGCTATTCCTCTGCCTGCCACCACCCTTCCCACAGCACAGTATGGAGCCCCCCCCTCCCCCCTCCTGGCCCCAGGGATCCCGACCCCCAGGCCTATGGGTGATGACTGTGAAGATTGCAGGTCATCCTGACAACAATGTTGGCCCAGGAATCAGGAAAACCGGGTTCCCATTCTGCTCTGTGACCAACTACTGTGAACTCGGGGAAATTACCCAGCTGGCCCCCGAGCCTCAGTTTACCCTCTGGTAAATGGGGCCTGTAACTCTGCTTCTTGGGGTGGGGATGGTCTTAAATAAGGGACCCAGAAGGGCCCCGTGAACTGGAAACTACATGGCTCAGGCCATCAGGGGGCAGGTTCTGGTCAGCCTTCCTCCTTACCCGCCTCAGTCTCTCAGGCACAAGGGCAGTGGCTTTTCTACGCTGGGCCTGAGTGTTCTCACCTGTAGAATGGGGATGGGAACAGACCCCACTCCACAGAGTACAGGAAGGGCAAAATTCCTTAATCCAGGGAAAGTGTCCAGCATGCGTGGGGCACAGAGACCCTGCTGTGGGGTTCTGGAAGGATCTGTCCTCGGCATGTGCGCACAGCTTTGCTTTTATTTTTTTATTTAAATCCTCACCTGAGGATATTTTTTCATTGATTTTTAGAGAAAGTGGAAGGGAAGGGGGAGAGACAAAAAGAGAGAAACATCGATGTGAGAAAGACACATTGATTGGTTGCCTCCCGCACGCACTCTGACCAGGGCCAGGGCTCAAGTCTGCAACCGAGGTACATGCCCTTGACGGGAATCAAACCCGAGACCCGCAGTCTGCAGGCCGATGCTCTATCCACGGAGCAAAACTGGCTAGGGTACAGCTTTGATTGTAAATAGTTTCTCTTTTGCTAAGAGCTGTTTCTGTGCCCGGGGTTTTGAAACACCTCTCCCATTCAACTCTCCTGACAAAACCCTGAGGTGTTAGGATCCCAAGTTACAGATGTGGAAACTGAGGCACAAATTAGTGACGTCACGAGCCCCAGGCCACATGGCCATCACACAGCAGACCCCATGTGTGACCAGCTCAAAGGTTGAAGCCCCCAGCTGGTTGGTGGCAGCGCTCGTCTCTCCCTGTGGATGTACTCAGAGCCTGCCCTGAAGGGGCCAGCCAGCCTCTGTCCAATGAGCGAGTCCACAAGAGAATGTCCCAGGGGCACAGGGAAGCACCCTCGCAGATACAGGGGGACACTTGGCAGTGGGCAGGCTGCCCCACCATCATAGCAGGAGTTCATGACATCCTGTCAGGGTGAAGGGAGCCGGTATACTTGGGTGGGAAAGTCCTTTCTACCACTGAGATGCTGCAAAATTGGACCAGACCCAATCCCACCAGAACTCCCCTCCAGCAGGGCCCACCCACCCCTTCTGAACTGGAAAAGCACAGCCCATGTTATGCCTATAAATGAGTCTGGGGCTCATCAAAGAAGCTGGGGCAAAACTGCTCGATGGGTGGCAGATGGACTGAGTGTACCCTGCACATCTCCTGTGCTCTGACTGCCTTACAGTCCTTGGGCCCAGCTCTCGCTCTTGTCCTGCTCGGGACCTCTGCACCTGCTGGGGCGCTGCCCCACATCGCAGCAAGGCTGTCTCCTTCTCATCATTCAGGTTTGGGCTCAAATGCCCCTCCTCAGATTAGCCTTCCCTGCTCACCCAACTCAAACTGCCCCCACCCCTGTGCTTCGTGCTACGTCACCCTATTTTTTCTGCTTTGGGACACTTGTCAGCACCTGGAATCAATCATTGGCTGTGTTGGTCCTTGTGCCCACTGCCTGTCTTCCCAATCACACGGTCTTGTCTTTCTCTGTACTGGTCCCAGAACAATCGCCTGACACTTAGTAGGTCTTGCTTCCTACCTGCCCTCTGTTGCCCTGGATCCCATCTATGCATGTTTGAGAGCTTGGCCCACTGTGGTGGGAGAGAACCTGGGTCGGGCTTGGGTCAGCACCTGTGCCCCTGCCAGTGGTCCCTTCAAGCAGCTCCCATGTGTGTAAGTGGGAAGGACATCCATCCCTTCATGCTGTGTCTGAGGACCAAGGAGCTATGGGAGCCTATCCCACAGCAAGGAAGCTTGGTTACAGCTACTAAGATCCCCTCCACCTCCGAGGTGGATGCATTGCAAAGTGGCCTCAATTATTTGCTCTTCCTGACCCAGGCCCACTGCAGTGTGACTGCGGCTCTATCTGTCCAGAGACAGGGTTGCTTTTTGCCCTTGGATCTGGGCTGGCCCTGGACTTTGTATGGCTAATAGGATGCAGTAAAAGTGATGTCAGTCAACTGTGAGCCTGGACACAGGGGCTGGCTCCACTTGCTCTCTTGTTGACCCTCCTGCTGGAGGGCGAGACATGCATGGGGGAGTTGTCCCAGCCGAGGGCCTAGTCATCTGGGGTGCCCAGGCACAATCAGCAGAGCTGCTGATCTGGAACCCACAGCTGACCACAGACCCACATCTTACCACAGTCCCAAGAGCAAGCCCAACCAGGATCAGAACTTTCCAGATAAGCCTGACTAAACTGCCAGCCCAAACAGCAGAACTATGATCCAAATAATGGTAGTTGTTTCAAGCTACCGTTTGGGGGTTATTTATTACACAGCAGTAGCTAACTGATACATTTTAGTATTGAGAACTACAACATATTGGAGCTGGAAGGGAGCTTAGAGACCAACCAATCAGAACTTAAAGATGGCAAACTGAAGATGAATCAGGGCCTCCTGCCTCTTGGCTCCCCACTCCTCTTGAACTGGAAAAGCACAGCCCGTGTTACACCTATAACATATGGTGGTGACTTGGCTTTGACAAGCAAATCCACCTTAGCGAATGTGTTCAAAGGTCATCATCAGGATGCCAGCCAACAGTTACCTACAAGGATGCTCATCATAGCATTATAAGAGTGAAGAACAGTGAATAAATAAGATGACCACAATAGAGGGCTTGTTAAAGAAACTTTCTGGTTAATGCAACATTATGGAATCTTCAAAACCATGCTATAGTTGCATTCACTTTGGAAACTTTTCAGTATCCAATAGCCTGAATTATCACACACCCCAAGCCACAGTGACTTTACTCCTAGGCCCAGAACCAACAGCAACAGATGTGCAAACCCATGTGAGTCAGCAGCAAGAAATCAGAGTGGTCATCAGCCACCTTGTCACAAAGGCCCAACGGGAAGTCCTCCAAATGCTCACCAAGAGTTGAATGGTCACGGTCATGGCATATCCACATGGTGAAATACTACATAGCAAGGAAAAAGGACAAGAACAACCATATGCACCAACATGGATGCATCTCATAAACATGCGAGTGAGTGGTTGCCACGAGACCCCAAAGAGCACATGCCATGTGCTTCCATTTATATGAAGTTCAGAAACAGGCAAAATGGTCTATGGTGTCAGTCAGGTTGGGGATTCCCTTGACAGAGAGTGACTGGGAGGGGATCAGGGCCTGAGGGCAGGGTAGGTAATGTTTGTTATCAGAACACTTTATGAAGCTCATGCTGCATACTTTTCCATGTGTGTGTTATAGTTCAAATACCCACTACTAGCAAAAATGATGCCATGATAGATAGAATATTATCTAATGATCTGGAAAAGTGACTCATGAGTGAGAATCAAAGGAGGTGACAAAAGCATGTAATTCCATCTTGTAAGTAAACATATGCACAGAAAAATGATGAGAAATGAACTGTGACCATGGTTCCTGAGTAGAAAGCAGGTCAAAGCCATTATGTTCTTGCTGGTGTCTTCAAGGAAAGTCTGAGGTTCTGGTCGGGCTGTGGAGCCCATAGATCCGACTGACCACTGATGCCCCGACCCCTTGGCCCTGAGCCCTGTGGGCTGTTACGAGTCTGGTCTTCTACAGCGTACTGGCAAAGAGTTAAAGTGGGGGAGGGTGGAGAGCTCAAAGAGCTGGAATGAAAACCTTCCCTGCTCTCCAAAGGGCAGCAAACACGATCCAGATGTCAGGCCTGCTCACCCTGTAGCTAGCACACAAAGGAAGCACATTCCTCACCCAGCTGCTGGGACTGAGAGCTGCGGGGGAGGCGCCCGACATCTGGGCCCCTGCTGCAGGAGGAGGGGCTGCCAGACTGGGGGAGGGGCAGCAAAAATAGCGGACTCCCTCCTCTCCCAGCACTAGTCCTGGGGCTCTGGAGTCTCCTCTCATCCTCCCAAGTCCATTGCCACCAAGGGCGAGTGGCCCATCTGCAGACTGGTGCACCTACCTGCGTGTGAATGGGCTATGACAATGAATGTGGTGGTCTGGCTGCCCGGGTGGGTGGGCACAAGGGGGTGTGGGTATATATAGAGAGATAAGTGGGTAAGTAGGAGGCAGATGGATGGGTGGGTAGATGATGGATTAATGGATGGGTAGATTATGGATGCCTGGATGTGTGGGTGGATGGGTGGACAGATGGAGGAGTGGGTGGGTGAATTTTTGAATGGATGGATAGGTGGGTGTGTGGATGGATGGATGAATGGTTGGGTTGGATAAGTGGAAGGATGGATGGACAGATGAGTAGATGTGTGAGTGAGTAGATGGATGGTGCTCTGACCTGAGTGAGATGCAGATGAGTCCCTTCTCAGGTGCTCAAAGGTGGTGGGGGTGGTGGAAACACAGGCCACTATAGTCATGCAGTGGTGGGAAAAGCCCACTTTGGGGTTAGACAAGCTCAAGATCAGCCCCTGACCTCATCTCTTAGGTGGCTGTGGGCAAGCCTCCTTGCTTCTCTGAGCCTTGGTTTACTCATGTGTACACTGAGGAGGATGTTGTGAGGATTAAGTAAGAGACTGGTAAGAGAATACCCACAACTGCTTTGCGCTTGCGTACACACACACACACACCTATCTAGGACATGTTGGTTGCGGGCTGGGGACTCTAGGAGAGTGTCTCACCAGGCTTGAGCGGATTCAGTGAGGGCCTCCTGGAGTAAAGGACACCTACGCTGAGATTTGAACAGAAGAAGAGCCCAATGATAGACTTTGTCTCCACCCCCCGCTTATGGGCTGTGACAGAGGGACAGCATATGTAGTGTGAGTGTGTGTGTGTGTGTGTGTGGCGTCTGCTTGTGTGTTTCCTATAGGGAGGGGATGTGACCCCAAGAAAGGCTGCAGAACACCCCTGGATATTTAAAACATGAAATGTTCATGTACACAGTATCTCTAGAGGGAAACAGAAACTGCACCTGGGAAGAAGGGGAGCAAGACTTCCTTGTCTCTGCACTCCCTTCTGTAACAGACCCTCCCCCTCCCCATTTAAACCATGTGCTTGATTGATTGATTTTTTAATCCCCACCTGAGGATATTTTTTTCCATTGCTTCCTAGAGAGAGTGGAAAAGGCAGGGTGGGAAAGAGAGAGAAAGAAACATCGATGCGACAGACACATTGTCTCCCTCACAATCCCCGACTAGGGCCAGGGGATCAAACCTGCAACCCAGGTACATGCCCTTGACTGGGAATAAAATCTGAGACCCGTTGGTGCAAGGGCTGACGCCCTAATCACCGAACACACCAGCCAGGGCCCTTGCTTTATTTTTTAGTTGCTTGCTGCCCACGAGCTCTGTGCCCTGCCCCACCCAAGAAGTAAACAGACACCACCACCGGGGACAAGTAACAGATAGATAATTACAAACTGTCATATAAGCTAATAAACATACATTGTGTAGCTTATTTATTTTAAAGAAGGAATTGATGAAATCTAAGGAACTCATGGGGCCATGGATGTGTGTCTGGGTCTGCCCTCTGAGCTCAGAGCTGGATAAAGTGGAAAGTCCTACGGACAGCGGACAGCGGCAGGCACACCCTGGGCTGGGGCTCCAGTGTCAGAGCTTCTACGAAGAGGTGGTGCTGCAGCTGGGTCCTGAAGGCTATCAAACTGGCACCCCTGACGAAAGGCTGAGGGGAAGGCGTCCCCAGCAGAGGGCATAGCTCCGTCAAAGGCATGGCAGTTGGAGTTCGGGAACAAACCGAAGTTCTGCCACAGGTGCGGTGGGGAGTGGGCAGGAGGCCGGTGGAAGGCCAGCCAGTCTGTGGAGGGTCTGGAAAGCCAGGCCCAGTGGTGAGGATTTCCCTCTGCCGGCAACGAGGCGCCACGAAGGCTTAACCAATTCCCAACATGTTTTCATTGTTTAAAAAACGTGCAAATTGGCTGCATATCACCTTGAACCCTCCAGAGAAATGCTGCCAAATTTTAAAATAATGCTGCTCATGTGAATGCTAAGTAATAATTAGGGGCTGGCGGTTTATGCCGCACGTGTTTCTCCCGAGTGCCAGAGGATTCTCCCGCCAGCCCCCGAACAGCCACTCAGCTACGCGACCTGTGAGGACCCAGGTCACCTGTGATGTGTACACTGCACCACAAACACCGATGAGGCTTAGGTCAGCCCCTGAAGGGTTGGGACACGATCCCCCTGCTGACGGGGCCTGAGGGACTGCGGGCTGTGATGTATGCAGAGCCCTCCAATACGAGGGGCTGAAATGGGATTTTAGAAATAACCACCCGGGAGAGATGGGGACACGAAAAGGCAGTCTGGGCTGGTTTTGCTCCCAGGGTCGTCCCTAACCTTTTATCTCCCCACTTTCATAAAGATGACCCTTGAGCCGGTGTGACTGAGCTGAGGCAAGAGTAGGCCTCCTGTGGCAGCACCTTGATACCCCCACAGGGAGCACCCTGCCGATCGAGGACCTGGGGCTCCCTTTCACCCCCACCCAGAGGCGTACACATACCCTATTGTCCCTGTGTCCTCTCAGTTCCTGGCACATGGAAGGCACCAACCAGGCCCACCCTGACACCACCACCGGGGGCAAAGGCAGACCCGTGAGAAGACCCCACCACGGGGCCCTAGGCCCCTCTGCCCCTGTGGGCACAGGGTGTCCTCCTGCCCAGCCTTCATGGGGGTGCTGGGGGCTCTCGCTTCCTCTTGCAGAACAGGCAAAGGCAGGAGGGCAAGCCCCATGCCGGGGGCTTTTCAGCTAACTCATTATTGAGGCCAAAGCTCACAACACAGGGAGGCCATTACTGTCCTCACTTCCCAGATGCCCAGAGAGGTCCAGGTCCTCACCTAAGTCACACAGAACCGGTACAGGGCTTGAGCTCCCAAGGACACCACAGGCGCCGTGGCCCCAGCATGCTGCTCGCCTCTTCAGATACCCATGGCTGCGGTGATTTTATGATTTTACTCCAGCAGAACTGGAGAGGCCTGGAGTCAGGGTAGCCTCATACCACCTCCAGGAGGGAGGGGCCGAGCCCCAGCAGCTGCTGATGACACACTTTGGGCATTCTGAGCTGGAAGCTTTAGGGCTCTGACTTTCCAGGGCTTTTCTCCCCAATGGATTCCAGAATGTTCCATGTTCTTGCCCTAGGGGCCATCAAAACGTCCCAGAAATTCCAACTGTATGTCACCCAAAGGGCATAGGCCAGGGTCCCCCTCTGCAAGTGGTGCCAAGAGCCTTAAGAGCACCCACATCCCCAGCTTTTGGGGCAGCGCTTCTGTGCATTTGCTGTGAACCAGGGGCCAAATTTTTCACCTGCATCACCTCTCACAAGAACCCCACTATTTACCCTACGTTCAGAGGAGTTGGCAACCTGTCCTTGGTGACCTGGCAGCCTGGGCCTGGCCAGGACTGTCACTGTCACACAGGAAAACCCAGTCTTGGCAATGCTCCCCCAGCAGAGAGGGGGGGCAAGGTAAAGGGTCCCTGCTCCTCCAGTCCCTGGACCCGGAGTCACTTCTGCTGACAGTTCTTGTGGATCCGTCCAGATATCTCTGTGTAAATACAATCCTGGGCATGTTTACCCTTTAAGAGAAGGCAAACAAAGATGCCTAAAGGTCAGACGCTTCTGTTATTAGTGTCCGCCCCCCTGCTGCCCCCCCGCTTGACGACGTGTCTTTTCCAGTGACAACCTGGAGGCTGCGCTTGGGTCCTCACTTGTACAATGGGAATAATGATCTCTTCCCTTGAGCGTTAACAGGAGAATCAAAGCAATACTGCAAACCCACAAAGCTTACTGCTGCAGCCAGGCACACAGCAAGGGCCACCTTAGTGCCAATCTACAAAGAGGCAACTCCCTGAGCACTTGCTTCCTCGAGGGCCCTACCGTGAGCTCTCCATGCAGATGGGCTCACCTGTCCTGTCCCTGAGCCCAGGTGCTGAAAGGTTTGGACCCTGCAAAGACAGGGTAGGTCAGGCCCCAGGCCCACTGCTCGTGCCCAGCACAGACACATGATATGCCTCCTTGGTCACGAGAAGCTCTGACATGCTATCGACTGACAATGTCTGTCGATGGATGTGTGGTTAGCAGTTAGATAGACATGAGCAGAGCAAGGACGATGGGCCAGGTACAGAAGGGCACCAGAGTGGAAAGCCCCTGGTGCCTAGCAGCAGGCAGAACAAGGATCCACACCCCAGGGTAGCGTTTCCTCCCCTAGCATATCGCTGGTAGTGAGGTTCAGACCCCCGATCTTTCATATCGCTGGTCATGTGAGTCGGACCCTTCCCTGACCTTTCCTCCCCTGGCATGTTGCTAGTCATTCAGGTTAGACCCCCGTAAAGGGGGAATGAACAAGGGGGCTGGAGAAGAGCCCTTAAGCATTCAGCCCCCAGGACAATGAGGTTCTGACCTGAATTGAGAATCGAATACATCTAGGCCTCAGTTGTGTTTCAGCCCCAGGCCCAGAAAAGCAGCAAAAACAGACAAGCGATGCCATGGCTGACTTCAGGACCTGCTGCATTGACTAATGACCCCCTGCCCTGGGACCCACCAATCAGTAGAGACCTGACCCCGAAAGGACACACCTGGAAAGCTGGTGAGTATTTTATTGGGATCCTCCCCTGAGACCTCAAGGTGAGGACGGCACTGCTTCTCTCTCCCAAGCTCCAAGGCCCTTCTTTCCCTCTGTAACTTGCTTCCTGAGCCCATTTCTTCTACGGCTCACTTCTACCTCTGTGACTTTCTAAATAAACTTTCTCTCATAGTTGGAGTCTTGGCTCTGAATTCTTTCTTAGCCAGAACTCAAGTACTGAACTGAGGTTGCTGAACTGAGGTCCAGCCTGGCTCCACTGGTCTAAACGGTGCCGTTCTTGTTGCCAGCAGATGTCCTAGGTCTGCACTCTGCATCACGGTCACGGTGAGCAAGGTGGCCGATGTGTTATGGGGAACCATGGTGAGTATCTGCAGGTGTGGTCCGACTGTGCAACACCAAGCTCCAAAAATGTAGGGGAAAAGGTAAGCCTTCCCAGGCGTACAGCAACGCCCCACCCAGAAGGGCACCAAGCTTGGCAGGACAGGGGCCCCTACTCTTTCCCAGCCCTGCTGGCGTCCCCGCAACCTGGGAACAACACCTCCTTTCTCTGGATTTAAGGAAAACAGCCTCCTCTGGAAGCAAAGCTTTTAAACAGATGTTTCCTCTTGGCCTGAACCTCCCGCACCTCCCCCAGCCGGCCTCCCCTCCAGGCGGGGCCTGCTCCGCTCTCATAGTAGGCAAGGCGCAGGGGCGACCAAGTGACTTCAATTCTTTTTCAGAAGGGGGAGGAAAATATTAAAAAAATGTGTTTTACAAGCCTGCCTTTGCCATTGTTTATGTAAACAGGTAAATTGTTTCCTGCCTCAATTAAAAACATCTGCCACATAAATGAATACCAATTAACTCATCCTGTTTTTAATTACTCTGTTAATTACACGCAGGCAGCAGAAAGGATGGCTGGAGTAGAGAAGCCGAGTGCCATCCCTCCCCCCAGCTTGGCAAGGATCCTGAATGTGTCTGGCTCCTGGAGGATGAGGGTGGCAGGGAGGTGGTGGCACAGAGCCAGCTGGGATTCCCTGAATCGGGACTGCCCAGTGGGCACCTCCTGCTAGGGTCCTCCTGCATAGGGGACAGTGGTCAAGGGTGTCCTGTCCTGGCGCACACCAGGGAGGGTGAAGCCCCCCTCCTGCACGCCCTCTCTGCCCCACCACTTCCTGCCCCTCAGCCTTCTCCAGCCCCAGGACTCCACCTTTGGGCCCTCTTGTCACCGAGAAGGGACCTTAAGGGTGCCCCACTTACGTCCTGGCCATATTTTGTTGGGGCAGGGAGGCAGCCAGAGGGATGGAGGCCTGGATCTCATCCAGGAGGCCTGCCTTAGGGGGCAGGGAACAGAGTCCCCCCTACAGGGCACCACTGCTCACTGAGCACCTGCTGAGTGCTCACAGTGTTGTACGTGGCTGGAGGCTCGCGGGAGCGTCCTCACCCACCCACCCCGCACCTGCATTTCATTTGGCTTGTCCTCCCCTTCAGCCTTCATTGGGTTTGTAATGACACAGCCTCCTCTGCCTGCTTCACTGTCACCCAGCCCAGAGCATGCAGGAGGCGCTCAGCACATGCTCACCCAATGAACCGGGCAGCCTCATCCATGAACATTCCTACTGACAGCAAGAGGCCCGGAGGGCAGCAACCTGTCCAGGGTCACACCACCTGCACCTGCCAGAGCAGGATTCGAACCCAGGACCCCAATCCAGGGCTTGTGGTATATACATCACCTATATCACAGTGGACCAAGCTCACATGCCAATGCTATTCCAGGGAGTTAGGTATGGGGTGGACCCTCAAGTCTGCAAGTCTGACAGGTCCTGGGAACCACACTTTGGGCTGCTGGGCTCCACCTCCATGTCCCAGATCTCTCCTTCCAGGGACATCTCCCAGTCCTTCCTCTGCCCAGGACAGTACACTCTGCCTCCCACAGACATGTGTGGTTGTCAGACACGCTCCCCATCTTTACCTCAGCTAATGGATGCTGAAATGATCAGAGCTGGCTGGCCCTCAGAGCCCATCCAACTAGAGTAGCTAGTAGGTTTCCGCTAGAACGCAAGTACAAGCAGATGCCCCACCAGAGCTGCTCCAGAAGAAGGATGCTGCCTCAGGCAGGTTCAATGCGAAAAGAGTGCTGTGATCAACTAGTGATGCCTGCCACCACCATGAGCGTGGGCAGAGATCGACTAGCAATGTCTGCCATGGGCATCAGATTAACAGTGTGCAAAGGTACCCCACATACTGGTGCATTAGGATTCACTCAACCCCTCACTTTGCAGATGAGAAACTTGGGGCCCACAATGTTCTACAACAGTCTGCTTCTCCAGCTACTGCTGGTGTCTGCTCGGGGGGGCTGTCTGCACCAGGGGCCTTCTCTGAGGGATGGGTCAACAATACACAAATGGACAGGCAAGAGACCATCCCACACTGGTCCCCAGGGGCAAATCCCTTCCACCAACTGCTTACATCCCTCAGACATGAGCTGCACGTCTTTGCCTGAAACCCTGTCCCAACATTGGAGAGAGGAGAGGCGACCAGCCAGTGCCGTGGCCAACAAAATATTAACTCATTTAATCTTCCCAGCAGCCCTGTGAGGTCATTCCATTATGACAGATGAAAAAGTAAAACATGTTACCCTCCAATCTTATACATGGGACAACCGAGGCACAGAGAGGTTAGTAACTGCCCAAAGCACACAGCCAGGAAGGACAGAGCTCGGGTTCCGACCCAGTTAGTGCAGCTCTGCAGGGGCCCCAGCCGGCGCTCACATAACTGCCTGGATCCACTGTGGAGTCTCCAAATATCCAATCTCCCCAATTTGGCAAATGGGGATGGGGAGACCCAGAGGCGCCCTGGCACGGTGAGGGCTGGCTACAGGCTGGTGAGGGGCAGGCACAGCTTCTGAGTGTGACTCAGGTGTCCATTCACTGTCTGGCCATGGGCTGTGAGTGGGTCCCTGGGCCTGAGTGCTCCTTGTGAAGTGGGGGACCTCACCTCTGTCTTGAAGCATGGATGTGAAGATTCCAGGGCTTTCCTGCAGGCCTCTCTGCCCTCTGTTCCCTGCCTGCCTCCCCTTCCAGGCAGCCACCAAGCTGAATTCCTGCATGTTGCCTGGTGGTTTCCTGAGCTGCTGTGGGCCCACCCTACTTGTGGCTGCAGGACTTGCACCCTGAGACCTAGATGGGGCGGGAGCCTCTTTCAGATCTTCTGCAATGCACATTTCCTTTCAACACCCACTAGCCATCAAAAGGGTTGGGGAGCTTCTCTGGGGCCTTTTAACCAAATTGAGCAATAAAACAACCTAATAGCAGTCAAGTCATTAAAGGGCTGGGGCTCCCCCATAGCACACTGGGGCCCTGGGCCTGTCAGAGAAGGAGTCCTGGGCCAGCTCACCCCAACAAAGCCAGAGCCATGTCCACGCCCAAGAGGCTCTGCAAGGAGCAGCCAGGAAGCAGAATCTACTCCCAAGGCCTGCCCTTTGGGTGAGAGACACCCCACTGGCAGTCCCACAGCCCTGGGTGGTCCAGACATCAAGGGAGGAGCCTGGAGAACTCACTGGCTGGGACTTCAAATCAGAGATGGCTGCAGGGGAAAGACTGTAGGGATCTCAGATCCAGCAGCACCCCCTGGGATGAGTACTGAGGGGTGAAGGGCCAGGCAGGGGCTCACGAGGGTGGGTGTGGCAAGCTGGCACGGCCATGGAATACTCAGCCCCACGTTGGGCGTCATATGTGCCAAGCCAACTCAGCCAGGTTCAGTGACCCTGAGAGGGGGCAGTGAAGGATTGAGAAAAGACAGAGAAGAGAAGAAAGCTGGGTCTGGGTGGGATGCTGTCCTCTCTGATGGAGAGCTAGCGACAGCGCCACAGTCTGAAAGCCGTGTCTTTATTTTATAGCCAGATTCCATGAGGCAAAGTAAGGGCATGGTTACAACGTTCTCATGGGTTTCGAATCTACTCAATTACATGCGCCTGAACTCTATCAAGCCCACATCACTCAGCCACGTGGGACCACAGGTTCAGACCATAGGGTCAAGCTTACAACTATAGCCTTTGGCTATAACTGTGCTGGGAGGGCTTTGCCCTCCAAGCTAGGACTTGCACGTGGCTTTGTCAAGAGAGGACCATGCCTTCTCATTAGTCTGAGGCTTGAACCTGTCCAAACACTGTGGCCACTCTCCACAGATGGGCCAAGTCAAGGGCTGGTGCCCCACACCCAAGAGGTTACGTCTTCTGTGGACCACATTGCCAAGTTTAAACCCCAGTGATCTTGGGCCAGGACTTAACCTCTCTGTGAATGAACCAGCACAGGGAATCCCCTGCTGGATGGATGAATTAGGGGTGGTGGACCTCACTGAAACCGGAAGGTGGGGCATCCTCCTACCTATCTAAATATTTCTCATTCAAAGTCACAGATGGTGTTCTGCATCCCCTCAGAGGTGACACAGGCAGTGAGTGGGGCCGACAGTTATAACAGAGGGACAGTCTTGGGAGAAACTAGAAGTCACTGGTCAGTGAGTGCTCACTGTGGCCAAGCCCAGGGCTCATTCAGAGTGTATCAGCCCCCAGGTAGAATCTCAGTGCTGATTCCAAGCGGCACAGAGAGGGCAGGAGCCTGCCTCAGGGCACACAGTGTGGCCTCATCCATGAGCCCACACCTCCCTGGCCCCAGAATGAACGGGCCATTTCTGCAATGGCAGAGGGTCTGCTTCCAGCTCTGCCTAGGCCCTCTCCCTGTAGACTTGGGAAGGTGCCAGGCGGGCAGATGGGCCTGACGCTGGTGCAGCCGTGGTGGCAGCTGCTCTGGGGGAGAAGAGTGAGGAGCCAGGTTCCATTGCCTTCCTCCTGCGTGTGGGAACCTTCTGGATGTTTTGATTCTTTCCACCAAATGGTCCCAGAACCTCCAGGAGATCTGGGTGTGGCCCTGCTGAGTCAAACAGCCCTCGGGGGGTTTTCTGTGGGGGCGTGAGAGTACCTTCCTCATGCTAAGGTGTTAGGCTTGGAGGCCGGTGGAGCGTGCCACCTCCCATTTTACAGCAGGGAAAACTGAGCCTTTGAGAGGTCAGGGACATGAAATGCTGGCTCCAGGGTTTCATCCAGAGCTGCATCAGTCTCTCAGGGCCACTGCACCCTCATCTCCAGTGTGTCCCCCGGGATGGTCTTCCCGAGGCTGAGAAGTAGGAAGACCCTGCCTGCTGTCAAGGCCATGGGGTGCACACCCTCCCCACCTGGACAGTGTGGACATTTTCATATGCCTGTTTTTACAAGAGAAGCTGAGTGGTCAAAGACCAGGCTCCCATCCTTTTCCAGAGTGTCCTCACACCTGCTGCCCCTGCCAGCAGGTCCCCAAGGCCGGCGGGAGCAGGGTCCCTGGCTGCAGGGCGGCCTCTGCGTGCTCCAGGAGTGTTTGTAGGACTCACTTTCCCTTACCTCACACCTGACTCACCCACCAGAATACAGAGCTTCCGGAAGCTGGAGCGAGTGGGTTTGATCGGGGAATAACACGCCCGATGCTGAGAAGTGAGGAGCAAATCAGGGTTATTCTGGCTCCTAAAAGGGATAGAGAATTCCTCCCCCGATATCCAGCTGGACAAGCCTCTCTCTGCAGCACCAAACTCCATCAGACTGCCAGCAGGCCCTGCCTGCCTGGTCTCCGGAACGTCCATCTTCTGACCGTCCCTGTGGAGTGCAGGTTTCAGGAGACAAGCAGCCACCCCTCCACCTCCTCCCACCTCCACCTCCCAGCCACCCAGCCACCCCTCCACCTCCTCCACCTCCTCCTGGCAGGGGTGGCCAGGCCAAACCGTGGGACACGTTTTGACACAGAGGTTCGCCACGTGGCACATCAACACAGATGACCTGTGGTCAGCCAAGAGCTTTATTTAGGAAGGACGTGGGTGAGCCCCGAACTGCCAGCTGTGGGGCTACAACGAACCAGCGGGACTGTTCCAGGTGTCCTTGGGCCTCAACGTGGGCTCCCGCACAGAGGGATGCGGTTAACCTGAAGGGTTCCCACGGGGCCTGCGAGCTGGGAATGCCATCCGGAGGCCTGCAGGCCCGGCTCTGAGTGCGAATCTGGCTCAGGGACAAACTGGTCGCTGCTGTGTAGTTATCGGGGTGGCGAGTCAAACAGACCCGTCCGGATGATAGGACAAAGCCGGCACGCAGGACACTCACTGCCTTTCATGCGTTAGTATTCACACCAGCACCTCTGCCTACACAAAGCCCGCAGCGCCTACAGCGCGGCTCCCATGCCCTCGTCCCTGCACCTTCCCACCCACAAGGCCCCCTTGCTGGTCCTCAGATGGACCTCCTGGCCTCTGCGCTGCTGCCACCTGTGCCAGAGAGGCTGTGCCCTCATGGCCACCTGGTTCCCGCCCCTTCCAGGCCTCAGCTCACTGTCACTTTATCAGACAGGCCTGACCTGACAGGACCGTGACCTCCACCCAGCCCATGACCCTCCCCGGGGCCCTTGGTGGAGAAAATATCACTTGTCTCCTTCATTTATTGTCTGTCTCTCTCCTAACAGAGTAGCAGTGCCCCAAGGGCAGCCGTCTGATGCTGGATTCTGGAACCGGGCCATGAGCAGCAGGTGCTCAATGGTTATTTGTGAAAGGAATAAGCAAACCAGTTACATTCTGATGGGAGACTTGTCTCAACTAAATGTCTCAACTGCGTCTCACAGGCCGGGTAGCAGTGACCCCGCACCCGGGGTCAGCCTCTTGGTGAGACAACAGCTGGAAACTACGATCACTATGGTCCACAGTCTGGACCCCACCAGGTGTGGTGAGAGGAAGAGGGAGGGACCGCATTTCTGCTGCACATGGAGGGCTCCGCTGTTTTCCGACGCGGAGAGAAATGAAAAACAACTATCTCATGCACTCCAGCCAGGATATGGTTGTTCCAATTCTTCCCTGTGTCCAGACAGACTGGGGGAGGGGAAAGTCTATCCTCCCTCTCCAGGGACCTCCTCAGGTCTCCTGCCCTGTGTGGGGTCAGCATGGGTGTCCAGGGGGACAGCAGCTGCATCAGCTGATGGGGCCACACTTCCAGGGTCCTATCCTGATTTCACACCTAACGGCTTCCATACTCCCCTCCCTCCTCCTCTGACCACACCTCACAGTGACCTCCCTGCAGGAGGTGGGCTCGGTTCCCTCCCACCCACGGCACAGAGGCTCCTTATGTACCAGGAGTTCCCTACTCGGCGGTGGGAGATGCTCTGTCAACAGCCAGCATACACTGGCCAGGACACCCTGCAGGGCCGGGCCTTCTGTGCCAGCAGCCCCAACTGCCAAGGCCACTAGCCAAGGCTCCAGACACCCTGAGGCGGAGACACAGCGTCCCCGACAGGCCTCGTCCAACTCCTGACCCAGGCACCCGGAGCACGGTGTGTTCATGGCTGTTCACACCGCCGTGCTCGGGGTGGGCTGTTTGGCAGCAGCTGGAACTGGTGAGCTCTGTGAGCGAGCACCCAGGGCCTGCTCTAGTGAGTGTTTCTGGATCACTTGGAGGTGCCCTCTCCGGCGTCTGAGCGAGGACTGAGCTCTTGAGAAACATCTGTTTGGGGGTGAACAATGTCAGGTGTGCAGACTGTCCAGGATGACCCTAAGCTGCCTCCCTCCGTGGCCCTTGTGCAGGCAAGTCTCAGCGACTCGGGCGCTGGGAAGCAGACTTGGCGATGAGATAACTGTTGGTGGAATCAAATACAGCGACAGCTTGCAGGCAGACAAGCTGCTGTTCAAACAAGCCTCTCCAAGCACACCGCGAAGGCGTCCCCACCAGCCGGGGACCCTAGGTGTCGGCGCCTGGGAGATGTCGTGGGGGCTCCCAGGTGGGACATGTTCCTGTTCCTCAGGACCTCCTGCAGGAGGGGCCTGTCTGGGCTCTGGGGGGTGGTAGGGAACATACAGATAAAAGTGCTGCCCTCACAGAACCGACCTTCTAGGAGGGGGCCAAGCAGTGACACACAGAAGAAAAGGCACAGCACAGGGAGAGTGGGGGTGCTTTGGAAGAATAGCAGGGGCAGGCCACTCACTGAAAGGAGACCCCCGAGCGAGACCTGATGAAGGACTGGTGGGAGCCATGCGGGTGTCAGGGAGTGAGCACTGCAGGCAGAGGGACTGCCAGTGCAAAGGCCCTGGGGTGGGAACATGCCTGTGTTTGGGAACAGCCAAGAAAGGGATTTCAGCAAACAACTGGGGGTGAGGGCGTGTGGCCTCAAAGCCGCTGCAAGAATTTGGTCTGTCCCTAGAGCTGCCTCATCTGACTGGCTTTGAAGGGGACCCCTCATGCGAGGATCCCAATCTACCTCCCAAATGAGGGACAAGGATAGAAGCTGGGAGGCCAGATGCGAAATCTTGTTCATGCCATGAAGGTTAGACGCAGGTGCTGGGGAGATTCAGTAATTGTTTGTGGAACCAAATACAGTGACAGCTTGCAGGCAGACGAGCTGCTGCTGTTCAAACAATCCTCTCCAAGCACCCGGCAAGGGCGTCCCCACCAGCTGGTGACCCTGGGCAACTGTGTTCACCACCCCAGGCCACAATGTGGTCACCTGTGAAAGGAGGACGGCGGTGGCCGCCCTCACAGGTTTGTGGGAGGAACCAGTGACATTTAGGGAAGCCTGGGCAACCAGGGCAGGCAGCTCTTCTTAATTCATCCCTTGAAACCCAGTGGACAACGAGTTGAACTTAGAGTGACCACATGACCCAGTAATTCCTCTTGGTGACCTCAGACAGTGATGGCGAACCTTTCGAGCTCGGCGTGTCAGCATTGTGAAAAACCCTAACTTAACTCTGGTGCCATGTCACATAATGAAATTTTTTGATATTTGCAACCATAGTAAAACAAAGACTTATATTTTTGATATTTATTTTATACATTTAAATGCCATTTAACAAAGAAAAATCAACCAAAAAAATGAGTTCGCGTGTCACCTCTGACACGCGTGTCATAGGTTCGCCATCACTGACCTAAGAGAATAGAAAACATGCCCACACAAAAACTTGCACATAAATGTTCACAACAGATTAGTCACAACTGCCAAAAGGTCGAAACAGCCCAGATGTCCATCAACTGATGATGGATGCACAAAATGTGTCTACCCTGCAATCAGACCTCAGTCATTAAAAAGGAGTGAGGTCCTGACACGGGACAACATGGACAAACCTCAACAACATCATGCTAAGGGAAGGAAGTCAGCACAGAAGGCCACATGTTGTATGACTCTATTTATATGAAATGTCCAGAACAGGCAAATCCACAGAGACAGAAAGACAACTAGTGGCTGCCAGGGGCTGGAGGGAGGGGAGTGAACACAAATGGGGTATGAGGTCTCTTTTGGGGGTGATGAAAACTTGTGGGAACCAGATGGTGGTGATGGTTGCATAACATGGTAAATGTGCTAAATGCCACTGAATTGCACACCTAAAAACGGTTAAAATGGTGGAATGGAGGTTCCTCAAAAAATTCAAAATAGAACTACCATATGACCCAGCAATTCCACTTCTGAAGACATACCCCAAAGAATCAAAAGCAGGATCTTAAAGAGATATTTTACATCCACATTCACAGCAGCATAACGCACAAGAGCCAAAAGGTGGAGCAACTCGAGTGTCCATCGATGGAAGAAGGGATCTACAACATGGATGAACGCTGGGGACATTATGCTAAGTGAAATAAGCCAGTTACAAAAAGACAAATACTACACGATTCCACTCATATGCGGTCCCCAGGAGTCAAATTCACAGAGATAGGAAATAAAATGGTGGGTGCCAGGGGCTGGGGGAGGGGAAATGGAGAGTCAGTGTTTAATGGGACAGAGTTTCAGCTTGGGAAGATGAGAAGCTGTGTGAATGGATAGTGTTGATGGTTGCACAACAATGTGAATGTATTTAATACCACTGAACTGTGTACTTAAAGTGATTAAGATGGTAAATTTTGTGTTCTGTGGATTTTAGCACAATTGAAACACCCCACTGGGGAGACTGAGATAGGGCACCCCCTCCATGCAGCAGCCTGTCTGTGTTACTAACAGCACAGGATTGGGGATCCCAAGCTCAGTGTGAGGGCCACGGGTGTGTGAGGGGCCAGGCTGACCTTCCTTGGCGGCTGGGGCCCATCCTATGGTGGCGCTAATGTGGGAAGGCCACAGCCCCCCTCTTTCCAGGCCCTGTGCTCTTTCCCACCTGAGGGACTGAGCAAGTGGGCAGGCAGTACTGGGAATGAGGGCAGGCCCCAGTGGGCTGGTGATGTGGAGATCTTACTATCTCTACCTCAAAACACCCCCCATATATGTAGGCATGTCCTTAGGGGGCCAGGAGGAACCCTATGGGAAGGTCTGCCCAAATAATCTCCTAAACCAGGAGGTCTAACTGGGATGAAGGCCATTGTGATGTGAGGAAGACCACACAGGAAAGGGGGCCAGGTTACCCGGAGGGGGTCTCAGGCTCTGTGAGAATCAGATAAAAGGCCTCTGTACACGTGACATTAAGATAAATTAAGTCCAGGATTTCACAGTTATTGCCTCAACCTAGAAGCCCCCAGGGTCAGTATGGAAATTGAGTCTGTGCCAGGTGCTGTGGTGGGTCCCGCTACCAGATACGTAGCAACCATGATTGTTGAAATTCCAAAAGGAGGTTTCACGTGGACCAAGAAGCCACAAAAATGCCAAAGTGAAGGGCTAGCACATGGGCTGGCTTAGAATTTAGGCATCTGACTCCCAAAACTAGGCTCTCCCATGACAAGCCCACGTAAATGTAGAGTGAGAGGCGTCCTGGGACCGTGATGTAGATATATAGTGACAGGCATCCCGCGCAGTCCATGTAGGTGTGTAGTGACAGGTGTCCTAGAGAGTCCATGTAGATGTATAGTGATGGGTATCCTGGGGACAGTCCATGTCGATGTGTACTGACAGTCACCCTATGACAGTCCATGTCGATGTGCAGTGACAGGTGTCTTGCAACAGCCCATGTAGGTGTATACTGACAGGTATCCTGGAACAGGCCATGTAATAGTGTAGTGACAGGCATCCTGCGACAGCCCATGTAGCTCTGTAATGACAGGCAGCTGGGGACAGCCCATGTAGGGCAGTGACGGACGTCCTGGGACAGCCCATGTAGGGCAGTGACGGATGTCCTGGGACAGTCTATGTAGGGCAGTGACGGACGTCCTGGGACAGTCCATGTAGGACAGTGACGGACGTCCTGGGACAGTCCATGTAGATGGCAGTGACGGACGTCCTGGGACAGCCCAGGCGGGTGTGTAGTGACAGCCGTCCAGGGATAAAGTTCTATCTGAGGCCTTTGCTGGTCCCTTCAGTGAACACTGACTTCAGTCTCCAGGGTGCGGGGCCCTGGGTGGGGCAAGTCTGTTCTGACTTCTGTGCTGGTTCCCACCTGAGCTTCGGTTACACTGAGACCAAGTTCCCACGTTGTCACAGTGCAGTCAGGCCGGGAGGAGCAGGTGGAGAGTAAGACCTGGCACATACTCTTCCACTGCTTTCAGCTCTGGCATCTAGATGGGCATGGGCTCTCCTATAAACGCCCAAGGCAGTCAGGTGGAGGTGACACTTCCTTCTTCTGCCTGGTTTTCGCACTTGCACACACACACGTTACATGCTCACACTCACACTAACATCCGTGTGTGCAGTCACACACACAAGGGCCCCTGAGGCCAGATGACAGTCCAAGCAAGAGGCCAGGGCTTGGAACCCCAAGGCCTGGTGAGAACCACCACCAGCTATTTGGAGACGTGGTGTGGCAAAAACACAGAGGCTCTCGAGTTAGATAACTGGTTCCTGAGTGGAAATCCCACTTCTGCCACCACGGAGCTATGGAAAGTGATGACCCCAGCCTCAGTTTCCTCTCTGTGAAATGGGAGGGCAATGCAGCTGGGGAATGAAGCTTGTGTCCCCAGGTGGCACAGGGCACAGAGAGCTGGGCTCTGAGCGAGCTGTGCTGTCATGCGTGGGGAGGTGGGTCAGCAGGCGCGGGGGCCTGGGCTGCACAGGAGGACATGGTGTAGGGAGAGTAGGCCCCGACCCAGTGCTGTCTGGGAGGGAGAAACGGGGTTTGAGTGCAGAACTGTCTGATGCCCCACCCACCAGTGAATCCCAGAACAGCACTGGGTGTCTGCCTAGAGCGGGGATGTGACAGCCACGTCCCCAAGCCAGTAACCACATGCCAGGTCACATGGATCTTTCATACCTATCACAACCTGAGGAGACAGGAGCCCTGTGACTGTATTTTGCTTTTGAAACCAAAGACACAGAGAGGGTGAGCGATTTGCTGATGACCACACAATCAGTGGGAGAGAAATCCTGGTTCAAATCTAGTCAGTGGGACTCAGAGAAGCCAGCATGCTGTCCCTCCCCCTCCCCACTGCCTCAGAGAATGGGGCAGGAGCTCCGCAAAGAGCTGTAGCCCCCTTGCCTCTCAACACCTCCCCTCCCTTCCTGTAAGAGGGGCCCTCGGCAGCTGGGGGACTTCCCTTTCCTGGCTGCTCCCAGGTCAGGACCACTGGGTGAGAGCTTCCTCGTGAGTCCCACATGTCACCCAGGGCCACCGGAACACGAGGAGTTCTCCCCACCTGCCCCTGAGAGGTCCAGGAGCGTCTCATCTTGTCATTTGCCTCCTGCCCTGCCCCTACTGTGGACTTTTCTCTGCTCAAGTAAACAGAAAAATGTCCCAGTGCCCAGTGCCCGGACATCCTCCCCAAACCTTCTGCCACGTCCACCACACTCCCTGCCTCAGGGCCGCCTGGGTGGCTGAGTCTGGCTCTGGGAGGCTGACAGTGTGTGTGCACAGGGAAAAGGACGGATGTAGGCGGCTGAGAGTGTGTGGCTGAGCAGCAGAGGGGGCGCTGGCGCCTTGGCGAAGAGACATCTTCCTTATTACGCATCTTTGTTTTCCTTCCAGTGACATCTGGCTCACCGTGAGGTCCCACGAATTACGAAAAGCAGAAGTCTTAACTTCTGTTTTATTGCTGCAGGAAACCATGCTGCAAAGAGCGCGGCGGGAAGCACGTTCTCGCACGTCTGAGGCTCCAGCCCAACCCTGCACCCTGCACCCTGGGTCTGGCTGTGAACTCAGAAGTGGGAACCAGGCACCAATTATTTATCACTTTCATCATCATAAGTTTCCATCCTGAACGCCAGGGCTCTGCCTGGGTCTTTCCACTGATGCTGCAAGGGCGGCTTCCACTCCAGGAATTCGCTTCCAGACAGCAGAGCCTGCTTGCATTAGCGTTCTTGGCTAAAGGCGGCCCTCAGAGGCACTCGGGGGCTGGGCCTCTCCTGCAGCCCCTGCCCTCCATGTGGCCTTCTCTGGGCCTCATGTAACGGGGGGGTGGGAGCAATCCCAGACTCAGGGAACCATAGATGTAGAACCAGGCCTGTTCTTTTTACCCAAAAGCCTGAGGGCATGACCTCAGGAAAAGATGTAGAGGTGTGGTTCCCAAACAGTCCCGAGGAGACCGAGAGCCACAAGCATAAGCCAGAATAAGCCAGGGAGCGACTGGCTTCTTGTAATACACAGCATGGTGCCTGCCCGCCTGGCCGGGACCTGGGAGACCCAATCTTCCAGAAGCTGTGCCACAGTCCAGAAAAGAGCCTGTCAACCCCTCTGAACTGCCCCCAGGTGAGCCCCGACCCGCAAAGGCGGCACCCACCAATCACAAGTTTCCAGCCTCCTCCTGTCCCTCCCTCAGATGACACAGAGGCTCCAGGCATGGGTGCACATCGTATCTCCAGGGGCTCTGAGGAAGCAGGTGCCTGTGGGCCCAACACTGGCCCTCGGGATTCTGAACTTGGAGGTTGCTCCAGGGGCCTGGCCACCTCCACACGGGAGCAGCAGTGTGGTGCCTGCCCACCTGCCTCTGGTGAACCTCTCTGGGCCTTCACATCCCCATCTGGAAAATGGGACAGCAAACGTGCCCACCTCAGGCTTGTTAAATGGAAGGAAGCGTGCCAGCACAGTGTGTTTTTGTTGGTGCTGCATTATGACCACGCTACCCACAGCCTGGCATGACACAGGTGTTCCTTCACTGCCTGCTCCGTGACTGGGCAGTGGGTGGCAGACACTTCCCGGGGCATTTCTTTGCAGTAAGTGCAATCATGGCCATACTCTTGCACTTACAAATGACAGAGTTCAGGACACCTCTCTCCTCCCAGGCCGGGGAGGTGACACCAGCTGCCCAGACATGGATTCCTATCAACGTGATGCTATGTTTGGATGCTCTGTTATAACAGCCAGACAACGTCCAGTGGCTTCTAGAAGGTCTTGAACACAATGATCCCCTCCCAGCTCTGGTGCGAACTGGGAACAGCTGGGATGGCGCTGGCCTTAGGCCCTGTGACCCAGACAAGGCCAGGTGTTCCTCCTGATGTCAGTTACAGCTGTGCTTCACGTGCCTGAGGCGAGTCCAGGTGAAAGTTCGGACATCTGAGGCATTAACCCCAGTCAGCACCAAGCAGTCAACCACCTGTCCCCACAGGTGTAGAAGGAATGCTGACAGAAGGCCAGGATGAGGGCAGGAGGGCCTTGGGCAAAGGGAGGCCGATGCAGGGGCCGACACCAGGCAGCCGCTTACATGCAGTGTGGGGGATGGGGGGCAGCAGAACCCAGACTCCCTCCTGAGCCTGATGGGCCCGCACCATGCTGGGTATTTGTGAAAAAGGGAAGGCCCCATCAGCCCTGCAGGTGTCACGCAGACTCAGTGAGTATGAGCAGGGCTCGGCCGATAGTAACGGCCCAACAAGGCGCTGACACTTGGGCTGCTGTTCCTGGTAACAGATGCAGGCACGGGTCAGAGCAGTGCAGTGGGCAGATGAGTGCAGGACACAATAAGCAGGACGGAGGTGCCCCACAGAAATACCAGTTCCCTCCCTGAGAGCTCCATTAATTAAGCACCTACTGTGTGCAGCTTTTCACCATATTCCAGGGAAATTGGTCACAGAGCCTCTTCCCTGTTTTGGAGTCCTAACACACACGCACACACTGACTGGGGAAGGAATTCAGATCATTTGAATTCAACCACCATCCTGAGGATCCTGGTGCCATGGGAGGCTGAGGATGAATCAGATGACCCCAAACACAACCCACTCACGGAGCCACAGGGGATGGGGAGGTCAGCCAGCAGCCTCAGAACGGTTTCAGGCAGCGGGAATGCCTTGCCCACACCCCCCATTCCTGCCCCCCCTCCCCCCTCTCTGCGGCTGGCTGGTCCTCTGAGAGGTGGCAGCCCTGCTGGCTTGAATCTTTCAGATTAGTGACCCAGCCTTCCGGCGTCTCCAGATCCTTGCGTAGGAAGGAAAATTAATTTCTTCCAGTCATGCAGAAATGAAAATATGTGGAGCCAAATCAGAGAGATTTCCTGGAGGTGGTATCAATTATGC
>NW_006289713.1:2263211-2265035 GCF_000327345.1 Myotis davidii | reverse complement strand
AAAAGGGCTGGTGGCTGGCCGGAGGCAGCCCCAGGGGTCCTGGAGGGAGACATCTTGCTGAAATCCTTCAGCCCAGCAGCCCAAGCTGGGCTTGTGTGTAAACGAGTACCACGCACGTGACTGTCCCTTCCTCCCATCACACACAGATCAAGAGAGAGCTGGATTTCCCCCAGAAAATTGGTCCTATGTGATGTTCTCCCGCCCTGTGTCTGACTAGCTCTTGGGGAGCACGTATGCCACATCTGTCCCCACCGCTCAAGCTTGTCTCCTTTCTCTCCTTTTCCCTTTCAACGTATAAGTGGTCTGGCAGCATAGCCCTCCAGACAGCATGGCTCTTTAGGCATGGCAGTGTTGGCTGCGCTGAACAGAAGCCTCTGCCTCCTGGGCCCAAGTGAGTTTTGGGGCTTCCCCCATCCAGAAGGGTAGGGGTGGGGCAAATGACACCGCTGGACCCCAGTGCATGTCATAGCACCAGCTCTCTATACACGCATGTGCCCAGGAACTGTGGGTAGGACCTTCCTGCCCCTGTGCCTGCGGCAGAACGGATACCAGGGGCCGCCTTGTATCTGGGACAGGCGAGAGTGGGACCCTCTCCAGCCCAGCCCACCTTTCTCCTGGGTTCCAACCTTAAGAAGTTTCTTGAACCTTGCAGCAACTTGAAAGAGCAATGCTAGGATGCAGAATTGCTACCCCCCTTTGTCCCCAGCCAACCCCTGTCCTCTGAGGGTGGCCGCCCTGGGAACCTCCTGTTTCTGGGTCTAGGGGAGGAAACACACGCCCAGTTAGACATAATGAAGCAGTATCCTGGCCACAGGGTCAAAGACAGGGCCTGACAATCATTCAGATCACCCTACAGAGGCGCATAAGGTCTCCTCTGTTCTCAAAGGAAATATTTTTGTCCTTGGCCTCTGGAACAGGCCTTGGCCCTAATGGTGGGGAATACAGGTTTTTTTGGGGCGGGGAAGGCAAGGGTCCCCACACCTACAGGGGTCTGCCCACTACTCTGTGGCTCCCAGGCCCAGCACACACACAGTTCCCAGGGGCTGGGAGGAGGGACAGCCTGGGGCTGTGTGTTCAGAGCCCAGTGGCTCACAGTGTGGCTTGCCACTGGCCCCACTGCCTTCTGCTTCACGTAAGCCCATCTAAGGCTGAATTTCCAGCCATCTGTCCCTCCACATCGGCTCACACCTCCCTCCCCGCGGTTCCCACAGCCTGGCTCCCAGCCTGCCCTACACGCAGATGGACGGTTCCCAAAGGGTGTGAGCACAATCACTGCCATGGGGCTGCACCAGAGGCACCACGGGCTGTCAGGAAAGCTTTTAAGCTCCTCTCCCCAATCATCCAGAGGAGGGCAGGCCCCCCTGAGGGTGTCTGAGGAGACTTTGCCCAAGACCATCTAACTCCGGACCACCACTCTCCTGAATGGCGGGGCCAGGAACCAAGACAAGAGGGGCAGGGGCTCCAGAGAGCGCTGACCACCCTCCCAGCCAGGCCACTGGAACCTCCATCTATCCTAGGGTCACCCTCTAGGCCCCCTCCCAGTCCTCTGTCACCTGGCCCAGGGCCTTTGTCAGGAAGCCCAGATCCGCCAGGGGAGCCTACGGGACTCTCCACCCTCCAAACGCAGTTCCCACCTTAAGTTTGACCACATCCCGGGCAGGTCAAGTTCTCGGTTCACCTGGAGAAGGGGGGTGGGCATTCAGCCCAAGTGGGTGGGCGCTGAGTGGGCTGGCCCCACCCTACCGTGGGCTCCAACTTTGCAAAGTGGAAAGAGGGTTCCCGGGGCGCCCGTTCGGCGCGGCCGCAAGAAGCCCCCGGATGGCA
>NW_006289713.1:2241471-2261988 GCF_000327345.1 Myotis davidii | reverse complement strand
CCTGCATGTCCCCACCCCTCCTTCCCCTCCTGATTTACCTCTTTTTCTTAAGTGCTTTGTGTCATATCT
The DNA here is from genome assembly GCF_000327345.1 of Myotis davidii. Lineage (NCBI taxonomy): Eukaryota > Metazoa > Chordata > Mammalia > Chiroptera > Vespertilionidae > Myotis > Myotis davidii. Next base: position 2,261,919 of record NW_006289713.1, on the reverse strand, counting down.
GATGCATTTGCCCAGTGAGTACATTTTAGTAAAATTGATGTTTTTCTCTCCTCCCTCCCCCAACCCATACGCACTTTATTTCTTAGAAGCCAGCTGAGGTCCCAGGGTCAAGGTCTTAGGAGACAGAGAGGCCAGGACTTCAGAAGAGCAGAACCCTGATTTGCATCTCATTTGGCATAAATCTGCATGCGAAGGTCCAAGGTCCCCAGTTCTCAAGCATAAAAATACAGCAATGTGCCAAAAAATGTCCCTCTTCTTCCAGGTTTACTCCACAGGCCTGTTTCTCCCCAACCCTTGGCCTCTCCTTAACTGAGCTCTGCCCACCAGAGCCGAGCTGGGCAGAGGAAGCTTCCAGAAACACAGACTGAGGCTCTGGGAAGACTGACTGCTCCTGCTGCATCCTTCTGTTCCACCCTGAGAGGCACCCGGCACCCAGCACCCGGCACCAGGCACGGAGCAGGGGCTAGTCAGCTAAGTTACCAAGTAGCCACCTGCCCCCCGCCCCCCACCAGTCCCTGACCTCCTGGGCTCTGTCCTTGTAGAAATAAGAGGGGTGGTGATGAATGATTTAATTGTAACAAGTATGTCTGGCATCTACTGTTCCTTTGGCTTTCAGAATGTGCTTCAATGTGGGCTCATTCCAGTCACTGCCCATTTCACAGAAGAATGCAGATCTAAAAGTGGCGGTCACGTTGCTTAAGTCACAGACTTTATGCACTAATATCTGTTGATACTGACACCCTTACTTCATGGACTCTGAGATAGCATAGATTTTAAGATGTACCAGTGTTTTATGAGCCACTAAGAAATGAGAACAGGCACTGAGTTATAATCCTAGATGCCTCTAGACTTCAGAAATGTTAACATGCAAAATACTGGGCCAGGTAGGGCGATGAGCAGTGAACAGACAGCTGGAAGCATCCTCAGGGGCTCTCAGCTGGGTAGAAAGGTAAGCACCTCCTCAAACAAACACTGAATTCACTTGGAGCATTAGCTGAAGCTGGACTCAACCTGTGCCCGAGGCCCCCTGCAACTCAACTCTACAAACATCTTGTCTCAGTTCTCTGTGCTAAATTACCAATTGTAACGCCACTGATGGAAGCAAGGTGCTGAAAACCATTGGAGACACAACAGATCCCGAAACCCTGAGGAAGATATCTGCCATCATCGAACGCCCTGCTCTGTGTCCTGTGTCAGTCTGAAAGGCTGCTTTGTCCCCACCTGAGGTCGGGCTTCTTCCTGTCTTGCCTGGCTGGATGGCTCAGTTGGTTGGAGCGTTGTCCCATACACGAAAAGGGTTGTGGGTTCGATTCCCAGTCAGGGCACATCCCGAGGTTGCAGGTTCAATCCCAGTTGGGGCGCATACGGGGAGGCAATCGATAGATGTTTCTCTCACATCGATGTTTCTTCTCTCTCTCCATTCCTCGCCAATATCAATAAAGTTATCCTCAGGTGAGGATTAAAAAGGAACCACCTTCCCGTCTTGCTGGGTTTCGGCCTCCCCAGGTGAAGCCAATTCTCCACTAGCATATAGTTCGCCCCTCCCCTCCGGAGAGAGAGCTTCTGTTCCACAAAATACACTATTAAGAGAATGAAAAAGAACGACAGACTGGGAGAAAATATTTGCAAAACATGTGTCTGATAAACGATTGCTATCTAAAATATACAAAGAACGCTTAAAACTCAGCAATAAGAGAACAAAGAAGCCAACTAAAAAATGGGCAAAAGGTCTGAGCAGACGCCTCACCAAAGAAGGTACACAGATGGCAAATAAGCACATGAAAAGACGCTTAACATCACGTGTCATCAGAGAAATACAAATTAAAATGAGATATCACTATCCACCTCTTAGAATCGCCAAAATCCAGAACACAAACAACACCAAATGCTGGTGAGGACGTGGAGCAACAGGAACTCGCATTCACTGCTGGTGGATGCAAACTAGTTCAGCCACTTTGGAAGTTTCTTTCAAAATGAAACACGTTTCTACCATAGATTCAGCAATTTACCCAAAGGAATAAAAACCTATGTTTACACGGAAATCTGCACGTGGGTGTTTATTGCCCAAACTTGGAAGAAACTGAAAAGTTCTTCAAAAGGTGAAGAGATAAAACAAACTGTGGTCCATCCAGACAATGGAATATTGTTCAGCACTAAAAAGAAATGACCTGTCAAATCATGAAACGACCTGGAGGAAACTTAAGTTCATATTGTAAGTAAAGAAGCCAGTCTGAAAAGGCTACATACCATACGATTCCAACTCTATGACATTCTGAAAAGATAACACACTATGGCGACAGTAAAAAGTTCAGTGGTTCCCAGGGATTGGGGGGAAGCAGGGATGACTAGATGGAGCACAGAGGGTGTTGAGGGCAGGGAAACTACTCTGTCTAAACCAGCGGTTCTCAACCTGTGGGTCACGACCCCTTTGGGGGTCAAACGACCCTTTCACAGGGGTTACCCTAAGACCATCGGAAAACACATATATAATTACATATTGTTTTTGTGATTAATCACTATGCTTTAATTAGGTTCAATTTGTAACAATGAAAATACATCCTGCATATCAGATATTGACATGACGATTCATAACAGTAGCAAAATTACAGTTATGAAGTAGCAACGAAAATAATTTTATGGTTGGGGGTCACCACAACATGAGGGACTGTATTAAAGGGTCACGGCATTAGGAAGAGAAACCGCTGGTCTAGACTTATTGGCAGACATATGTCATTCTACATTTGTCCAAACCCAAAGAATGTTCAACACCAAGAGGGACCCTTCGTGTACACCATAGACTTTAGTTAATAATAATGTGTCAATACCGGCTTATTAATTGTAACGAATTGTCAAACCAATGAAAGATGTTAATAATAGAGGGAACCGGGAGGGGCGGGGGAGAGGGTGACATTTGAGAATGCTCCATGATTTCTGCTCAATTTTCCAGTAAACCCCAAACTACTCTAAAAAGCAAATTATATTAATTAAAAAAAGCAGCAGACTAGCCCGGCTGGCATGGCTCAGTGGCTGAGTGTTGACCTAAGAACCAGGAGGTCATGGTTAGATTCCCAGTCAGGGCACATGCCTGGGTTGCATCAAGGAGGCAGCCTATCAATGATTCTCTCTAATCGTTGATGTTTCTATCTCTCTCTCCCTCTCCCTTCCTCTCTGAATTCAATTATATATATGCAGCAGACCAAAGAAAAAAGAATGACATTTTAAAGGGTATACACAGTTGGAAAAACACATTAATAGCCTCTTTAACACCTGAAGTTTTACACAGCTCCATTTTTTCTTAATGCATATTTCCATTTCACCCAACAGAATTTTATCCTAATACGTTTCCAGTCTTTTTGTTGTTGTTAATCTTTACCTGGAGATATTTTTCCATTGCTTTTTCAGAGAGTGGAAGAGAGAGAGAGAGAGAGAGAGAGAGAGAGAGGAAGAGAAACATTGATGTGAGAGAGATACATCAACTGGTTGCCTCCCACATGCCCTGACTGGGGGTGGGGCACAAACCTGCAACCCAGGCACAGGCTCTTGATCAGGAATTCATCCTGAGACCCTTCAGTGTGCGGGCCAACGCTCTAACCACTGGGACACCGGCCAGGTCTGAAAGTCTTTTGATTCCCTCATCACACAGAGCTATGTAAATACATTTGAATGCCAAGACTTAAACATTTTCTTGTCTTAAAAATTTGTCTTCTTGATTGGGTTATCATTATGATTATTAGTAGTATGCAACTGATACAAATGATGTCAATTTAGTATAGATCTGAAATTATTAAACATAAAAGTATATTTTTATTGAAATTACCTCCTTTAAAAAGAGGGGTGAGGCAGGTGTGGTTTTTTTTTAGTAGTTTGTATATTGGTGCATTGACATTATTTATTGCCAAGAGAAGACAGGGTTGGACATTAATTCCATTCCTGTTGTGGGTTTTTAATGTGAAAGCCTGAGAAACCTCAATCACATAAATAGACCAGGGTGAACGGCAGCTGCGCTCTAGTGACATCACTGTGGCCTCCGTCCGACAGTTAGGTGTCCTGGGCCACATGGTGCCTGCTCATAAAAATGATTTTGAATGACTATCAGCTGACATGTCCATAGTCCCCCTTCAATTTTGCTGCAAGCAAAGCCTGGGAATTGCCAGAGTTGCTCACAGATGTGTTTGCTGCAATAGCAGAGACGGAGGTGAGGCAGCATGGGTGGCCCAGGACTGCTTTGGGAAGTGAGACGGGTGACTAGACAAAGGACTCTGGGGAAAGGAGCAACGCTCAGGATCAAGTGTGCGGGGGCATCCTGCCCTGGCCAACAGGTGTGGGCATCAGGATCCAGGGCTTTAAGCCAACCATGAAGGGAAGGAAACGTGAAGCAGAGGAAGTCCTGGCTGTAGCCAGGAAGCCTCCTGCCCCCAGGAACATGGCTTTCTCCCTGGCCCCTGGTCCAAGACTGACCCAACCAGGATCCAGAGTATGGCCCTTTAAGGGGCGGTGCACTCAGAGCCCAGGTAGACACACCAGGAAAGCCGAGTGGAGGCCACCTGGCAGCAGGGCAGCAGCATAAAGTTGTGCAGGAAGCGCACTGCAATAGCCAACGGGCAGGAAAGGCAGGTGCAAGAGCATCCGCGCACAGAGGTGGCTCTGCCTGTCAACAAGGAACCCACTGTCACACTCACATGAAACGCCTTCTTGGGGTGTCCACGAGGAACCCCGCTGTCTGGGCCCTGGCCCACCATCCACCCTGTACTGTCTCCCTCTTCTTCCTTGCAAGCACAACCCCAACTGGTTTAGGTCTTCATGTCTCCCTACTCTAGTCACTCCAGGAGTTCACCCAGCTCTGGACCCAGCCTGGCCAGCTCCCACCCTCAGGCCTGTTCAAAAAGCAGCTCATTTCTTTGCTGGTGATTGGCTCAGGTGTGGACACGTGATCCAACTTCGGCCAGTGAGATGTGAGGGGAGGGGCTCCCACGGGCAGGGAGGAAGGGAAGTCTCCTGAACTGCAGTGTCTGGAGGTGACCTGAGCTTGCTGCTGTCCTGTGCCTCCCACCCTGAGGATGATGCTGATGTTGGAGAGGACACAGATGGACAGAAAGGCAGGGTTCCTCAGAGCCCTGGTCAAGCTGCTGAATCAACCAACCTCAAAACCCACTCTACTTCTCAACTTGCTATTTTGATAATAAACTTCCTTATTATTCAATATAGTTTTAGCTTAGATTTCTGTTTCTTGCAACCAAAAGCACCCTAACAATACGGCTGCCTTTTAAAAAAATAATCTTTTTATTGATTTCAGAGAGGAACGGAGAGGGAGAGAGATAGAAACATCAATGATGAGAGAGAATCATTGATCAGCTGCCTCCTGCACGCCCCACACCAGGGATCGAGCCCGCAGCCCAGGCATGTGCCCTGACTGGGAATCGAACTGTGACCTCAAGTATCCGAGGCCGACGCTCAACCACTGAGCACACCAGCCGGGCACACTATGCCTTTCTTGATCTCAGCCACCTGAGGCTGCTGGAACTTATTAGTCATCATCCTTGATGCCCAGGGTCTCCAACTTTAATACATAGCAGAATTACCCGAGTGACTGTGAGATGAAGACTCCGGAGGCTCGGGACTAGGGTGGGAAGTGCTCAGGAGTGAAATTGAAGGAGGCACCAAAGAACTCAGTATCTGAGATAAATTACACTTTAACTCAGCATTGAAAATATTAGGATCAATGACAAAAATCCACAATAAGCAAACTATCAAAACTTGAGATGAAGACAGGATTTCCTGTAATGATTTCTTCCTTTGGGAAGGCTCCACAGCCTCAGCCTGGCCCTGCCAGCTCCTGCCCCTGGGATGGGATTAAAGGCTGGCAGAACCAGGAACCTGCCTCTTACTATCAATCGGTCATCAGTCTGCTTTTCCCTGCAGGTGATTCTGGGTGATCAAAGGCCACATTTTGGGGAAATAGGGCCTCAAAGCATGTCTCAAGCCATGGAGGGTCAGGCTCCCCCTCCTCATCACGTCAGCCCTGCAGGTGGGCTACACTCCCGCCTGGATTCTGAGAAAGGGAACAGGCTGGGGAAGGCCAAATGCCTTGTGCAGGGGCTGGAGACAGACACGTGGCCGGGCACTGTCTCCTTGGGTCCCGCAGAGCTGGACACGGACAAGCCAGTAGGTGCCTAGTGGGTGGTCCAAGAGGCCCAGACAGGGGAGTGGGAATGAGACCAAAATGGAGGGAACCAACAAAGGTCGCTCATCCGCCACGGGCTGCAGGAGCTCCATCCTTTGGGGGTCCCAGCAGACCCCAAAAGGCCCTCGGAGCCATCACCTGAGAGGCTGGAGGAGGCGTATTGCTGCAGCCGCTCCTGCCCTTCTGGGTGAGGGCTGCCCAGACTCTCACTCTGCCTGTGTCCTCCTATGCAGTGGCCAAGGAGAACCATAGAGGAGGGCAGAGGGGCAGGTGGCCAGGAGCCAGAGGGTGTGTGCGAAAGTGGGGGCATGGTGTGTGGGCAGGGACTAGGATGTGGGTAGGGCACAGGGACAGCTAGCACCAGCAGTGCCTGGAAGACCCCCACCAGTCCAGGCCCCTGATTCCCCCGTGGGCTCCCTCCAGGTAACTCAGTGCGCCTCAGAATCCTGGCATCTGGGAGATGCTTCTGGGGTTCCCAAACACTTGATTCCAGGTCATTTGTGTTTAGGAATGTCGAAAACTTAGTTAGGAACACCAAATAAAGGATCTGGATGGCAGTCATGGTGAGACAATTGTGAAGTCAAGTTCTCCTGGCAAAGCCATCAATTACTGTGTGCCAACCAGGCAGCTAAAAGCCCAGCTCCAGGCTGGGCCAAAGGGGCCTCCAGCCAGGCAGCCCCAGAGAAGGAGCTTTCCTGTGCAGAGCAGCTGCCTCTGTCTCCAGGTGCAGGTGTGGTGCTCGGTGCTTTCAAACACCCTGTTGTTCAAGCCCTGTGGCAAGTTATCAACAGATAAAGAACCGAGGCCCAAGAGACCCAGGACTTGCAGGGAAGGGGCAGTGCCAGAATGGAGGCAGCTCTGCCCAGGGCCAAAGCCCACACCTCTTTATGCTTCACTGTTGCCCGCCCTCCTCTGCTCCCTCCTCCTGTTATCAGCCAGTCACCCCTGCCACCCGCTGGCTGGCCTGTCTACCAGCCCATCCACACCGTGGGTGATGGTCACAGGAAGGAGGGCATGGAAGGGTGGCCCATCTCCCTTCCAGATTGCAGAAAGGAACCAAGCATGAGCGGCTGAGGAGGAGGGGTTGGAAGACCCAGAGGTGGCGTCAGCGGCTGGGCGGCAGCCCTGTGCACAGCTGCAGCGGCGCCAGCACAGCCCTAGGCTGCTCAGTCTACAGGACCAGACACTTTCACCACAGCAGTTGGTTCTCTGCACCCTACACTCCTGGTGGCATCCTCACCTGCAGGTATCGTGAGGGATTCTGGTTGAAGTTAGAGAAAGAAGGTTTTCACACACTTGTCACCCAATAAGGGCCCCGAATCACAAGGTGTGGTAAAATATGGAACCTCATTGGTCCAAAGAACCATGGGCTAGTGTTTCTCACCTACAGAAAAGGCCAAATTTAAAAACGAAGATAACCCGTGTGGGCGATGGTGCAGGTCAACAGGCTACAGGAATGCTCATTGGTAAGATTTCCCCACTGGGCATCTTGGCAATAGCTGGCAATAGCTGTCAACAGCTGTACACTGATTCAGACATTTCTGTGCTCAGATTTATCTACAGGGGATGTACCTTATATAAACAGCACTGTGTAACAATGAAAGTTAGAAGCGATACAAACGTCCACTGGAAAGCTGTAGTTAAATCCTCGTACCTCGCAAGGAATGCCATTCCTCTACTTAACAAGGGAGTTCCGTAGGATATGCTCATGTTCTCTCATCAAAGGGTAAGGAACAAATTGGTGTGGAGGCCGAGGCCTCTGAAGGGTCAGGTCAGGAGGGAATGCCCAGCTGCCCCAGGGCTCTGCAAATGGCCGACTTTGCCCTGTCCCCAACTTCCTGCCTCTCTGATATTTTACTAGAAAGCAGTACTGTTGTTTCTGCAGCACAAGGCAGCCTCACTGCAAAGCAGCCTGATTCACCTATTCATTCCTCATTCCTTCACTCTCCCAACCAGAACCGTAGTTCCCTCTGGAAGATGGGAATGGAAATTGCTGACCGGCTCCCACATTGTGGCATGGCCCAAGGACAAGGTCCGAGTTCCTGCTCATCTTTTTTTTGTTCAACTGTAGATGAGAGCCAGGCTAAGCAGTGGAAAACGTTCTGCAGGAAAGTCGGCCGCTGCGTACACGTAAAAGGGAGTGTCAGTGGGGCCCCGGTGGCATTTAACATCGCAGGAGAAGCGTGCACTCTCCCACAAGCACTGTCAGGACAACATACCATTCCAACAAAACATACAGTCCTCACTTCATCTGCCAACACATAAATCCCACTCGTGTCAAAGAATAAAGTGTGAAAAACCAAACAGTAAAAGTATTAGAAGAAAATACAGAGCATCATATAATATTCATTTGTAATAAAGGAAACCCAGAAACGTGGGGGCAGGAAAAGATGTATAGACTTGGCCACATAAGCATTAACAACTGTGTACCAAAGAGACCCATAAATAAACCTAAAAAAGTAAGGAGGAGGCCGGGAGGATATTAGCAACAGGTACAACAAAGGTCTAAGCACTAGGTACAAAAACTGCTACAAAGAAGTAAGAAAAATATAAGCACATAAAATAAAAATGGGCAAAGTATATGAACAGGTATATCCCACAAGAAGAAATACAAAAGAAACGTTCACTGTTAGGATTTTCCTCCTGAATTACCTTGAGAGCCAGTGATTAGCGTTGGATCACATTTCCTGGGTGTGACGAAACTAAAACAATAATAACAGTTACTGTTCTGCTGCTCCTATCCTGTGCTGGAACATCGCCTGCCTGGTAGCCCACCTGCAGTGCCCTCAGGCCTTTGCAGGGCTGGGCCCTCCACCAGGAATACCCTCCCTGTCCTTTGCTGCAGCCTCAGAGAGGCCAGGGCGCCCTCTCGTTGAGCTGGATCGTGGCACCTGCCCTTCCTTCACTGCACTTCTAAGATATTTATCTGTGGTCTGTTTGTTCACTATTTCTTTCTTCCCCAGACAGGACATGCCTGACTGTTTATCATCCTGTCCTCAGGGCCGCAATGAGTATTTGCTTAGTGACTGCATGATCTCCTTTAATCTTCATGTAACTCTCGGAGAGGCAGCACTATTCTCATTTTGTTTTATTTTTACCTTCTTTCCTCTTATCTGTATATTTGGATTTTTCTGTTAGTATTTTTTGTTAGAATTTTTACTTTACAAAAGAAAAAGAAAAATAGCAGCTAATTTTGAAAGTGCACTTCAGTATGTGATCGACCAGTGTCAGGCCTGGGCTTCTCAGCCCCTGCTCAGGTCACAGGCCTGCCCTGTCACAGGGCTGCCAGGCACAGAGCTCGGAAAACCGGTCTCCATGGCTCAGTAGCTCACCCCACAGCTGCGGTGATTGGGCCAAGAAGAGGGCATGTGATCCAAGCTGGGCCAATGATAATAGTGCTCTGGAATTTTTCAGACTGGAATGGAGGAGCTTTCTCTTTTCTCCCTCAGGAGGCGTGCCCAGAGCTTCTTGGGCCACCTGTTTGGAGAGAGCAGGGAGGGTGTGGCTGGACCTGGAGGCCCTGAGGCAGACCCATCCTGCCCTTATTGGGGCCCATTATTTGAGCCAATACTTTTCAGGTCTTGGGTTCTACCTGCATTCCCCCAAGTGAGAGGGATGGGGGATTGAGGGGTTGGGGGAGCGTTCTGTCACCTGCCACCACACATCCTGACTGACACACACCTCACCCCATGGCCCCTGCAGGGAGGTGGTCTGTTCCCCCCGCCCTTGCCCCCGGCCCTGGCAGCCCCGCTGTGCCCACTGAGCGCTGAGCTCTGTGAGTGTGAGCAATAAGTACAGCCTGCCTGCTGCGGGCCAAGGCGGAAGAGGTCCATTTGTCAGCCTGAGACCTGGGCAGGCCCGGGATGGATGGTCTCCAAGTCCACATACATCTCCCTCTCCGACAGGGCTGTTTGTTATCTCTTGAGCCGGGATGCCCTCCACTCCTTCTGCAGGACACCTGGAGAGCTTTCCACAAGATGAATCTGGCCCTGTCACTCCACCTGAGATAAAGTCCCTGCCTCACGGCTCTCCAGCTCCAGCCCCTCAGAGCCACCAGCAGCCGCCTCTGAAACCTCCTGCAGCAAGCGCGTCCCAGGGCAGCTGAGAAGCCCTCCAGACTGGTGGCCGCGACAGCCCCAGCCAGCTACTCCGGGCTTCTTTTTCCCAGGAGGCGAGGGACCCTGAGGCTACGGCTCTGGCTCCCTGCCCCCATTGTGTTCTGGGGTACACAGAGTCCAGACCCCACAGGGCTCTCTCCAGACCACCTTCCTGTGTTTTGCTGTTGAATGAGTGGCTGAGGGAACCAATGGTCATCCTCACCCACAAAGAAAAACACAGGAAGGTGGTCTGCTGTTCCTCGTTTGTCCTTTAAACATTCCCAGGAAAGCCCCCTGCCCCAGGGGCATTAGCAGAGGACGAGGAACCAGGGCAGGAATGTGTGCAGGTGGTGGGCTCCCCTGCCCTCGGGGCTCCCCAGATTCCCCTGGTCTTCCCTGTCCCTCAATCTGTCCACAGTGTATCCAGGGCGCCAGCACTGTCCTCAGTCTGTGACCCTCAACACCAGGACGCAGAGAAGGAAAGATGCCGCCAACGAGCTGCCCTGGCTCTGAGGAGGGCGGGCTTGTCATACACGGTAAGAGACCCCTGAGCTGGCCACATGGGGAAGCTGGGCTCCAAGAAGAAAGCCCTGTGTTCAGGTCAGGGGCCAGGTTCCCTCCTCCTGATCCCTGCATCTCGATTCTGTGAGGCGAGCCACTGCAGGGGTCTGACTGAGGGAGCCAGGCTGCCCTTGCTTTCCCACGCACCGTCTGCTTTCCAGGTGCTGCCAGGAAAGCTGTTTTCCGGACAAAAGAGACTGGCCCAGGACGGCAAAGGCCCCTCCTCCCCTTCTCCTTGCTCTGCCTGGCCACCCATGAAACAAAGGGTGGCAGAAAAGACCGGAAGCAAGCCCTGGGGCCCCAAACTCAGACACTCCCAGCAGGAGAGCCACCTGATTTCTGCCTCCTGCCTCGTGTTCCTGGTCCAGCCAGCACCGGGGTTAATGAAATGAATGAGCGCATGAAGTGCTGATTCGTGCACCCAGCATCTTCCCAGAAAGATGAGCATGGATCCTGCCCTTGGGACGCTGCGTGCAGTGGCTGACAGATTTCTAGAAACGCCTGGAAGGGAGAGAGCATCGGGCAGGATCTGAACGGACGGCCGTGGGGCAGCTCCTGGCAGGGCTGGCGTAGGCACAGGGCTCACCTGGGGAGCAGGGGAGGGGCGTTGGTGGGGTGAATGTCTCTGTTCTTAGGCTCCTGTGATAGCTGGACGGTAAAGCACCTTTCATTGCGTTCAGTGCCTAAGGATCTGGATCTCTGTCTACTGAAGTCCTAATTCACTCCTGGGAAAATCACCATTGGGGTTTGTTTTGCTATGACCAAGACTCATGAATCTTAACAGCATAAAGTCTCGGGGGTCCTTCAAGGGGACCAGCTCCCACCCTTCCTCTGGCCTTTGACCTCAAGGGGCCCAGTACCACTCCAAGCCCAGTGTGTCACACAGGGAGATGGGCAACGCCTCATCTGCTCCTAACAGCATGTAGACAGCATGGGGGGAGGGGGGGAGAGGGTGTGGTTTCGGGTGCCCAGATTGCACGGTGTCTCTCTTCTTCTGGAAATAGACCTGCCTTCTGGCCACAGGGTGGGCCCCTGACCAGACAGGGCCCTTGGAGGACACCGTTATTCTGGCCTCCTTGGGACTGGCTAGCAACACCTGGATCCGTCCTGGGGTCAGATCTGGGGCACGGAAGAGAAGCGTTTCTTTTGCTGTGTTGCTAGCCTGGGAGGTTATGATGGGGGCCGCCAGTGGTGCCTGCCTGTCGTGGGGCTGGTGCTGGCTTGCAGACTCGAGTCTGCGGGGGAGTGGGAGATTAGCAGAACCCTGCACACATTGGCAAGGCTCTTTTCCTCTCCTGAGCTAAGCAGCCTTGCTTCTTAGTGAGTCCTGTGTGTATCGCACCTTGGACATGCCTGAGTGTAGTCATGGCCACTTACAGGTGCCACCAACCACAATGGGACCCAACCACCACAGCTGGGCTCCCACCCATCAAGGTGATGCTTTCCTTTCATCACAACAGCACTCCAGTCCAGGGTCACTTGTGACCCCACCGCTCAGCCACAGCTGACAGGCCACCAGCACAGTGTACTGTCCCTGTAGAATTTGGGGAGGGGGCTCTGGGATGTCAAACATGTGGAGGAGAGGACCGTGGCCTGGGCTCCTGTGGCTCTCCCAGGCCTGGTCCCAGCCCCACAGGCTAGGCAGACCCTCTGCGTGGAGAGGTCGGAACACCTGGGGAGCAGCACCTCATTTCTTATGTGCACAGTGAAGGGTGGTCATTGAGCCAGGGCGGGAGTTCATGGCAACCCTCATCACGGGAAAGTCATCACCAAGCAAACCCCTGGCCCGTGGATGCAGAGGGCCCACGGCTCCTTCCTGGGGCCTCAAGGTTAGCTCTTTGGCCCCAGGGACCACCCTGCTGACCCAGAGCACAGTCAGGCCTTGGCAGCTGGTCTGGGCAGAGGCGGGAAGACTTTAAGCCCCTGTTGGCTCTGCCACTTGCCCCCACGGGGCTTACCTTCTGGTTCATTGCTGTGCATCAGCCAGGGTGTAAACGAGAACCCGAAATCCCAGGGTAGCAGCTGAAGCCCAGGTGCCCCTCTCAGTACCTGTCATGCTCTCCCTCAGAGTGATTTGAGCCCCACGGCCATGCCCTGGCAGCTGCGGGTCAGACCCACTGAGGACGAGTGTCTGCCAGGAGCCCGAAGTCTTCACCTACGCCGCGTGCTCCAGAAGGGTCTAGAGCACCAGCCGGGAAACCCGGCTGCTCCCAGAACTCCTTCTCAGAATGGCCGCTGCGCCTACCCCCCAAACACCTCTGTCCCACGGCCAGGCTCCCTGGGTCCCCAGTTGGCAGCAAACTCAATTGTCCCTGAGGGGCTGGGACACAGCTTGGACACAGTGCTGTGCTCAAAGCGCAAACTCAATGCACCTCTCGTCACCCCTTGCAGCCCAGGGAGGGTGGGGGCGAAGGTGACAGCCAGCACCAGCGTGCCACCTCTCACCTGTGCGGGCACTCCACCCACACCTCCCCACTGAATCCTCACACCAGTCCCACGTGGCTGTTCGACTGTCCCCAGTATACAAGTTGCAAGCCAAGGCCACGGGAGGGACGGTCATTCGCCCGAGACACAAGTGTGCAGGCGGCGGGCTGGGGTCACACCCCGGCTGCCATACTCCCCCTGGAGCAAAGTTCACTCAAAGATGGCACAGTCCAAACAGCGGAGTATGACTCAGCCAGAAAGAGAAACGCAGCCCCGGCACACACTAGCGTGGAGGAACCTTGAAAACATCATGCTGAGTAAAAGAAGTCAGACACAACGCCTGCATATCATAGGGTCCAATTTACGTGCAATGCCTAGAACAGGCAAATCCAGAGACAGGACGTAGATTGGTGGCTTCCCAGGGCGGGGGGTGACTTCTAAGGGTACAGACATTCCTTTAAGGGCCATGAAAATGCTCTAAAATAAGAGTGTGTGCTGTGTGCACAGACAATACTAGAGACCAGTGAAATTGGACATGTTAGGTGGGTGGGTTGTATGCTCTGTGAGTTATCTCAAGAGAACAGTTTTAAAATCAAAGTAGACCCGGAACTAAAGTACCTTCTGAAGCTCAGCACTGTCCCTTGCTCAGGGGAGACGGGTGGAGCCAATGGGAGGGGGAGGGAGGCGGGCTGGGGGGGCCCGGTGCAGGCCGCAGTGAGGCTCACGGAAGACAGGGCGGGGACCCAGGAATCCCAGGAAACACAGCCACCGTGCCTGCCCGAGAGGAAAGGGCTCTGGGCGCAGGCCATGCGGGGAAAAGACCTAAAATAACTGAGAACCTGAAACTCCAGGGAGAAGTTGAGGGCAGTGTGGTCTGCCCGAATGGGGAACCCCTCAGGGAGGGAAAGGAGAAGTTTTATTCCGAGGGGATGGAGAGTGAAGCCGGGCAGGGGGCAGCAGTGGGGAGGGAGGGGGGAAGGTTTCTCACATGGAAACACTCAAGTTCTCAACGTCCTTGGGCACCACGGGCTGGTTTGTTTGTGTAAGAACCCTGATGGTGGAGAGGAAAACATTCCCATTTCTCTGGTGCGGGTGGGGGTGGGACGGAGGCCTGGGCAGATGGAGAGTCCGGCTCGGTTACCTTTCAGCAGCCTGACCCAGAGGCCCCGGGCTCCAGCGTATCGGGTCAGCGCCGGCTCTGTCTGCCCCCACTGCGGACAGCAGGCCACCTTTCGGATTCCTCTCTGAGCCCTTGGCCCCACCAGCCCTCCAGGTGCTCATTTGTTCACCCACTGTGAGCTGAGTGCCCGGCTGTGCCAGGCACCATTCAGGGCTGGAGATTGAAGGTGAGCAGAGTGAAAGCCTCGCCTCACTGGACTGCAGCCTGCACGGGGCCCAGACCATTCCCATTGATAAAGAGGTTGGGGCACTCACAGATCTGGGTTACTGAAGCCACCCCAGGGCAGGCTGCGTGCCAGATGTCAAGGGTGCTGACCCGTGGAACCGATCCACTCCGCTCTGACAAGCAGGAACTGGACAGTCACATGGCTAGGTGCTGTGACCACTGTTGGGCTAAGACTGCTGGGCGCCTCCCCATCAGAAAGCAGCCGGGCGCCCTAGCAGATGATGGTGGGCTTGTGGGGAGGGATGCAGCTAGAGAATGTGAGTGCAAAGCCAGGCCTGGACGGGGTGTGGGGCATCCGGGGCCTGAGGGGAGGCTCATGGCCTGGGAGCAGTGCACTGGGGGTTATCGTGAGGGCAGCAGGTGAGGACAGAGGCATGGGGTTGAGTCATGAGAGAGAATGTTCTAGAAATAAACCAACACACTACTTTGATTGTCAGAGAAGCCAGGAAGGAGCAAGATGGAGGGAAATGGTTGAAGGAGAGAGAAGTTGGGAGAGAAGGGTCCCCAGGGAGCTCCTGGTTCTCCTCTTTCCTCCCTGGCAGCTTGGAAAGGTGATGGGAAGAAAACTGGAAAAGAGAAACTGTTGTCAGGAACCCCGGGGTGGGG
Source organism: Myotis davidii (assembly GCF_000327345.1). Classification (NCBI taxonomy): domain Eukaryota; kingdom Metazoa; phylum Chordata; class Mammalia; order Chiroptera; family Vespertilionidae; genus Myotis; species Myotis davidii. The sequence continues at coordinate 2,246,645 of NW_006289713.1, read as the reverse complement.
GGAGCTGGATTTGTCTTAAAAGATTAGTAAAATTCCAGGGCAGACGAGTCTGCCACCTCCTTGGGTGATGATCAACAGAAACCTGCAGAGAAAGATGAGACCCTCGGGGAAGAGTCTGGGGACCCCAGTCACTGCCCCCACTGCCCTCTCTACCAGGGTGGAGGGGGTTTAGATAAGGGGGTGTGATCATGACTGCTCTGCGTAGGGGCCGAGGACAATATGGTCTCCCCTCATCCTCCAAGTTCAGCGAGAACTGCCATTTATCAAATGGTGTCACCTGCTCTGCTGATGCCATGGGGCCACAGCTGGGTTGATGGGGCCATGGGTGTGGGGCTGTTAGAAGACAGCTGGGAACAGGGAACTGGGACCCTACTTTCAAATCTCTTGAGTGGGGTGTCTACCGAAGCCTCGATTTTTCTTATAAGAAAGGACTGGCCCAGTTTTTGTCCCCTGCACCTTCTCTCCTGCTCTTTCTTGCTGCCTGGGATGCAGATGTGATGCCTGGAGGTAGGGCAGCCACTTCGCAGCTAGGAAGCTACACGTAGGAGGATGGTGGAACAGAAAGAGCAAAGAAAGCCTGCGATCCAGACGGCAGCAGCACTGCACCAGCCCGAACCACTTGCGTCCGGGCTTTTGTTATGTGAACAAACCCAAACAACCCTGTTTACACTGCTACTTTTTCCCTGCTCTTTGAAGCTAAACGCAATTCTATTGGATGCAGGGCTCAAATCATTTATGGTTAGGGCTGCCAGATTTAGGAAATAAAAATACAAGATGCCTACTCAAATGTGAATTTCAGATGAACAATGAGGAATTTTCAGTATAAGTGTGTCCCAGGCAATATTTGGGACCTATCTATACCAAAATATTGTTTATCTGAAATCTGACTTTAACTGCAACCCTATTTATAGATGAGGTAATGGAACCCAGAGAGGTCTGTCCAAGGTCTCGTCCTGAGCAAGTGGGGGAGTGCAGGCCGTGTCCTCTTTGTCCTGGGCCTCCCTCATTTCCATCCTGCTCTGCTGTCTAGTGCTTTCGTAAACCCGTCATGATGGATGTGCAAAGACTCAGAAAAGCCATGTGACTCCTCGCCCCGGACAGAGTAACTGAGTGTGGTGCTCAGACAGGAAACCTGCAGAAAGTGAGAGTGGTGACTGCTGCTATGGCCATTGGACCGTGACGTGACATTTTAATTGCATTTGAGAAAGTATCAGTCATCCATGAACGGGGGGAGGGGCGTGGGTAACTGTTCCCTATGGACAGTGTGTGACTACTGACCCAGGACTTACAGGAAATGCCCTGGCCCTCGGGAGCACTGTATTGTGAAGGATGCTGAGGCCTCATTTGAGCTCAGCAGAAAGGTACCGTGATACATTAGCCACGCCTGTACCAGGCCAGGCCGTGGGACAATCACCCAAAAGTCCACTTGAAAAGTCCAAACACAGACATGCAAGTAGTTCTCAGGGCCGCATTGCAGAGGTCCCTTTGGTGGAGCCCCGCGGAGCTCCCCAGCGTTTCCCTTGGTCCTCCTGGAGGCACTCAGCATGCCCCCGACACAGTGTTTCTGGAGGCCTGGTATTATCATGGGGAGGACACACCCTGGTGCCCGGCACACAGGCTCCAACTTCCTGACTGTTGCACACAGATGCAGCTTGATCCCACCTGCTCAGAAGGGGCACACGGGCGTGCACCCTGCATCGCAGGTGTGCGGAGGTGCCTCTGCAAGGACGGACAACATGCACATGCAAACACGCTCTGTGGCCTGCGGAGGAGGAGAGAAAGAAGAACCCTGTGTCCTGTCTCCTTAGCCCCCCACCCCTAGGGCGGCAGGGAGGCTCCAGGTCAGATAAGTGCCTGACTAGGAGCAGCTGGCAGGATGCTGGGGCCAGCTCCTCCCACAGCAAATCTGGAGGGGAAACCAGAGGAAGCTGCGCAGGCCCACAGTGGGAGGGAGATAACGCTGCCACAGCCCTGGAAAGGGAGGTCACACAAGGTTCCCTGGAGCGAGGTCATTGATGAATTTCCATGTCTTTAGGACACACATTGGATGGGTCAGTGGGAACCCTGAAGCCTGGATTAAGTGCTCATTTTGTCATGCTTAAAAAAAAAAGAAATTGAAGATTTTTTTTTATTGTGATTAAATATACAGAACATCCCCTGGCCGGTGTTGCTCAGTAGTTAGAGCAACAGCCCGCACACTGAAGAGTTGCAGGTTCGATTCCTGGCCCTGGTCGGGGAGCATGGAGGAGGCAACCAATCGATGTGTCTCTCTCACATTGATGCTTCTCTCTCTCCCTCCCCCGCCCTCCTTCTCTCACACTCCATGTGTCTCTCTCACATCCCTGTTTCTCTCTCTCTGTCCCTCCCTTTCCCACTCTCAAAATCAATGGGAAAAAATATCCTTGGATGAGGTTTAACAAAAAAACAAAACAAAACAAAATTTAAAAAAACACAGAACATAAAATTTACCATTTTAACCATTTAAAAATGAACAAATCAGTGGCTTTGCTGTGCAGTCTTCACCTCTATCTAGTTTCAGGACTTTTCATCGCCCCAAAGTAAACCCCACCCTCCTCAGCGGTCACTCCCTAATACCGCTTCCCCGGCCCCTGCTGCCACTGATCTACTCTCTGTCTCTGTGGGTTTATATGAATGGAATGAGGCCTTTTGTGTGTGGCTCCTTCCACTTGGTATAATTTTTCCAGGTTTATCCATGCTTCCACCAGCTCAGCCATTCTCCAAGATCCCCTCTCAGCTGATACCGCCTTTTCGCTGACTGGCAGTGAATGACCAGGTGAACTTCAGGCCTGGGCGAGAACTCCCCGCTCTGGACTGCAGATGGTAGCAGGTCCCAGTGGAGGCAGGGAATGGCTGGGGAGCAGCAGGCAGGGTTTGAGGTCCAGCCCAGAGAGTGAGGGGCTTCCCATTCCTCTCATTCCCTGTCTCCTCCCCGTGAATGGGGGACACCGGATGGAGGGCAGCTGGCTTACAGTGGTGTCCTCAGGAAGAATAGGGGTTCTGTTTTCCAGTGAAAAAAAAACACCCGTGGAAAATCCCCTCCCCCAAGTCCTGCCCTGTTGCTGGGATCTTCAAAGTGGGCATAAGCAGGACTTTCCAGGTACCGGGCAAGTAGCTTAAAGGGATCTGTGAGGCACTGCCTTCCAGACTCTTGGCAAAAAATTGGGCCTGTGGCCTGCCATTCTCCTTCTTCACCTCACCTCTCCTGACCTTCCCTCTGACTTACAGTCACATCGTGCCTGCAGCCTAAATCCAACCGGCGCTCTGCCTCACGGTATAAACACCCACAAGCGCCCAGGCTTCCCCTTCCTTGCTCATATCCTCTTGGTGTCAAGCCTGCAGCTGCCAAGGGTCAGTGGCCCTTAGGGGACGTGCCTGTGTTGGCTTTCTATTTATTGCTGTTTGGGCCCCAGATTCTGTAAGTTAGGTGTTAACTTGTAGGAAATGCGAAAATTGCAAACTATTTTTATTCCACAAAAAAGATTGCGCTGTACTGACTGGTTTAGTGGCTTTGGTGCAGCGTTCTTTCATCATGGGATCTGGAACTGCCCATGTCCTCCCTTGAATCAATTAGCCATCCTGCTGGCTCTCCCATCAATGAGAGAGACGCGTCTTTGACACATGTTCATTTTTTGCTGTGAATCCTCACCCGAGGATATTTTTTCCATTGATTTTTAGAGAGAGTGGAAGGGAAGGGGAGAGACAGAGAGAGAAACATTGATGTGTGAGAGAGACATTGATTGGTTGCCTCCCACACATGCCCCTCCTGGGGACGGGATCGAGCCTGGAGCCGAGGTACTTGCCCTTAACTGGAATTGAACACAAGACCCTTCAGGCTGACGCTTTAACCACTGAGAAGAACCAGCTAGGGCGACACATGTTCATTTGCTCATTTAAGAATTGTTTATTTAAGAATTGTTTTTAACTTTTTGAAAGGTATACTTTGAACTTTTCTTCCTGCTTGTCTTCCAACTTTCTTTCTCTTCTACCAGTCCATTCATCCACCCACCCATCCTCCCACCTACCCATCCTCCCATCTACCTATCCTCCCATCTACCTATCCTTCCATCCATCCATCCATCCAGCCACCCATCCATCCATCCACACCCACCCAATCCATCCATCCATCTGATCACTTCAATCACTTTCTAGGCACATTAAACATTTTTGTTCTTCTTCCTTCCACCTACCACCCATTCATCATCCATCCATCCATCCATCCATCCACCCATCCATCTTCTAGCCACCCACCCTTCCTTCATCCTCCCTCCATCCATCCATTTATATCAGAATTAGAATTCAGGAGTGAGCCTGCTTATTTGAATTAATAACATGCTTATTTGAATTAAAGGCTGACAAACATCAGACTGAGTGGAATGATTTCTAGTGAAGACCACCCTGCCAGTTGGGTTTTGTGGCGACATTTCCATTAATCAAGTGCACTAACTGCAGTTTCAAGGTTTTCATGGGAATAGGTTTACAGTACAGCATACAATATACAATCCGCTGTACAATATGGCCTTTGTGGCTATTTAAACAACAAGCTTTAGATGTTGTGAACTGGCCTGTTGGCACCATTGCCAAGGATCTGACCTGGGCCATTGGTTTAGAAGGATATTTGAGGTGCAATGATCCCCAGAGGCCCTGGCTCCTGCCTCTGCCACGTTGTTATGTTTCCTACCAAGTGAGCTGGGTGCCTACAGGGTAGAGAGTTCATGAAACAGGTGGCATCCAATGTGTGACAGGTCCCTCCCCCACTGAGCGACCACGGTGCTGTCTGGGTACCATGGGGCAAAGCCGGGTGCCAACATGCCTCCTCACAGACAGAGGATGAAGGAAAGCGCTTCCCTAAGAGCTCAGCAACTGGGACATGTGGGATGACACCCCTGCCCTGGGATCCCCACAGGGTCCCCACATGGCTCCCATGGACCCTGGTGCCCAGCCGGCGGCTCTGATGCCAGAGGCAGCTGCAGGCTCCTGCCTTCCCTGCTCCAGTCCCAGCTTTAGGAGCTGGGGCTGCCCAACCAGAGGGCATTTGGGACTCCAGCGTGAGGCACTGCTCTACCACGTGTCCTTTGCCTCCTCAAGGGACTTGTGGGGTGTCCTCTTACTAACTCAGTCTCCTCACCCCTTCTTTGTGCCGTGGGCTGATATGT
>NW_006289713.1:2218041-2241420 GCF_000327345.1 Myotis davidii | reverse complement strand
AGCGAGGGACTCAGCCAGGAAATGGTAGATGCAGAAGTCCCCTCTGCCTCCTCTGCCTTCTCGTGCCGTGGAGGGGCCAAGGCATTCCCCTTGGCCACTTGGAACCCAATTTCTTGCCTCCTGGGGAGTGGGGTTTCCCAGGGTGCTCCGAGGCCTCGTGCTCCAAAGGCCACATCACTCATGCCCACACAATGCCAGGACTTCCCCACCTGAGTCTCACGTCAAAGGCCTCCTCGAGATCAAGATCGAAGACTCCTTGTGGCCCAGAGCACTGCAGGTTTAACCTGCCCTCAGCAGGGGCGTGGCAGGAGTCGTGGCGGGTGTGTGTGTGTGTGTGTGTGTGGTCAGCGCTGTGCGTGCTCGCACACAGAGTAGAGTAAGGGCAGCCACACAGCCGCCCTGGCCTCTCTCCCACCTGGACTTCCCCACGTCCTCACCTGGGTTGACTACTGAACCTGTGATCAGAAAGGATGAGAGTAGATTGGCTGAGGACCCCATGTGCTCAGAGGTGGGACTAGTAAACATTCCCAGGAGCCCAGTGCCAAGACTTCAGAGCTGGCGCACTGGTTTCCCAGAACTGGAACTCCCCCGGGAGCCATGCGCTCACAACCTCCAGAAACATCCCACACCGTTGCCAGACACTGTATGAAAAGGCCTTTCCCCAGGACCTCGGAGGGACGCTCCTTATAGCTCCTCCTCTGGCCCTGCCTGGGCTCCCGGACCACAGGGACACTGGTGAAGGAGCCACTGATGCCGTAGAAAATGACCACGGGGAGAGGACAGAAAGTGGCAGCAGAAGACATAGAACATGTGACAATGTGAAACACCATCACAATGTCCCTGGGAAAGACACACAGAGGCTCTAAGTGCTAACATGTTGCTGGCCCATTGTAATGATAAGGAAATGGTGACGGAGGTGGGGGTCCAGAAGCTTGGCCAAGACCCTGGCTGAGGACGGTGGGCTGGCATTAAACAGCTCATGACCCCACCTCACTGCCCCAGGGTGGGCAGCCTCCAGGGGCACCAAATCTATAGAATTTTTACGTATAAGGGGCATGGAGGGAGCCGGCTCTGAAATGAAGTGCAGATGCTTGCTCTGTGTGCTCCTGTGATGGGGCTTTCCTGGAGTGTGTGTGTGTGTGTGTGTGTGTGTGTGTGTGTGTGAGAGAGAGAGAGAGAGAGAGAGAGAGAGAGAATTATTTCATAATTTAAATTAAAGTTTGGCCTCAGAGACAAAGGGTTGAGAGGCCCAGGGAGCACGTTAGAGGACCAGATGCTGGTGCTGGGTGAGACCTGTGCTTCCTGTCTCCTGGGCCTGTGTACACCGAGCAGCGCATCGAGCAGGGATTGGACATGAGCTGTGCATGAAAGGTTTTATATTCTGGCAGCCAGAAGGAAGGAGTGAGAAGAAGCAAGCAAAATTGGCTTTAATGTCCTGTTAAATTTGATCTATCTGCAATGCTGTTTTTCCATGGATTCAAGTTAAAATTATGAAGGTATTTTGCATCCTTGGTTTTGCTCAAAGACTTTGAAATCCTTTGCCAGGGTGGCTCAGGTTGGACCGGCAGCCCTAGGTGGTGGCGGGGCTGTGAGGCTTGGGCACTTGTCTGTCCCAGGAGGCAGAGGCCACCTCAGTCCGTTTCGCAGGTGGTGTCTGAGGCTCAGGATGCATGGTGTGGTGAGAGGTGAGAGGCCAAGTTGGGGTAGACACAGGTGCTTGCCTGCCGGAAAGGGGAGTTGCCCCGCCCGGCCGCCCTCGGGGGATGGCATGCAGGGCGGGGCTGCAGGGCTTCTGGTCCAGCTGTCTCTGGGTCACCGCGGAGGGAGGGAAGCACCTGGCAGTTTCGGTTTCCGACAGGAAGCTGCCTGCTCCTATCTCCCCTGCACCAGCTGCGCTCTCTGCCCCGAAGCTCTGGGTGGAGCACCCCCTGGAGAGCCCCAGGTGGGGACAGTCCCTCCAGCTGCAGACAAGCCAGCCCTGGCTGAGAGAGCAGGGCCAACCTCAGCCCCTCAGCCGGTCTCCTGGGCCTTGCAGGACTTGGGGGTGTAATGCCCCCGAGGGCCGAAAAAAGGGGAGTGACATGAGTTCTGACTTGCACTTTTTGTCACCTGACTGTCACCTGCTTTTAGGATGTGTGGCCCCAACCTTGGTCTAAAAAATGCTATGGCAGTGGAGGGGTGAGAATGAGCTCTGACATCGGTCCGTCTGTCTGTCTGTCCAGGGCTGGGAGAACAACAGGACGACACCCTGCACTGAGGACCCCTGGGAAGCAAGTGGGAAGAAAGAGAGGTCGGGGCTGCAGGGAGCTTCCAGGAAGGAAGCCGGAGGCCGGCAATGGGGCAGTGGCAGGGTCCAGGGGTGGTGGCCCGGGGCCCTTGGGCAAACGACAAACTCCTGATCTCCGGACTGTGCTCCAAGGTCTGGGTGTTGGGTCCCAAGACTGGCGGCAAGCATCCTGCACAGAACGGGAGCCGGGAACCTTCGCTCTTTTCTCCTACTACAAGACCCGGCCATGAGAAAACCCCAGGCTCCCAGCCCCAGAGCTCTGCAGGGGGCCTGTTTGTGAGGGAGCCCTGAGCCTCAGACAGGGCTGGCTGGGCAGGCCCCAGCGGCCTGGAGTAAGGGGCACAGCCGGGTGGGCCAATGTGTAAGGTCTTTCCCGCCCCTCCTGCTTGTCCTTCCTCCCACTCCACTCCCCCTCTTAGGGTCTGTGAAGTTGGGGCTTTCCACAACACTCAAAATGTACCCCAATTCGGGAGGAAGGAGGAAGCTCTGGGAGCCCGCAGGGCAGAGTAAATCCCCCACTTCCTTCTCCATGGCTCCCCCTCAGCTGCACCAAGTGGCCTTTGTCAGGAGCGGACTGCAGGGTCACAGTCAGGATCCCAGGAGGGGTAAGCATGAGGATGAAGGGGATAAAGGCAGTTCTGGAAGGTGGCTGGGCATGGGGCCAGGTGCAGGGTGCCCCGCCCCACCCCCTGGCCTCTGTTGATGCTGGCTGTCATCCCCACATCACAGACAAGCATGCTGGGTCATGGGTGGTTGCCAGCCACCTCCTATCTCAGCTATTGATCTGGTCTAACCTGCTGCCCTTGCAGGTGAGCAAACGAATCAGGGAAGCCAGAGCACAGAGACCAGAGCACAGACCCCTGCCAGAGGTCTCGTCCTCCAAGCAGCCTCCTCTGAGCCCTCCCTGTCCCCCTCGGGCCTCCTCCCCCTGCACTGTCCATCCCCGTGTTTGTGAAGCTGAGCTGACCCAGGGAAGGGTGCGGTCACGTGCCCCTCAGGGCTGTGAGTTCCATGCTGGCAGGTGGCTCTTTCTGAACTGACCTCACCAGAGTGAGAGTTGAACTCAGAGGATCACCCCTTCTAGAACCCTTAGCAGCATGAAACGGGCACTCAAAGCACCCATGTTTTCAAGGCAGCAACCAGCAGAGGGGTGTGTGTGTGTGTGTGTGTGTGTGTGTGTGTGTGTGGCGGGGGGGGGGGGGGGGGGGGGGTGGGGGTGTTTTTTTTTAGGTCGTTAGACAGACATGAGCTGAGCAAAGACGATGGGCCAGGTACAGAAGGTCACCAGGTCACTAGGGTGGAAAGTCCCAGTGCCTAGCAACAGGCAACACTGGGAAAACAAGGACCTCACCCCTAGGGTACCCTTTCCTCCCCTAGCACATCACTGGTCAAGCAGTTTAGACCCCCCCACGCACACACACTTTTCCTCCCTAAAGATAACATCTAGGCCTCAGTTGTATTTCAGTTTGACCCAAAAAAACCCCAGCAAAACCAGACCAGCTGCATTGACTAATGACCCCCTGCCACCAACCAATCAGCAGAGACCACGACCTTGAAAGAGCACACATGGAAAGCTGATGAATATTCGATTGAGACCCTCTCCTGATACTTCCCCTAAGATTTCCATCTGCAAGAGAGAGATAAATACCCTCAATGAGAAGGACCCAGCACCTTTCCCTCCTGAGAGCAGCCCTGCCATTCCCTTCTCCCTCTCCTTCCCCCACACGCACCCATCACCTAAACTCTAGGGATCCCAGGAGACTTGCAACCACCACAGCAATGGGCAGTGGCAGCTCGTCCCAGGCTCACCCCCTGAACCTGCCTCCAAGGCCCCCTTTTCTCTGACTTCCCAGTGAGCCAAAGCAGCCCGGCCTAGGCTCTCCTTTTGCATCTTCTATGCCCTTCCTTGTTTCACGGTCCTACGTGTTTTTGCTGCACTTTGTCCCTTGACTGAAATCTTTCCTTCAAGAAGATAAGAACCGCAGTCTTGTCATCTTACCGGTAACAGTCTCACCCTGAGAACCCTAGGCAGGCAGTTATGACCCCTCAGCTGGGAGTGTTTAATCCGGGTGTCAGCTGTGGGCATCAGGCAGCACCTGCCTCAGACTCCCTACTGTGGAGCAGGCAGACCCAAAGGCTCTTGGGGGGTCCAGCTGCAGGTGGGGGCTGCAGGGTGCAGCTTCCACACGAGGAGTGGTGGGTGCAAAAGGGATTCCCTTCCTGAAGTCCCACCTGGGCTTCCTCTCCTCTTGAGGAGGATTCTCTGCAGACAGAGAGGCCCCCGGCCCTACTGGCAATGCTGTGTGACCCTAGGCAGGTTCCTTGACCTCTCTGATTTGTGTCCTCATCTGTATAACCCGGTCAATGATGCCTTAAAGCAGAGGTTCTCAACCTTCTGGTCCTTTAAATACAATTCCTCATGTTTTGACCCAACCATAAAATTATTTTCGTTGCTACTTCATAACTGTAATGTTGCTACTGTTATGAATCATAATGTAAATATCTGATATGCAGGATGGTCTTAGGCGACCCCTGTGAATGGGTCGTTCGACTGCCAAAGGGTTGCGACCCACAGGTTGAGAACCGCTGCCTTAAAGGGTCTGGAATGGAATTGCCAGTCCCACTCTATCTGCCCCCTTTCCTCCAGCAGCCATAATTCTTTTGGGAACAACCACAGAGGCCCTCTCCCATGTTCCCACAGCTGGGGCTCTCTGAGAACAATACAGATCACGGCCCACCCAGAAGACGTGCGTTGTCCAAGGGACAGGCCTCCTGGTGAACACCCTGGCAATGCTACCTGTGTCCTCCCACCTGGGGTAGAGGCAGCCGATCCTGAGGAGGCACTCTCCCAGGTCTTCCAGATGTCCCCGCCAGTGAACATACATAAAGGCAGGCTGCACCCCATACCCTCTGACCCGCCAGCTCTGGGGAAGCATTATATGCAAGCATGGGCCTCTGACCCAGGCACCCTGGGTCTCTGTGGCCAGGTGGGTGCTGGGACAGGGGTAGGAAAAGAGCCCATGCTGGCTGTGCCAGCAGAACGAGCACATGGTGTTTCGATGAGGAGGGTTTCACTAGCGCCCACTGCAGTCCAACTTTGGCTCCATAACAAATCAATATGAATGACCCGGAGTCCATGGCACCTGGCCAGCATGCAGCTCCCTCAGAGGGTGAATGGCGCTGGGAGAGGCCCCTGTTCTCTCCCCGCATGGCTGAGCCTGGCCCGCTCCCTACCTCAGCCCATCCCAAGTGGACATCTCCGGGAAGGAGCACTGGATGCAGAGACCTGGCTCAGCTACAAGCAGGTCAGGCCTCTCCCCAGGCCGCTCTTTCCGGCTGTGCATCCTCTGGTCAACTGCAGTCACGGAAGTGAAAGTGCATGAAAAAGCCCCGCGCAGCCCAGGGCAGGCAGGTGAAGGATGCCTTTCTTCTCGGTCAGTATGAGTCAAGAAGTGAAAGCGTTCTTTGCCACCTCCAGCTGCTCCTGTGGAACCACTTCCTCCAGGAAGCTGACTTGGATTGCACCCTGTCCCCCTGGGTGACACCTACCCTGTGGTTCTGTCTTCCTAGGCTCAGATTCAGGGTCTGAATGGAGGGGGAAGACATGGGTGATCAGTATCCTCTTGCTGGCCAGCCCAGAAGGCTTGCCCTGCGGGCTTGAGGGGTAGGGATGGCATGAGGAAGGAATGCACAAGTTTCAGCAGAAACTGTGGGTCCCAGGGAAAGAACTCTCCACATTTACAGGGCAGGAGAGGAGACCCTCTTTCCCGGGATCTGGGGGGAACAGAGCCTCCCTCCACAAGCTTCCTCTTCTTCCCGATGCAAGGACACAGGCATGGGGCCCTGCACTTGGGGCAGGGACTCTGCACCTGGAGTCGGCTGTGACTCAGTCCAGAGCATCCACTTGTCCCAAAGTTGAGCCCCCACTGCCTCTGCTCTGTGCCCTGGAGGCTGGCCCTGGCGACTGTCCAGGGGGCTTCGAGAGATGTGAGGGTTTGGGGTGGGGAAGAGAGGAGGGTGTTTGCTCTGTAATCCACTCTCCTGAGAGCTTCCTGACTCCCTGGCTGTCATTAGCCCCTTACTCCACTGCCTCTCCTGGCCCCTCTGTTCTTACTCCCACTCACGCCCTCCCAGACTTCTGTGCTGCCCCTGCCACTCTGTTAGACCTTTGTAAATGGTCCCTCTGCCAGCTATGCACACTCCATTGCCCTGTCCTTGAGCTACTGGTTTCCTGCCAGGACCACCTCACCTGACAGGGGCTCTGGGGCCAGATTTCCACCCTAAATGCCGCCCCCCCCCATGTGCTCTGCATCTATTCTGCAGGGTCAGCAGAGTGGGGTTCAATGGCACCTCTGCTCTTGCCTGCTGTGTGCCCCTCAGGACCTCGGTATCTTCTGTGATGGCAGTCAGAGCAGCTTGGCAGGCCTTGAGCTGTGACCCTGACACAGCCCCCAGCACTGTGTGGTCAACAAGGAGGGAACAGGAGGTGGGAGATGAGGTCTGTCACTTTGGGTCTGTGTCGGGCCTGAGTGGGGGGAGAAGCCCTGCAGCGAGTGGGCAGGGCAGGGACAGAGCGACGGCACAGGCAAAATCAAATGAGTACGAACAGTACTTTGCACAGACACGGATGACAGTCATTGCCATGCCATAGGTCAGACGGTCACTGTGGGCTTTGTCCTCAGTCCCTCATTGCAGAGGCTGTGATTCTGATGTCCCTTTACACACTAGTTCCAGACGCCCTGGGCCCTGCCTGTGTGAATCTGCCATCACCCATAGTTGACCATTTGCCCACAGGGGCTGGGGCTGAATAAAAAGAGGGCCAGATCCCTGCTTGTGTGGCTTAGTGGTCAAGTGTTGACCTATGAGCCAGGAGATCACAGTTCAATTCCTGGTCAGGTACATGCCTGGGTTGTGGGCTTGATCCCCAGTGTGGGGTGTGCAGGAGGCAGCCGATCAATGATTCTCACTCATCATTGATGTTTTTTTCTCTCTCTCTCTCCATCTTCCTTCCTCTCTAAAATCAATTTAAAAAATTAAATAAAAACAAAAAGTAGGGCAGAGACTCAGATTGCCCCACTCCCCTGGCGGCACCCAGCCTCCCTTGTAGCTGGGGGCCATGTGCCCAGTCCCTAGCCATGGGCTGTGACAACATGGCCTGGCAGGCTCTGGGCGCCTCCCCCCAATCTTGCTGCCTGGAATGCTGGCAGAACAGCTGCAGCATTGATCATCTGGGTTGAAGTGGCCCTAAATCCAATGATGCATCTCTACCAGAGGAGAGGACTCAGAGACACAACCAGAGAGGCCACGTGATGACGGAAGCAGAGATTGGGGTAATGTGGCCACAAGCCAAGGATGCCTGGAGCCCCCTGGAACTGGAAGAGTCAGGAAGGATGCTCCCCTAGAGCCTCTGGAGGGAGCGCAGCCCTGCCCAAGCCTGGATTTCAGACTCTGCTGCCAGACTAGGAGGGAGTAGATTTCTGTTGTTCCAAGTCATCAGTTTGTGGTAACTTGTTACAGCAGCCCCAGAACATTTCTACAGCAGGAAGGGCACTCCAGGCAGAGCACCTTCCAGAGGAAAGCCTGTGATCAGGTAGCAACTGGAGGAGGAGGAGGAGCATGGGGGAGAGAGAGCAAGGTAGAGAGGAGAGTCCATGCCACTTGGTGACTATGGTGGCCTCTGAACCCCACCTCCAGACCAGGTGACCCAAGGCTGGGTTCTGCAGCTTTGGGTGTCCTGCCTTTGCTTGGACTCCTCCGGTGATGGATGCTCACTCTCTCGTGCTTAAGCTGAAATCTGCTGCCCAGGTAGCACTGAACAGGCCTGTCTCAGGGTGGTCACAGTACATTGCACACCCCCTCACGCCCCCTCCCCCCCGCCAAGCCTCCTGTGCTTCAGGCTAAATCATGAGCAGATTTCAGGCCTCCATTTCTGGCACCTCTTCCAGGCATCCTGGTTCCTCCGTCTCCTTCCTGTGGAGGCATAGCACCTGACCTTCAGTCTCTTCACCTGGAAAGTGGGCTTGTGGGGACAAGCCCCTAGTCCCTGCACAGCTCCCAGTAAATAATACAGCAGGTACCTAATAAATCTGAGCACAGCAAACTCTCCTTCCTCCCCCAGGTTTTCACCTGCCCACACGGGGCCGATGAGGGTCGTGGTTCCTGCGGGGATGGGCTCATGAGGGACCAGGCTGCTCAGGGCTGCCCTGCACTCAGCCGTGGGATCTGATGGTCAGAGGGGCAAAGGCCTTGTTGTCCCCCATCCTCCGTCCTGAAGGCCCTTCTCCCTCACCTCCTACCAAACAGGAAGGCAAGAGGGCAGTGTGTATATATATTTGCTCTCCAACAGAAAGCATCTTACACTTCAGCTTTAAAAGATGATTTACTGTTCTTTTCATAGTTTAGAGCCACTTACCATGGTTTTGGCTCTCAAAGGTTTCCACAGCCTCCTGGGAAGACGGCAGGCTGAGAAGCCGCTGGTGGAGCTATGCTGCCCGAAGGCCTGTCTTGGACTCTTAGGACCCCAGGGCCCCGGAGGGCTCCCTGCAGCCCAGCCCACTGCTTATTCCCCTGGTGCTGCTCCCGGCGTCACGGAGCCCAGCATGTGTCCCCCCTGGGGGAGCCCTAGGGGAGAGGATGTCTCCCGGTGTGGCTGTGGCTGTCTTTGGGGCCAGGTGATTTACAGAAGGTGGGAAATGAGCTCCTAAAAGCCAGTGTCACAGGGCTGGGACCTCCGTGCCCAGGTAAGCCCTCAACCCAACTCACTAGTCAAATGCGCATGCTTTCCCTCCTCCCAGTAAAGCCCCCTCCCCCCTGGCAAGCAGTGCAGCTCTTCGGATGCACAGTGACCATGGGGTCAACAAACCGATGGCTGAGATTTTGAGTCAGAGGTCCTCCCAGACCATCTGCTCCAGACACCTGCAGCCCAACCAACACAGCGGGCGACACTGAGTGCAGCTGGATTCATGGCCACCTCCTGGCTTCAGTCTTTCACAGGTCAATACTACCCCATCCCCGCCATCCGAACAAACCAGCAGCCAGCAGTTCTCAGTTACACCCCACCCTCCTTTCCCCTTCTTTCCTGTCCTGCCTTTGAGAGCCACTCCTACACTCCATCAGGAAGCAGGAGGATGGGGTTTGACATACGAGGAAACTGAGGCACAGGTGAGGAAGGGCTGGCCCTGGGCACTGGTGGGAGGCAGAACTGAGCTGCTGGTTCTGGGACAGTGGGATCAGGCAGGGCTGCCCAAGAAAAGGAGGGGGTGGTTGTGTGGTGCCCATCAGGAGCTGGACACGACCAGAGCCTCTGGTCCAGGGAGACCAGAACACCTCCCAGGGCCAGCGACCTGGCACCTTCCTGTAGCATCTTCTCCACAATTAGGAGAAGCCAATAGCATGCTCGTTATTGTGTATGAAGTCAGGCCATTCTAGCTTTGGATGCGTCCGAGGTGAATAATGGAGTCTGAGACTCAGGGAGCTGGCCCTTGGGCCCCTGGACAGAGGCAGATGGGGACTTGCTCAGGGAACATGGTCTCTTTGCAGAGGAGGCAGGGCTGCCTGGGTTGGGGTCCTGAGGATGGATGTAAGGGGCCTGCGTGGACCTGGAGATGACTGCAGCCAATGAAGCTTGGGACTGTGAGCTCTAGAAGGGTTAGGGCTCCTCGGCGTGTGGCCACGTGGCTATGGGTTAAGAAAGGGGCCGCCTGCTTGCAGCTCCGCCAGCCCCTGTATCCTGGGATGAGGTCCCGCCGGGCCCCCAAGGACCTACCAATGGGAGTCAGGGGTGTTAGGAAGGCCAGAGGCCAGGTTCTCCAATGCCCCCACTTCCCCTTGGCTCTGACTGCAAAGGGCAGAAGCCCTGGCAGGGCTGCTCCTTGGCAGGGGCCAGGGTCCGGTCTGGATCATCACTTGCTCCTGGGGCCCTCGGCCAGGTCCTCTCCTCATTGCCCTCAGTTTCCTCATCCAACCTCCACATCCTGGGGTCTCCCGGGAGAAGGGCTCTGTGCGTCCCCCACCCATCTGCACATCACCTTCCGCACCGAATCCAGGACTGTGCCCACTGAGGAGCACAGAGCCCACTCTCCTATATGGGACTCAGAGCCCCTGCCTCCAGCATCTGCCTCTGGGTGGGGCCCACACGCCCAGCCTGGCACCTGGTGGGTCCTCCCTGAGCCACCTGCCCCAGCTGTGTGGGACATGCCCTGTGGGGAGGCTGTGTGGATGTTTGAGGTGAGTCAACACAGCAGGCTCTAGCTGTCAACAGAGCTGGGCAGGCAGCAGCTTGGAGATGTCACTCTCTCCGGCCACCTGCTCCAGCTGCTCTCCCTTCCCCACACCCCCTTACCTGGGCCGCCCTTCCTGGGACCCCGGGGAGCCGAGCAGCTGGTGGATGCCGCCGGGAGCCTGTTCTCCAATATCAGGGATGCGTGGGACATGGAGCTCGAGGTGGATCCGGGAGGCTGAATCCTGACCTGGGTGCAAGGCAGACAGCCCTCCAGGGGCCAGCAGGGGCTGCCACCACAGCAGGGGCTGGCGTGAGGCTGGAATCGAGCTTGGCTATAAGTGCCTTTAACGACTTGGTGGGGCTTCAAGGGACAGATGAGAGGCCCTGGTCAGCTGGAGTTTTTGAAAGCCAGAGGCCTCGGTCCCCCAGACAGCTCTGGGCTTTCTAGCTGCCGCTGCTGCCTGCCTGGGGAAGGGGCGGGAGGCCACAGGGGCTCATGTGATTCTGGGCGGACTTGGGGAGGCAGGCGGTGGGGGCGGTCTCCCTGCAGCCTGCAGGCAAGGCAGCCAGCTGTGTCACTGTGATAGTGTGGCTGGGGGACAGGGAAGCAGCGGTGCAGCTGTGCCCACGGCTTCCTCAACAGGAACCATCTGGGCCCGGCCCTGCCCAGCCTTCCCTCTCGGCCATTCCGGTCTGATTTCCAACAACTTCCTCCTACCGCAGGCCGGTAACACCCCACCCACCCAAGCCCTGGCCTGTTGGGTGTTTCCTCGACCTGGGTGGGGGCTCAGGTCAGCACATGGAGTCAGTGTCCATCTTGGTTGAGTCCTCTACCTGCAGCCCCGCCTACCTTTCTCCCCACCTTTCTGGACCTGGCCCTGCCTTTGGCCTGGGGTGGTCTGGGGCTCTCCTCCGATACCTCCAGCCAGACTTCCTAGAGCCTCCTTCTTGGGGCCAATGGTCTGTAGGCATTGGCTGTGCCCTTGAGCGTGACCTCAAGGTGAGTTCTGGTCCAGCTCAAGGCTCTACTCTCCACTCAAGGCTCCTCCCACTGCCTGAGGCTCCTGGCCACACCCACCCTGCAAGTACCACCTGCTAAGCCAGGCCAGGAACCCCCTCTTTGTGCTTGGACTTCTGCACAGGGCTGTGGGGGTCCTGACCTCATGGCTGAGAGCTTCTTGGAGACCCTTACATCCATTCCGAATGGATGCCTTGGGGGAACAGGGGCTAATTCTGGCCTACAGATGGAATTTGCTTGGGGAGTTGGGGCTGCTCCCCAGTTTGAGGGATTCCATAAACCACGTCAGAGCCCTCTGTGATCACTCAGACACTGAGCACCTACCTAGCAAAGAGGAAGCACATCGTAGGCACTAAAAAGTCACAACTGAGGGAAGACACCATGTAACAAGTGGCCTCACCAAGGAGGCCATGTGCCCTGTTACCCACGCCCCTCTGCTGGCCCTGAGGCTGGCTCCCTGGGGACCAACCACAGCTGCAGGCTCATCGGCCTCACCCAGGCCACAGGGTGCCGCCTATAGACCCAGGGCTGGCGCACAGGCTTCTGGGCTATTTTGATTTAATTGAGTTGAGTTTTTAGGTAATGCCTGCACTAATTCAAACAGTGCAGAAGGGAGTTCGGAGAAAAGTAAGCACTTCCTCTCCCCTGTCCTTCCCCAGAGGCCAGTCCTGTCACAGTGGTTTGGGCACCCTTCTAGAGTCCGTGCAGGGACAAGACTGTGTTTGTTCCTGGAAGGGACTGTCACCACCTGCATGCCTCCCCACACGCCTCTGGGGCTCAGGTGGAGAGGAGGGTCCTGTGACTCCAGCCAGCCCCTGGGCAGCACCATTGTCCTTATGGCCTGTCCTTGCTTCCCATGCTCTGATTCAGAGTGGGATTCAGAATCCAAGCCTTGGGGGAACAAGGGCTAATTCTGGCCGCCTTCCCTGGCCGGTGTCCTCCTTGGCACGACATGGTGATTGCAGTGGTCCTAGCTGCCAGGCTGTTTCTGGGAGGAGAGACTGCACTGAAATGCTGAGCATGGTTTGCCACACAATCTGCATTCAGAAACACAGCTGTGACTGACAGCAGGCATTAGTATTCTTGTCATTGTCATTGTTGTTTTCCAGGCCTCAAGAGGTGGGGGGTGGGCTTCAGAGCAGGGAATTGCGGGGTCTTGGAGAGGCACAGCCCTCTGTGAAGGCAACAGAACGAGAGCCTGGGTGGGGCAGTCTCCACCCCCAGCTCCAGGCAGCTTGTTTGGGTGTCTTGCACCTGTGGGCGCACCCCCACAGATGGGACACTTCCACTTTCATGACGAGGTCTCTGTGCTGCCTGGTTTTCTAATTATTGGGGCTGACAGAGTTTGGGTTGGAAAGAGAAGAAAGTTGTCCATGAATGGGGAGTGAGGTCTGCCTTGGCCCCTTGGTGGCTACCTTGGGGGTGCTTGTCTGCTCTCCACTCCCCCCACACCCCGGCCAGGCAGTTAGTGTCTGTGGGGAAGCGGACGTTGGCTGTGGCTTTTGGAACTGGGTGGCCTGGGAGATAAGGAACTGAGGAGGAAGCGGCTGCAGCTGGAGGTGGTGCAGGAACGTGGGGTGCTGGGCTGGTCCCTCTTGGTCCCAGAGCTGCTCCCTTCAGCAGGGTGGGTAGAATGGAGGAATCCAGGGACCCCCCCTCTTTTCTTTCCTCCCACCTCCCCCACTTTTTTCTTTCTTTTTCCTACAAATACTATGAGGGTCCACTCTGGGGTTACACAAGTGCCCAGGACAGCCCTGTTCCTGCTCTCTGGGAACCAGTTGGGAGCTTCATCTAACAGGTGGGGAGAGCATTCCAGGTAGAGGGGCTCTGAGGTGGTCTCACCTTCAAGCTTTCAGGAAGCTTCAGGATGACCAGAGAGCTGGAGGGAGGCCAGAGGGGGAGATGACACTAGATGGAGGTGGAGGGGAAGCCCACCAGACTGGGTTTCATATTTAGGCCTTTTCTCTTAGTGCACAGGAGTCCCCTTGACTGCTGGGTGAATGAATAGGGAAATGGGTGGATGAGTGGGTGACAGTGGATAGAAGCATAAGTGGATGGATGAATGATAGGTGAATGAGTGGATGGGTGGAAGGGGGTAACAACAGATGGATGGATGGATGAATAGATGGGTGGGTGGGTGACTAGCTGGCTGAGTAGATGAGTAGATGAATGGATGGGTGGATGGGTGAATGAAGATGGATAGATGGGTGGATGGATGTTTGGATGAATGAGTAGATGGATGTATGGGTGGATAAGTGGGTGGTTGATGGATGGATAAATAGATGGATGGATGGATGGATGAATCGATGGATGAGTGGATGGATGGATAGATGAATATATGGATGGATGGATAGATGGATGAGTGGATGGATGGATGGATGGATGAATAGATGGTTGGTTGTATGGATGGATGAATATATGGATTGATGAATATTTGGATGAGTGGATGGATGGATTAATAGATGGATGGATGAATAGATGGATGGGTGGATGGATGGATGGATGGATGGATGGATGAATGGGTGGATGGGTGGATGAATGAATGAATAGATGGATGGGTGGATAGAAGGATGAATAGATGGATGGGTGGATGAACGGATGGATGGATGGATGGATGAGTGGGTGGATGGATGAGTAGATGGATGGGTGGATGGATGGATGATACATGGCTGGCTGGCTGTCAGTGGTTCTCAACCTTCCTAATGCCGTGACCCTTTAATACAGTTCCTCATGTTGTGGTGACCCCCAACCATAAAATTATTTTCGTTGCTACTTCATAACTGTAATCTTGCTACTGTTGTGAATCATAATGTCAATATCTGATATGCAGGATGTATTTTCATTGTTCTCAACCCAGGTTGAGAACCGCTGGTCTAGATGGATGGATGTGGGGAGGTGGATGAATCAGTGGAAACACAAAGCTATGCAAGTCTCATACCAGCCCTATTTAAAGAGGAGGGAGCTACTTTACAGTGGTGACATCCATAGTCACAAAGTCCCCAAAGAGGGATATAAGTTACAAGGCAGCCCCAGAGGAGGCCAAATGGGTGGATATGGTCAGCTCCTTGTGAACCAAGTCAGGCCCGCAAACTCTAACCCAGTGCCTAGCAGGCAGCCAAACTCTGCTTCTGAGTCCAGAAGATGGTGGTGAGCGATCGGGATGGTGCAGTAAAAAGCCTTCCCTATGCTCTTGTTCAGGGAAGCCTAGGGCTGGATGCCTTGTCTGCACTTCCCAGCTCAGGTGCCACTGAGCAAACTCAGTGCCACGGGGAAGGTGCCATGTGGGTGCCTGAGCAAGTCTGAGGAAGGAAATGAAAATGCTAACAGTGACAGCTACGACAGTAAAGCTCCCATTTACTGAGCACTGAGATGTGCCAAGAGCTTCTTGAGGCCTCGTTGAGTCTGCTCAGCACCCAGTGAGACTGGAACTATTAACACCCCATCACCAGGACGCTCAGAGCAACCTCCCCATGTCACCTGCTCAGGTGGCTGGGATTTGGGACCCAGGCTAGATCCAGGTCAGACCTTGGAGGGTGGCCAGGGAACAGGGTGGAGGATCCTACTTCGATGATGACCCCAACCTTTCCACACAACAGCCCTCCTGGCCCCACCCTTGGTCTCTTTGCTCCTCACTAGCTCCCCACCTTTTCAAGCGGCATAAAGCTCCAGCCAGGCTGCCCCTCAGCAGAATGCGAAACCAAGGCTCAGGGAGGGATGCTGTGGGGGAGGCTGTCCCCAGCCCACCCGCCTACAAAGTAGCATCCTCTGGGTCCTAGGGTGCTGCCCACTCTGCTCCCTTGATCGACCATGCCTTAAAGGGGACAGCCCCTCCCTAGCACTTTCCCTTTGAGGAGCCCCAGGTGGAGGGTGGGGTGGAGTGAGACCCTGGTGGCTGGCTCTGTCCTGGCTCCTGGTTTCTCTCTGGGAGGCTGTCCCCAGCCCACCCGCCTACAAAGTAGCATCCTCTGGGTCCTAGGGTGCTGCCCACTCTGCTCCCTTGATCGACCATGCCTTAAAGGGGACAGCCCCTCCCTAGCACTTTCCCTTTGAGGAGCCCCAGGTGGAGGGTGGGGTGGAGTGAGACCCTGGTGGCTGGCTCTGTCCTGGCTCCTGGTTTCTCTCTGACTCTCTGGGCTGAAGTTTCCCACGCCCCATGGTCGAGCTGCCCTGCCTGAAGAGAAGCCGCATCCGGCCCCATTGCAGCGAGGGGCTGTAGCTGCATTCCCTTTGAGTCCACAAGGCCAAGAGCTCAGCTGACCTGGGCGCCGTGTGTTTGATTCAGAAAGAACAGAAAGAAGCCTACTCTGGACTTGAATGTTGTTTTTTCCTTTTTGCCCTTTTTTTTTCTCCTCTCCATCCTGCCTTGGGTTGGCAGCAGCTTAAAAGGGGAGGAGATTGGCTCTGGCGTACCAACCAACCTTCTATAATTTTTGCAAGATTGTCATCAGCTCCCCTAGAAGGCAAGTCCCTCCTTAACCAGGCCTCACCTCCTCCCAGTTGGTGAGGATAAACTCCCAGGCTGCTTGAGGCAAAAATATGGCATATAGGGACATATTTGGATGTAAATATTTGCAGCCGCAAGAGTAGCTGGGAGATGAGGTCTTGTTCCCGTGTGTCTCTGTGGAAGCTGGGAAGCTGGGCCATATGGTTCCTCTCCAAGCTGCCTCCCTTCCTCGTGGAGGAGACAGCAGGGAGGAGGCAGGCACAGGACAGACTGTCAGGGGTTAGTGGCTGCTGGGGCCCCCTGGGAGTTTCTGGAGTCTGATCACCTGGGCTTAGGTCCTGGTCCTGCATCTCGCCAGCTGCCTTGTCACTTCCCCAAGCCTCACTTTTCCCATCTGTTGAGTGGGGCACGGCCAAGCCCACAGCGCTGGTGTTGAGGATGAGATGGGACAGCGCAAGGAGCTTGGCCCAGTGCTGGCCACGGTGAGTGCACCTGCCTGGCAGCCCCAAGCAGTATTGTTGTTATTTTTCTCTTCCTCACTCTTGGCTCTGATCCAGGTCAGGGGAAGAACCAGGTGTTCGCCTGTGTCCCTGCGGGTAAACCAGATGGCCTGTCCCAGAAACATCTTCTTGGGGAAGAAGGAGGACTCAGGCGCCTCCTCTGGCCACAGGAGGAACTCAGAATTCCTCCCGCCTCCTCCCAGCAGAGCTTGAGAGATTCCTGGGAGCCCTGCAAGATGCGAGCAGAGTCCGGTTTCAGATTGGACCAAGGGAATGCCTCCACTCAGGAACATTCACTGGCTCCCCATCTCCCACTGAAGCCAGTCCAAGTCAAAGCTCAGCGTTCCAGGCCCTGAGCAAGGCATCCTCCACGCTCAATATCACACTGTGGCTCCAGGCAGTTTTTATGAAATTCAGCTCTAGTGTCCTCTCTTAAAGTCATGGGGTAGTGGGCGATTTAAGCTAGGAAAACCCAGTGTCATGGTTCCTGACTGGGGTGCACTGGAGGGGCATCTCCCAGGGGGCTGCAGGGCCCTCTCCAATTTCCAGTGCGGAAACAGACCCATTTGAGGAGAGGGGTTCAGTGACTTGCCAAAGGTCACCAGGCAGTGAGTGGCAGAGCCATCCTGGTCTCCTCTTCTTCCTGTTCTCCCTCCATCACTGGCCCCCAAGCAGGGCTGGCAGTGGCCCAGGTTGAGTCCAGGGGTTGGTGGGCACAAAGCTTTGCATTTCTCTTGGAAATCTTTCCGTTGCAAGTACCAGAGTGTCCTGCTAATAGTGGTTTAACAAATGCAGACATTAAACTATCTGGCAACCTGGAGAAAAGGATTTGGTGCAGAAAGTCAGTGACATCATCAGGGACCCAGCTCTTTCCGTCTTGTTTTCTGCCGCCCCTTGTGTGTGCTGGCTTATTGCCTCCTTCTTCCAAGTTGGCTGCCGTAGTTTCAACTATCATGGTTTCTGACCTGCCCTCAAGGACGGAAGAAAAGGATCTGATGAGGAAGATCCTTCCCAAAACCTCCAAGCAGTTCTGCCCTTGCAGCTTATCACTACATGGGTCACATGGCTGGGCCTAGGTGTAGGGAGGCTGGGACATCCTGTGCCCTTGCCTCTGGGAGGGGATGAGCTCTCCATGTTCTCCTGGGAGGGTTGGGGGCAGGACAGGAAGGAGAGGCGGAGCTTCCCTGAGGCTGTGCCAGGGTGGATTGGGAGAGAAGGGTGACCCTCCATGGTGGACCCTGGGAGTGGACGACACATTTTAAAATGATGACAGTGGGTGCAGGAGCCTGTCCTGGTGAGGGGCGAGGGGCAGCTCTGCTGGGACTTAGATAAATGAAGCGTGTCCCTGGCGGGGAGCAAATTCCCACCTCCAGAGTGAGGATGCCCTGCTCTTCCTGGCGACCAGCTGGGAGGCAGCAAACTCTCCTACCGGACACATTCTGTAAACCCAACTCCGGAGACTCCCTGAGGAGCCGCAGGGTGTTCCCTCTGCCTGGGTGGCCCCTGCTGCCTGGGCAGAGTCTACCCCGATGCTGGCTTGGCTGGCCGGGGACATGCGCCCGTGGGAGCCTGGTGTCCTCTCAGCGACGCCTTCCTCCCAGAGCCTCCGGGAGGCCGTATGGCTTCAGGTCAATGCCGTGTCTGTTGTCTAGCACGTACTATGAAGCCAGAAGAGGTTAGCTTCATTATTTCCACTTAAAATCTCAATTCTTACGTTTAAAACAAGGTGTCCCTGATTCCTTCAGCTGTTCTTTCACTCACCAGATATTGATATTTATATTTATGCAGGGCCTGTTTCTTCACAGCCATGCCCTAACATCCGGGGCCATGCCTGACATGCAGTAAGGAATCCATTAGCACTTGCTGAATGAATGAATGAATGCACAGATGAATGAGTGTGCTGCAGTCTCCTCTGTCCTAGGCCTTGGGAAGCTGGATGTAACCAGCATCATTTGTGTCTGGTTCCATATGGTGGGCCCCTGTCTGAGTCTTTTTCCTCCTGGTGGACGAGAGCCACAGGTAGGAGCTCACCCCCCAGTGCCTCCCCACCACAGAACCACTCGCACTGCAATCATGGGGGCCCTGGGAGATGGCTGGCTAACATCTGGAGAATCCTACCTTCCTCATGAACAAGGGAATATGACAAAATACATCAGGTCTCTGGAAACTAATGACAATGAAAACACAACAATCCAAAACCTATGGGACACAATGAAAGCAGTCCTGAGAGGGAAGTTTATAGCTCTACAGGCCTATCTCAAAAAACAAGAAAATATGGTAGTAAATCATCTAACTCTACAACTCAAAGATTTAGAAAGAGAGCAACAAGAAAGCCCCAGTGTGAGCAGAAGGAAGGAGATAATAAAGATCAGAGCAGAAATAAATGACATAGAGACCAAAAAAACAATACAGAAAATCAATGAAACCAAGAGCTGGTTCTTTGAAAGGATAAGCAAGATTGACAAACCTCTAGCCAGACTCACCAAGAAGCAAAGAGAGAGGACCCAAATAAACAAAATCTGAAACGATAAAGGCGAAATAACAACAGACCCCACAGAAATACAAATGATTGTTAAAAAATACTTTGGACAGCTCTACTCCAACAAACTAGACAACCTGGAGGAAATGGATAAATTCCTAGAAAAATACAACATTCCAAAACTCAATCAGGAAGAATCTAAAAATCTCAACAGGCCAATAACTATGGAAGAAATTGAAGCAGTCATCAAAAAGCTTCCAGCAAACAAAAGCCCAGGACCAGACGGCTTCACAGGGGAGTTTTACCAAACATTTAAGGAAGAACTAAAACCTATCCTCCTCAGACTACTACACAAAATTCAAGAGGAAGGAACACTTCCAAGCTCATTCTATGAAGCCAGCATCACCCTAATACCAAAACCAGGTAAAGACAACACAATGAAAGAGAATTACAGGCCAATATCCCTCATGAACATAGATGCCAAAATTCTCAACAAAATCTTAGCAAATCGGATCCAGCAGTACATCAGAAAGATCATACACCATGACCAAGTAGGATTTATCCCAGGGATGCAAGGATGGTACAATATCCGCAAATCAATAAACGTGATACATCACATAAACAAATTGAAAGAAAAAAACCACATGGTCATATCAATTGATGCAGAAAAAGCATTTGACAAAATTCAACACCCATTTT
The DNA here is from genome assembly GCF_000327345.1 of Myotis davidii. Classification (NCBI taxonomy): domain Eukaryota; kingdom Metazoa; phylum Chordata; class Mammalia; order Chiroptera; family Vespertilionidae; genus Myotis; species Myotis davidii. Next base: position 2,221,772 of record NW_006289713.1, on the reverse strand, counting down.
TGATAAAAACTCTCAGTAAGGCGGGAGTAGAAGGATCATACCTCAACATAATAAAAGCTATATATGACAGGCCCACAGCCAGCATCATACTCAATGGACAAAAACTAACACCATTTCCCCTAAGAACAGGAACAAGACAGGGGTGCCCCCTCTCACCACTCCTGTTCAACATAGTACTGGAAGTGTTAGCCATTGCAATTAGGCAAGAAGAAGAGATAAAAGGCATCCAAATTGGAAAAGAGGAAGTAAAACTGTCCTTATTTGCTGACGACATGATATTATACATACAAAACCCTAGAGACTCCATCAAAAAGCTACTAGACTTAATACATGAATTTGGCAATGTAGCAGGATACAAAATTAACCCCAAGAAATCTGAGGCATTTCTATACACCAATAGTGAACTTTCAGAAAGAGAGATTATAAAAACAATCCCGTTTACCATCGCACCAAAAAAATTAAGCTACCTAGGAATAAACTTAACTAAAGAGGTAAAAGACCTCTACTCAGAAAACTACAGAACGTTGAAAAAAGATATAGAGGAAGACATAAACAGATGGAAGAACATACCGTGTTCATGGATTGGTAGAATCAACATCATTAAAATGTCCATACTACCCAAAGCAATCTATAAATTCAACGCACTTCCCATTAAAATACCAACGGCATACTTCATAGATCTAGAACGAACTCTCCAAAAATTCATCTGGAATAAAAAAAGACCCAGAATTGCTGCAGCAATCCTGAAAAAGAACAAAGTAGGTGGGATCTCAATACCAGACATCAAGATGTATTACAAAGCCACTGTTCTCAAAACTGCCTGGTACTGGCACAAGAATAGGCATATTGATCAATGGAATAGAATAGAGAGTCCAGAAATTGGCCCAAACCAATATGCTCAATTAATATTTGACAAAGGAGGCAAGAACATACAATGGAGCCAAGATAGTCTCTTCAATAAATGGTGTTGGGAAAATTGGACAGATATATGCAAGAAAATGAAACTAGACCACCAACTTACACCATATACAAAAATAAACTCAAAATGGATAAAGGACTTAAATGTACGACAGGAAACCATAAAAATTCTAGAAGAATCCAAAGGCAACAAAATCTCAGACATATGCCGAAGCAATTTCTTCACTGATACAGCTCCTAGGACACTTGAAACTAAAGAGAAAATGAACAAATGGGACTACATCAAAATAAAAAGCTTCTGCACAGCAAAAGAAACCATCAACAAAACAACAAGAAAACCCACTGTGTGGGAAAACATATTTGCCAATGTCATATCTGATAAGGGCCTAATCTCCAAAATTTATAGGGAACTCACACAACTTAACAAAAGGAAGATAAACAATCCAATCAAAAAATGGGCAAAGGACCTAAATAGACACCTTGCAAAAGAGGACATTCAGAAAGCCAAGAGACACATGAAAACATGCTCAAAGTCACTAATCATCCGAGAGATGCAAATCAAAACAACAATGAGGTACCATCTCACACCTGTCAGACTGGCTATCATCAACAAATCAACAAACGACAAGTGCTGGAGAGGATGTGGAGAAAAAGGAACACTTGTGCACTGCTGGTGGGAATGCAGACTGGTGCAGCCACTATGGAAGACAGTATGGAGGTTCCTCAAAAAGCTACAAATGGAACTCCCATTTGACCCTGTGATCCCACTTCTAGGAATATATCCCAAGAAACCAGAAACACCAATCAGAAAGGATATATGCACCCCTATGTTCATAGCAGCACATTTCACCATAGCTAAGATCTGGAAACAGCCTAAGTGCCCATCAGTAGATGAATGGATTAGAAAACTGTGGTACATCTACACGATGGAATACTATGCTGCTCTAAAAAGGAAGGAACTCTTAGCATTTGCAACGGCATGGATGGAACTGGAGAGCATTATGCTAAGTGAAATAAGCCAGTCAATGAAGGAAAAATACCACATGATCTCACTCATTCATGGATAATTGAGACCATTATAAACTTTTGAACAATAATAGATACAGAGGCAGAGCTGCCTCAAACAGAGTGTCAAACTGCATCGGGAAGGCCGGGGAGGGTTCGGAAGCGGGAGGTAGGAGGGTAAGAGATCAACCAAAGGACTTGTATGCATGCATATAAGCATAAGCAATGGACATAAGACACTGGGGGATGGGGGAGGCTAGGGGACTGTCTTGGGCGGGGGGAAAAAATGGACACATATGTAATACCCTTTGTAATAAATAATAAAATTTAAAAAAAAAAATACATCAGGTCTCATAGGACCATCAAGGCCGGGGAGATGCAACATCGAGTACTGGTAAAGCAAATAGTTCTGCACTCAGCCCACTGCATCGGCAGCCTTGGCCTGCACAGCTATGCTTGGGGCAGGCTCACTGACTGCCCTGGGCCTCAGTTTCCCCATCATCAGCTGGGAATAACAGGGTGTTGTGAAAGAAAGCACACTGTTCTCTGCAGAGCCCCAAGTGCAGAAAGAGCCCTGGAACAGGCAGGCCTGGCACTGCAGCTGGCCGGCTAGAAGGTCTTGGCTGCAGGACATCTTCCTGCACTGGGCTCCACATGGCACCTGCGTGGCACCATCTCCCTTTCCCATCCTAAACAATTGCCCCGGGGTCGCAGTCTGCAGGATCCTGGTTGGAGCGCTGAAGTCGGAGGTTGCATCCGGCAGCCTTATCTTGGTTCCTGGGAACTTCCCCTGGGCCCGCAGCAAAGGTGGCCCCAGAGATACTAGGTGTGGGGGTGGGTGCTTTCCTGCCTGTGACATGATTAAGTAACAAAAGCAGTTGCTGGTGGGAAAATCAGCCTCGACACTCGCCATCTGGCCCTGCCCAGCCCTGCTCTGCCTCTCTCCCGATTTATCTCCCGGGCCCAGCCCTGTGGCTGCCCATTATCACCGCCAGGGTGGGCTGGGAATTGCAATGTCCAGCATCTTTGGAAGACACTGTTAGCAAAATCCTCAGCCAAACCCAAGGTACAAAATGAGGATCCTTCCCCAGGGGCACCAGGAGCGTCTGCAGTCAGACTCCTGGGCACATGCCCCCGCCCCTCTGCCCCCCACCATGGCAATCCCCTCCACCCCACCCTGCTGCTCACACCTGTACTCTGTATGAGTTCACATCAGCCCCCAAGTCTAACCGAATCCAAAAATATTAAACCGGGGCCCATCTGTTGGCCAACTGATGAACGCAGATGTGCTGTGGATTTCAGAAGCGACTGGCAGGCAGTCAAGGCTGTTAGAAGAGGCACCTGCTGCCCCATTCCCCCAACTTCCGTGCCCCTCCCGGCCCCAGGATCCTGGCAGCCAAAACAACCCCCTCCTCCGGAAGTGGCTGGCTCCTCCTCCCACCTGGATCAGGACCCACAAAGAGCCTCACCCACCAACTGGAAGGCAAGAACCCCCTCCAGTCCAGCTGGGCCCCTTTGCCCTGAGCTCCCACTGTGAGCCTGGCCATGGGGTTATAGCAGGACCAGGGCTAAGGACTCTGCTTCAAATGGAGACATACAGCAGCCCAGTGCCAGGTGCCAGATTCAGCCACCTCAGGGCGTTTACACCTGCAGTTCTCTCTACCTGGAACACTCTTCCCAGGGGCCAGGTGGCCCGCTCCCCCAACGCCTTCAGATCTTTGCTCAGACAAGTTTGGAACTAAACAAATATGACTGTTTTTATCTTGCTTTGAGGCTCAGATCAAGACTTGTCTACTTCATGTTATGAA
>NW_006289713.1:2202107-2217985 GCF_000327345.1 Myotis davidii | reverse complement strand
AGAAAGAAAAAAAGATGTTCCTCCCTCCCCCATGCCCCCATGAAGGAGGACAATGGCAGGAGCAGACCAGAGAGGAGGCTGTGATTCAGGAGTTCGAGGATGGAACTGGACCACGAAGGCCATGGTGGGGTGGAAAGAAGGGGCTGGAATCTGGATGCAGCTGGAGGAAGAAACAACAGGACAGTCTGTGGATGAGAAAACTGAGGCCCCAGACGTGGTGGCCCTGCCTCCTTCCTCTTGTCAGGTGCCCACTTCCCCCAGGCACCTGCACATGAGGCTCCCCTGTAGTCACGCCTGTTCGGTTCCAGGGACAGCCAGGCTCTGGGGTCTGGATGGCTGGGTAGGGACCAGGGTCTGCCCAGAGGGAGATTGGCCATTGCAACTGAATCCTGGGGACTAGTCCCTCACTGGACAGGTAGGGAGACCTGCATCCAGGCACTGGGAGGACACAGCGGGCCTCATCCACCTGTCCGTTCTCTCTGGGCTCTCATGCTGGGTTTTCACTGTGATGCAGGTGTGCAGGGGCCTCTCCCAGCGGCTATGGGGGCTATGGGTGGGCAGGAGCCCAGTCTCCTTTTAAGGCACTTTCTTCTCTCCCTTGTCCATTTCCACTGAACCAAGAAGAGTCCTGAGGGCCATGGCCTCCCAGACAAGAGATGGCAGACCTGGAATTTGAACCAGAGCCTCCTCCATTTCAGACATCCACATCCTTTGGTCCCTGATGACAGATGTGGGACCCAGGCCAGCCCTACTTTGCAGAGCCCCTGGACCAGGTGCCCCAAGCTGTAAGCAGTCACAGCTGAGAGCCTGTGGGAGAAACTATGAGCCAGGGAGGTTCTCAGAGCAAGGACTCCCACACAGGGGACCCAGAACTCCCATCTGTCACCCAACCCTCAGAAGCCTGTTTTCTCATCTGTTAAATGGGCATCCTGGTATTTTTATTAAGAACTAGAGGCCCAGTGCACAAATTCGTGCATAGATGGATTGGGGCTGGGCCTGTCGGAAGGAAGAGATGGCGGGAGGTTGGCCAGCAGGCCCTTCCACCATTGGGGTGGAGAGGGGGTTGATCAGGGGTCAGCAGCTGGGGGAGGGGCCGTGGGAGGTTGGCTGGCCTCCCTGCCCTCGATCGGGCCAGTTTGCAGGCTGAAGTGGGCATCATAGTGACCAGTCATTCTGGTCTTTAGGGCATTCCAGTCACTGGCTTTTTATATATATAGATTGCCCAGCCCTGGCTGATGTGGCTCAGTTGGTCATGGGTTTGATTCCTGGTCAGCGCACATGCCCAGGTTGTGGGTTTGATCCCTAGTCAGGGCACATATGGGAGGCAACTGACCTATGCATCTCTGTCACATCGATGTATGTTTCTCTCTCTCTCCTTTTCTCCCTCCCTCTCTAAAATCAAGAAAATAAAAATTAAAAAATATTAAGAATTGCCCAGATCTGTGGCTTTCAAGCCTTTTTGAGTACAATCTATAGTGAGAAATATATTTTATATTCTGCCCAATATTTATATGTTCAGGTGTGTTGTATAAATAACACTTATGTACATATATATGAATATATATAGATATAAAATTTGTATGTGTAATATACATTTGTATATACAGGGTGTCTCAAAAAATGTATACACACTTTGAATAATTATAAAGGCACTGTTTATTAAAATACATTTCATTTTCAAAATGTAATAGAATCTACAGCTATCAGCTGTTAAAGCGTGTATACATGTGGGGGGACACCACATATACACTGAGTGGCCAGATTATTATGACCACCTGATATTTGTAGGCAAATTAGCCGTACACTGCATCGTATGGGATATGGAAGCCGAAAGCCTGTTCAAACACCTTTGCTGTCTGCAGTTACCAAGATAAAACATCTCAAATTCACACAGGAACACAAAGATTGGACAGTCGAACATTGGGAAAAAGTCATGCGGTCTGCTGAATCACGTTTCCAATTGCATCATGCAGATGGCAGAGTGAGAATTTGGCGGAAACAGCATGAAAGCATGTACCCCACATGCATGAGTACAACCCTTCAAGCTGGTGGGGACAGTGTTATGGTTTGGGGCTGTTTTCCTCGCATAATTTGGACCCTTTAATTCATGTCGAACAACGTCTGAATAGCACAACATACCTAAGTCAACGAAGTACTGATGGGGTGGTCATAAGAATCTGGCCACTCAGTATATATATACTCCACGTTCAAAGGCTGTTAAATCGCATTGTTTACCCATATCTTCAGAAAAAAGATATTGTGGTAAACCACCTGCTTCCCTATTTATAATGGTCTGGCCCTCTAGCAACTTCAGGCGAAATTATAGCTAATTTTGCCTACAAACGTCAGGTGGCCATAATAATCTGGCCACTCAGTGTAAACTAGTATTTATGTTTACGCTTAAAAAATTGTGGGAAACAACACTATCCTCATCTTCATGGGAGTAGTGATGCTTCTGTGTTATGTATCTTAATGTTTCTTTAACCTTTTTATTGCAAAACAAACACACCGGCAGCTTAGAATCTAGAGCCACCCTGTTCTGTCACCTTCCTCCCTCGGCCTCTCTCCTGACTTCCGTTATGCTGCCTCCTCTGCTTTTCTTCATTGTTTAGCCCGAAAAAATGCTTCTTTCTGCTTCTCCCTGAATGCAGAGTGTCCTTTGTCAGTGTGTGGCTGGGACCATGATAGCTTTGATGTTGTAGCTGTTGTGTTGCACTCTCATCCCACCTAACATTCCTTTATCGAAGTCACCTCTCTCTCCACTCCCTGGGCCTTTCCTGCTTTCCATGATTGCAAGCGCACTTGCTAATGTTCTTGCATCTCCTGGTACATGCGTGACCTCCTGGGTCCTAAGTTTGCACTTCCCAGCTCTCATATTTTCCACTTTATTCTACAGGATTTTACTATAAAAATGCTGGTCATAAAACATATGCTGAGTAAAAAAAGTCCGTCACCAAAGGCCACAAGTCTTTTTTTTTTTTGCCACGTGTCATTTAATTCCATCTACATGAAATGTCCAGAGGAGGCAAATCCATAGAGACAGAAAGAGGATTTGTGGTTGCAGGGCCAGGGGGTTGAGGAAAACGAGAAGTGACTGCCAATGGGTCCGAGGTTTCCTTTGGGGATGATAAAAACGTCTGGATGATGAAACTGCTCTGGGTGTGATGTTGAAACATTCATGCACAGTTGCTGCGCCCAGCTCTCCGAGGTCCTTGGGACCCTCACCCTGTCATGGCCACCTGAGCCCCTCCCTCCAAGGTCTCCAACACCCCCCACCACCAAGCAACTAAAGGGGTGGTGCCAGGATGAAGGGGGCTCTGGGACCCTGCTCCAGCCCCACATTGACGACCAAGCCTGCCCTAATGGTATGTATGTGTGTGAGTGTCCTGGGCTGCTGAAACAAAGGCCCGCACACTGGGTGACTTACACCACAGAAATGTGCTCTCCCACAGTCCTGGAGGCCAGAGTCGGAGATCAGGTGTCAGCAGGCTGGTTCCTTCTGGCGCTGAGGAGGCTGTGCAGCCTCTCCCAGGCCTGCGGGTCTGCCGGCAATCTACGTTCCTCGGCTTGTGGAAGCAGCACCCTTCTGCTCCATCTTCATGTGTACATGTCTATCTGTGTCCAAATGTCCCCTTTTTACAATGACACCAGTCATATTGGCCGAGGGATCACCCTATTTTAACTAATTACACGCACAATGACCCTATTTCCAAATAAGGTCACATTCTGAGGTACTGGGGGTTAGGACTTCAACCTGAATTTAGGGAAAACTGAGATCAAACCATACAGTTAAATATCCTGAATGTCACCCCTGCACTGCCCTGGTGTCCCAGAGAATCAGTGCAGTGTGGGGCCAGGTTTGCACTTAAACTGGCAAGATGGGCTCAAGCTCTGGGGGAGGAGGCTGCAGTGGATGAGTGTGGCTGCAGCGGGGCACTGCTCTGCTGGCCGCCTGCCTTGCGGCCTTTCACATTAGTCTCACTCAGGAGGCTTGGTCGCACCCGTGAGGACCCGGCCACATCCATTGGGCCAATAATACCGGTTTTGAGATTGAGTCAAAAGCAGGATTGATTGAATATGCCTTGCTGGTGCCCCTGATGGGTCACTGATTGGGCTGTGGCCCGGCCCACCAGCCATGCCTGGAGGACCCCAATGCAGGAGGATTCGGATCTCCCGGGGGAGCTTGGGAAAGCCTGCTGCAGGGATCACCTGTTGGGCCAAGTGGAAATGAATTATTTCTCCATTACTGAGGCCACTTGCACTCAATTTAAGGACCAACTTCTAAGGCCTTCTAGGGTTTGGGATGGGGCTGCTGCCAGGGGGAGCCAGGGTTTGAAAGGGTCTCAGCCAGGTTCTCCTGTCCTGCCTCAGGCTGCCGAGGTTCCACGGTGGTCGGCCAGAGCGGAGAGGCAGACAGGCTGCTGTGGAGTTGACCCCCAGCCTTGGTTTATGCCATTTCACTCACCTGGGACACGCTGCCCACTGCCGAGTGTGAGGTGGAGGCAGGCTGGCCTCCTGGCTTCTGAAGACCTAGTGTGGGCTCTTCAGACCTTTGCCCACTTGTAGGAGGGGGATGAACTCTATGCCAACAGTTTTTCCCTCAATTCTCTCTCTCTCTCCTCTCTCCTCTCTTCTCTTCTCTTCTCTTCTCTTCTCTTCTCTTCTCTTCTCTTCTCTCTCTCTCTCTCTCTCTCTCTCTCCCTTTCTATCTCTCTCCCTCTCCCCTTGCCTCCACTCTCCCTGGCCACTTGCCCCCCTCCTCCCCTCCCCATTGCTGCATCAATCTTCCTTACTCTGGCCAGCCACCATTCCTTAGCCAACTTTCCTTCCAAGTGGGAATTATAAGAGAACTTCCCCTCAGATGCCCACAAGTATCTGTGTGTCTGCAGGACCCATGGGCAGCACTGTCACTGTTGTTCCCAATTCACAGATGAGGAGACTGAGCCTGGGCAGTGGTGGCACCTGCCTGTGGCCCAAATTCATTGGTTTCAGAGCTGGGATTGAAATAAGCTTTTCTGGAGCCAGAGCCTACCCTCTCTCCACGTTGTCACCTGCACTCCCTGCAGCCATGCGCTGTCAGCAGGCTGAGTGTGTCAGCCCTGAAGATGGGGTTTAGGGGAGCACAGAGTAGCCACCCCTTGAGCTAGTGAATCCACTGCTTTTTATGGGAAATCTGCCCCGACTGAGGAAAACGTTTCCAGAATTGTGGTTGGTCATGGTGTACGGGGAAGTTTTTAAGAGAAGTGAAGCATGACATCGACCACCACTGGGGTTGATCCTGGCCCGTGGCTGACACCACCCTCTCTGGACACCTTTACCCTGCTGAGCATCTCTGCTGCCTGAGCAGCTTGCCTGGTGGGGGGAGCGAGGTCCTGGTTCCCAGGCTCTTCCAGGGGTGGCTGCTGCGTTGTCTCTATTAAATTGGCACAAGCCTGGCTGGTGTATCTCAGTGGTTGAGTGTTGAGCCATGAACCAGGAGATCACAGTTTGGTTCCCAGTCAGGGCACATGCCTGGGTTGTGGGCTTAATCCCCAGTAAGGGACGTGCAGGAGGCAGCTGATCAATGATTTTCTCTCATCATTGATGTTTCTATCTCTCTCTCCCTTCCTCTCTAAAATCAATAAAAACATATATATATTTTTAAAAATTGGCACAAAAGCAGCACTAGGTGACTGGATCCCCTGAAAGTTCTTGTGTGCTTCTCTGCCCGGTCTCCTCAGATCAGACCCCCACCAGAAGTTCTGGAACTATCATCAATCTAGCATGTCTGACTTCCAACAATAAAAAATTTACAAGACAGGCCAAAGGCAAGAAAAAGCACAGTCTGAAGAGACCAAGCAGGCACCAAACCAAACTCAAACATGACACAGGTGCTGTAACTAACACATAGGGAATTCAAGATAACTATGATTAATATGTTAAGGGAGCTAATGGGGAAAGTGGACAACATGCAAGAACAGATGGATAATGTGAGCAGAGATATGCAAACTCTAAGAAAAGAAAAAGAAATGGTAGATATAAGCATACTGACAGAAATAAAGAATACCTTCAACAGATTTGTTAGTAGATTCAACAGGACTGAGGATAATCAATTAATTAAATGTAAGTGAACAGGGAAATTCTTAAAGTAAAACAAAAAGAGAATAAAATGAAAAATAAAAACCAAGAAAACATCTAAGAACCATGGGACAATATTAAAAGGTGTAGTATACATATAACTGAAATCCCAGAGGAAAAGCAAGAGAGAATAGAGTAGAAGAAATATTTGAAGTAATAACGGCCAAGAACTTTCCAAAATTAATGACAGACACCAAATCACAGATCCTGGAAGTTCAGAGAACACTGAGCTGGATAAAAACAACACAACAACAAACACACATTCAGGCATATTACGTTCAAACTGCAGAAATCCAGACGGAGAAAATCTTGAAAGAGCCCAGAGGGGAAACTCAGCTATGGAAGAACAACGGTAAGTGTGGATTTCCTGTCAGAAGCCACGCAAGCAAGAAGAGAGTGAAGTGAAATACGTCAAGTGTTTAGTGAAAAAATCGCCAGCCTAGAAGTCAGCGAAATTATCTTTCTTTTTCTGTGTGTTTGTTAATCCTCACCTGAGGATATTTTTTCCATTGATTTTCAGAGAGTGGAAAAGAGAGAGAGAGAGAGACATCAATGTGAGAGAGACATAGCGATTAGTTGCCTCCTGCACACGCCTTGACCAGGGCCGAGGAACAAACCTGCAACCCAGGTAGGTATGTGCCCTTGACCAAGAATCAAACCCAAGACCCTTCAGTGTTTGAGCTGATGTTCTAACTGCTGAGCCATGCAAGGACTGAAATTATCTTTCAAGTGAAGGAAAAATAAAGACAAATAAAAACTGAGGGAATTCATCACCAGCAGACTTGCCTTGAAAGAAATATTAAAACAAGTTCTCAGGCAGAAAAAATTATATAGGTCAGGAAATTGGGTCTCCAGAAAGAAAAAGGAAAGCATCAAAGAAGAAATAAATGAAGTAAAATAAGATATTTTATTTTTCTAATTCTTAATGGATTTAAAAGAACTGTGTAAAGCAATAATAGTAATAATGTATTGGGTGATTATAGCATATTGATCAGCGAAGTAAGTCACAGCAATGTCACTAGGGAAGAGAGGGAGAAATTTGGAATACTCACATACATGAGGTAATTGCAATACACATAAAGCAGTATAATGTTATTTTAAGGTGGTTTAGGTTCATTTAAAATGTATATTGTAAACTCTAGAACTACTACATTTTTGTTTTCATTGATTTCAGAGAGAGGAAGAGATGGATAGAAACATCAATGATGAAAGAGAATCATTGATTGGCTGCCCCCTGCATGCCCCCTAGAGGGGACCGAGCTTGTAACCCAGGCTTGTGTCTTGACTGGGAATCAAACCATGACCTCCTGGTTTATGGGTCAATGCCTAACCACTGAGCCACACTGACCAGGCCTACTAATTTTTTAAAAATCCTCACCTGAGGATATGTTTTTATTGATTTGATAGAGAGAGAGAGAGGGAGGGAGAGAGAAAGAGTGAGAGAGAAACATCAGTGTGAGACATCAATCAATTGCCTCCCACATGTGCCCTGACCAGCAACCCCGGGTATGTGCCCTAACTGGGAATCGAACCCACAACACTTTGATGCACAGAACCATACTCAATCAACTCAGTCACACTGGCCAGGGCTACTAAAATTCTTTAAAAGTATAGTAGATATGCTAGGAGAGGAAATAAAAGAAATCCTATTACTCAATTACAACCAGGGAAGGCAGGAAAAGATGGATGTGGGGATCAATATTCTTTAAAGGAAGAAATAGAGTCCAAAGTCTCTGCAATGCACTACACCCAATACTCAATATGCATTAACAAAATCACTAGACATGTGAAGAAACAGCAAAACTTACTTGAGGTCAATAGAAAAATCCATTAGTGGTAGTAGAAGACACTCTCATGACTCAACTATTAGACTTAGTAAATGAAGACTTCAAAGCAGCTATTAAAAATGTGTTAAAATACTTTTTTAATAAAAAAGATGTTCATAATGAGTTAGTAATGGGGTTTCTCAGCAGAGAAATAAAAACTAAAAAGGAAACCATAGAAATTCTAGAACTAAAAAGTACATATCTGAAATTTAAAAATTCACTAGATGAGATTAAAATGTGATTAGAAACCATAGAGGGAAAGATTCATGAACTTGAAGAAAGCAATAGAAATCATCTCTATTAAAGAATCATAATTTTAAAGAAACACTGAAAAAAGGGGACAGAGTCTCATGATCTATAGATCAATATAAAACTCTCTAATACATAATTGGAGTATCAGAATGAAAAGGAGAGAGAAATTGGGCATAAAATATTTAAATAAATAACAGTCAAAACTTCCCTAAATTTTGCGAAATCAGCAATTTACAGACCCAAGAAGTTCAGTGAACCTCAGACAGAACAAATAGAGAGAAAACAAGACATAGACACATCATAGTCAAAGTGCTGAAAGCTAAAGAAAATCGTGAAAGTAGACAAAGAAAAAGGACACATTATAGACAAGGGAACAGAATTTCAAATTTAATATCCCCTCCTATATGTCCATCAACATATCTCACCCTAGACCTCCTTGTCCCCAATCTCCAATCTTTCTCCTTCAAGGCCCATGACTAGGCCAGGCCCACGAGTTCATGCTTACTCCTACCTTGAGCCAGTCCTCTCTCCACTCTAAGTGGATGACAAGTGCACACATTCAGAGCCCTGACCTGAGAGGATTCTGTTCACCACTGTCTTTGAAGGTGACTGACTCCCTAGTGTAGAGCAGCAGCTGGCCACTGTCACCTCACAGCAACACACTGGAATGACCCATCTGAGAACCTCCCCTCAGCTGATCTAACAGCCCCCCATGTAGCCATAGATGTGCATTGAGAGAGGGGTGCTGGAGGATTCTGTGGGGGTACACACACCAGCTGTACCACTCCCATCTGATGATGGATGGCTGCTGGACTTAGGATGTGGTGGAGCAGACACAGAAGCTCTGGCTGCATTGTCACTTGCTACACCTGGTCAGTTGCTCTGTCTTTGCAAGACCTGGCAGCATGCGGGAGCTTCATTTTGAGGGGGTATAGTTCTCTGCTGCAGAGGGCATGCCCTTGCTCCAGAACCTAGGGGCTGAATTTCAATTCTCCTGTTGGAGACTGCCATGAATGCCACACAATATCTCTTCTCACTACAGATGCCCCCTGGGCTGAAGGACATGCCAGTCTAGATGGTCAATGGCAGGACTGCTTATAACACAGCCTGGACCTGATGATGAGCCCTTCCCTGCCTGGGCCCCTCAAAGCTGGCAGCATTGATGTCCCTGGAACTTGGTCCCAGCACTATAGCACTATTCTGAAGTATGCTGCCTCCATAGCCCCTGTGCCTGACCAAACCCTTCAGAGTGGTGAGATGTGCAAGATGCGATTATGTGCTCTTTACTCTGGAGGGGACACTGGCACACCTCAGACAACTTGGTTTTAAATTTTTCACGGATACGGTGCACCCTTGTCTTTACATGATTTTCCCCCTCTAGGGTGCATGAATCTTACCCAGGCCTCCAATGTGCTTCTTGCTTATCTGGTCTAGTTAGCCTAGTGTCATTGCTCTACGGACCACTGTGATGTTCTGCTGGGTATCCAGATGAAATAGACAGTGGGCTGGAGATTTCTCATGGCCCTAGGGCAGACCTGAGATGCACACTGCTGTCCACACCTGCAGACCCTCCTTACTGATGAGAATGAAAAGAATCCTCATTTGCCAGATGAGTGGTTGCTCGTGTAAGATGGGAGCTGCACCTATGTTATCCAGCAAAGGTGCCACAGCTGGCAAATTTTCTACAACTTGGGTCATGTGTTTAAATGTGTGCAGGCCACTGTTATCTCCTACTAGAGGCCTGGTGCACAAAATAAATGCATGGGGGTGGGGGTCCTCTCAGCCCAGCCTGCACCTCTCCAACTGGGACCCCTTGGGGGATGTCTGACTGCCGGTTTAGTCACCCCTCACTGCCCCCCCACCAGCCTAATCACCCCCAACTGCCCCCCTCTGCTGGCTTTGTTGCCCCTAACTGCCCCCTCTGCTGGCCTCGTCACCCCCAACTGCTCCCCGGTGCCAGCCTGGTCACCCCACGCAGCCTGCTTGTTCATCCCTGCCAGCCTGGTCATAGGCAGCCATCTTGTGAGAGCATGTGGGTTAATTTGCTTATTACCTCTTTAATATAGGATTGACAATCTGGCTTTTATAGGGTTCAGACTAGTGTGTTAAAGACAAAGCCATGCCTGCATTCTCTGTCTTTGAGGGTTGACATGATTCTATGCCATTCCCCAAAGGTGATATTGTCTCTGAGTTACTGTCTTGTGGGGCATTGGGCTTAAAATTTAGACTTCCACTTGGCCTGCCCCACTAGGAACCAATGTAAGGGCTCGGACCTCCCAAGTGTGTTGACCCAATTACACATTCAGTGCCAGGGAGATGACCACCAGCCACCGCAGGTCCTCACTTTCACAGGGGACAGGTGGTGCTTGGGACCCTGTTCCCAGTGACTCTCAATGACGCTCCCTTTCTTCAATGACGATACTCGGTGAAGGCCTTTGGAAAGGCCTGCAGGGCCTTCCTCATCGGGCCCAGCGGTCCTCCTGTCAGTGGCTTCTGGATCTGAAAACTGGCTCAGCTTTGAAAATTGGGCAGAGGAGGTAGGTGGTTGCTCTCAGCACCCTGGTCACCTGGTCTCATGGATTAGCAACACCTGGTGGGCACCCTGTTCTATTAACCTCCACAGCTCTCTGCAGCTGAGTCCCACCTGCCACTCCGCCCTGCACCCATTGCATCATCACTCCACCTGGCTCCTGACAGTCCGCTGCCCACCTGCCCTCTCTTATTTTGGCTTCAACAGTCTCTATGTCTATCAGGCGAGACTATTTTTGGGCACCAGCTCCTGCAGCCAGCTGGCCCATGGAGAACAGCTGTCACCGAGCTTCTCCTGGTTCCGGTGCCCCTTACCTGTGCCTTCTTTGTCACCACACACGGAGTGTCCTCGGCTCCATCTGCCCTCCCTCACCATCTTTGATGCTTTTCTGCACCCTCCACACAGCAGGTCTGACACTTCTGCATTTGGGCCAGCTTCCCTCTCTCCCCTCTTCCTAGCACTCTCCTGGCTGGAGGAACACTGCCTGACTGCTGGAGTTCTTGCCAGGGTCTCACAGAACTGCATCTACATTGATCTACTCTGTCGTCCCATTTCCCTCCAGCCTGCAGCCGCAGGGTCCAATCCTGCCTGGCCCCCAGCCTTCCCAGTACCTGTTAGCCAAACTCCACAGCTCCTTGCTGGGCCCGCCTCCCTTGGCAGCCAGGTGCCCCCACAGGGATGGGCTGGGGTCTGCCTTTATTACTGTCTGAGTTGGGAGAGGTAGGTGTGGAAATCTGAGGGGAGGCACCATCTTAGGGGACCTGCCTGGTCTTCTGGGAGGTGGAAGGTCTTGCTGCTTCCATCCGGGACTCTTCTTCTGCACAGGGCACACCTGCTGAGCACCTGACCCCACTCCCATTCAGGAATGGTCTTCCATGCACGTCTCCCCCACCCAAGTCTGCATAACTGTGAGGAACTAACTGGATAAATGTTCATTGAGCACCTATGGTGTATAAGGTGCTGTTCTAGGAAGTGGGGACACCATATCAGCAAAATGGACACAAATCTCCACTATGGGAGACAGAAAATAAATAAAATAAGCAAGTGGGATCTACCGGTATACTCAGCCAGTGGGTGATAGACTCGGGGGAAACTGCAGCCAAGAAGGGAGTGGGGGCAGGGGTGAAGGAGGGGCAGGGGGCTTGGCTGGGATGATTCCCCAAGGAGTGGACATGAAGGTGAGGGAGGAAGTGGACCAGGCAGAAGGCACAAAGGACCTGGGCAGTAGGTAGTTGGTGTTTATACCAGCGGCCAGAGTGGCTGGTGTTGGGGGCGGAGGGACTACAGGGAAGTCAGAGGTCATGTAGGGCCACAGGGCCTTGCAAGGGTGAGGCTGTCACCAGGGTGGAGCCAGAGACTGGTCAAACTGGACGAGGAAAGAGGCAGGCATGAGGAGAATCCCACCAGAGCTGATGTGGTCTGGACCCTGTGGTGCCAGAGAGGGGAAACACTGATTATGGTAGTGCTGACAGATGGACATGGAACCTGAGTGGTTAGAGCGACACAGAGGTGGTGGGAGGGGGACTGCCCAGGTGAGATGGGCTGGGAAGGGGGTAGGTTCAGGAGCTCACCTGCCTGTTCAGTTGGAGACGCCTGTCGCTTGTCGTGAGATGGCCCCGCAGCAAGCTCAGAGCTGCTCTGGTTCTGGGCGTAAGGGTGGGAGTTGCCGGGGGAAGGTGGACTCTAAGCGACAGAAGAAGTAGGTGCACATGTGAGGGAAGAGACCCAGGGACCGGGTCCTGGACTTCCCAAAGATTTGGGGCCAGCAGAGAGGCTGTGGGGAAAGCGTGGTGTCCTGATGGCCAGGTGGCAAAGGTGTTGTCAGAGAAAAAGGAAGAAGAAAGGCCAGGGAATGCAGACAGGGGCTCAGGAAGAGGGGGCAGCGGGGACTGGCAGCGCACCCTCTCCAGCCGGCTGGCCTCTCAGCCACTGGCCTCAGCTGAACTCCCCCGGGGCGGGCTCCCCACCTGCGGAGCCCAAACCCATCCCACAGCTCTGACGCCTTGGCTCTAAAAATAGATGCCACCTGGGAGAGTAGACAGATGGGAAGCCGTGTCCCTGGCTCACAGCTGGCCGGCCTGCCAGCTCGCTTCACTGGCACTGGGCTGGGCAAGCCAGGGCTGACTCTCATGTGGCCTGGTGCATCCCAGCATGTTCCTGGCAGAGGAGGTGGCTAACAACATGGCTTGCCAACTCCAGGGGTAGCCCCAGCCTCACCCCTGCTGTCCATATCCCAAGATGGAGCATGAACCTTGATGCCAGGCTACCCGGCCTCACGGCAGCCTTTCTGCTCACTGCACACCCTGGGCAGGTCCTGTGATCTGTCTATGCTTCTAGATCCTCCAGGTAGCGCCCTCCCTGTGGGGCTGTGTGAGAATCTGGGAGTTAAAATGTGCCATGTGCCCAGCAAAGGCTGGGGCGTGTAGAGCTCAGTGAGGCCAACCCAGTGGCACCTTCATTCTCTCAGCTCTAGGGACCTGCCCTCTACTGGACTGCCTACGTCCCCCTCACGGCCTCCCAGCCCCATCTCAGAGTCCTGGGAGGCCTTTGATGGCATCTCTAATGACTGCTCCCTGGCCTTCCCCAGACAGGACTGCAGCTCATTCTTGCCTGTGACTCCAAGGACCCCTGCCATCTCTGGGAAAGGGGACTCATCCTGTTTTGTTAATGTCAGGTGTGGCCACATGGCATTTTGGCCAGTGGGATGGGGAGGGACTGATGCTAGCCACATCTGAGCAGCAGCTCTGGGGGATTCCCAAGGGTTTCCACCACCAGCTCACTGTTTTTCCTTTATGTGATAAGTGAATGTCACCGTGAGGCTGGTTCCGTGACCCGGAAAGAGAAGAGCCACAGCCAACCTGCTGCTGCCTACACACAAGGTGAGGGAGAAGTGTGTAGTTGGAAGCCACAAAGCTCAGGGGGCTGCTTGTTACCAGGGCAAAACTAACGCATACACCAAGCAGTATGTTGCTTCGTTGCACTAACACTTGTTAAAATCAACTTTATTTCAGCCGAAACCGGTTTGGCTCAGTGGATAGAGCGTCAGCCTGCGGACTGAAGGGTCCCGGGTTCGATTCCGGTCAAGGGCATATACCTGGGTTGCGGGTACATCCCCAGTGGGAGATGTGCAGGAGGCAGCTGATCGATGTTTCGCTCACATCGATGTTTCTAGCTCTCTGTCTCTCTCCCTTCCTCTCTGTAAAAAAATCAATAAAATATATTTTTTAAAAAATCAACTTTATTTCAGTGCAATTTATATACAGTCAAAAGCACACATTTCTCTAGTCAAGATAGAGGACATCTCCGTCACGTCAAACCTCCTTAAAATCAGCCCCCATTCAATCGCCGGTCTGATTTCTGTCATTATGAGATCATGTTAATCATTTTTGGAGCTTTTCGTGAACAGAATCATCTGCTGTACTCTGGGAGCATCGGCGTTTTTAGAGAGGCGTCGGCACTGTGTCACCAGTTCATTCTGTCTGTTGCTGAGCAGCGTCTCAGCGTTTGAACACAGTGAGGCTTTGACACACTGTAAGTTGTTTCCGGTTTTTTACTGTTATGAATGAGTGGGGCTGCTATGAATACTTGTACCTGTGCATTTTATTTTCTTCCAGAGATATTCCTGTGAATAACGTTGCTGGTTATATCACAGGTTTATTTACTTTTGTAAGAAATTTCCAAACTTTTCTCAAGTGGTTGTCCTAATTTTACATTCCCACCAGCACACAGGAGAGTTCAAGTAGCTCTACATCCTCACCAATGTCTGATATAGTTAATTTTAAAAAAAATTAATTTTGGCCCTGACTGGTTTGGCTCAGTGGATAGAGTGTCAGCCTGCGGACTGAAGGGTCCGAGGTTCGATTTCGGTCAAGGGCATGTACCTTGGTTGCGGGCACATCCCCAGTAGGGAGTGTGCAGGAAGCAGCTAAATCAGTGTTTCTCTCTCATCGATGTTTCTAACTCTCCCTTCCTCTCTGTTAAAAAATCAATAAAATATATTTTTTTAAAAATTTAATTTTGGTCTTTCTAGTAAGTGTGCAGTAATAGCCCATTAGTGTTTTAATTGGCATTTCCCTGATGACTAGTGTTTGAACTTATAGGTCATTTGTATGTTTTCCTTTACTGAAGTGTCTTAGTGTTCGGGCCACTTTTTACTGGGTTGTTTGTTTTTTTATTATTGAGCTTTAAGAGTTCTTTATAAATTGTCAGTGCAGGTTCTTGTTGCATGTGTCCTATGCTTATTTCCCCTTGGCTTGCTTTTCTGTTTTCTTAATGGTGTCTTTGACCAGCAAAGTAAAGCAGGTGGCTTTACCTTTGATGGATCCGATTTTCTGTTTTTCTCCCACAGTGAGTGCTTTTCGTGTCCTAACTAAGGAATCGTGGCTGGTAGGTTTTTCTCCTGTTTCCTTCCAGAGGCCGAGTGCTGTTTGCCCTGACAAATCGGCCTCTGCCCCATTTGCATGAGCCTCCTTCTGATGGTGCCAGGCTCAGGCGGGGGCTGCATTCCCACATGGACACCAGTCATCGCAGCTCAGCGGGTTGTTAAGGAGACCTCCTTCCCTACGAGCTGTCTGTGCCTCTGTGAGTGACAGTGCGGGCATCGCTCCCCCCTCTCTTCCCCGCCCCACCGGCCCAGCCCTGGGCCTTCCTCATCATGTCCCAGTGTCCACGCCCCACGTGAAGAAGGGTGTTCAGCAGCCTGGGCCTGGGCTCTCTTGCCCACTGGATGAGTGTCCTGGGGTTGCTGTAACAAAGGACCATAAACTGGGCAGCTTAAGGCAACAGCAATGTCTTCTCTCACAGCTCTGGAGCCAGAAGGCATTTGGGTGAACCAGGTGAGTGGCCGCGGGGGCCTGGTCTGGACTCAGGCCCCAGAGATGGAGCTTCTGGGTTGACCCAGGAGATATTTGCAGGTGGAATCACTGGGGCCCGATCACTGCAGGCAGAGACTGCGGCGGGAGGCTGGGTCGGGGAGGACTGGGCCGGAAGGCTGGGGTTGTCTCCCTAGCAGGCCAGGGAGAAAGGAGTTGGAAAGGTCTGGAAGTATGGTCTGGTTCTGCGAGTGAGGGGCAGAGAGGGGAGAGTCTAAGGGTGTTAGTTAGCCAGGGAGCCCCCTTGGGTCAAACAGGTTGAGGAGGGAAGGAGGGCCAGCC
>NW_006289713.1:2196800-2202067 GCF_000327345.1 Myotis davidii | reverse complement strand
GGGGGGGGGGGGGGGAGTAGTGAGAAGGCTCCAGGGAAGATCAGGCAGGTTTAAGTTTAGCTAGAAGAGCAAAAAGCCCCAAATCGCAGCAGATTGGCCAGGGCTGGAGTCTGTACCCCGGCTGGGAGAGAGGGAGAAGCCCCCCAGGTTTCTGCTCCCCATCTTTGGTGAGGGGTGTTCCTGGGGGTGCGGGAGGAAGGCGGCTGAGGCAGGTGGGTGAGGCTGTGAGTTGCCCTCCCTGGCCTCTGGGTGGAGCTGTGATTGGGGCCTCTTGCAGTTTGGACAGACCTCATTAAAGTCCTGGCTCCCACTAATGATGTGAGTGACAAGGGAGTGCAAGCACTTTTTATTAGTTAATGAGGGCTTTTCATTTGGTGGCCTAACCTTCCCCGGGAGGTCCTGTGGCTCTGCCTGTCCTGACAGGTGGGCATCTTCCAGCTCTTGGCCTTGGTGTTTCTGGCTGCACAATGGGGGTGATGACAGTGTCTCATCTGTGCTGGTTGCAAGGAAACACCAATGGGATGGCCGTGCAGTCCTGGAGGCTGTCATGGCCCATCAACACTTGCCGGGCTATGAGAGGCCTGTTCCGGCTGTGTTGTCACGGCCCTGTGTGACTGGGACACCCTTTAGCTTCCTCAAGCCTTTTCCAGCTCCGCACCCGCCCCCCCGCACCCTCCACTCCCCACCTCCCCCACCCGCCCAGCTCTGAGCCTGTGTTTCTGGGCTGCTGTACTTGCCCTTCCACCACCCAGTGCCCTCTGGGTGTGGGACCCACATGTGAAGGAAAGAGGAATCTGGTTGGGACAGCTCCCCCAGACCTCCAACTTCGGCCTCTCTGGGACCCCAGTGAGTGAACCCAGGAATACTCATCCTTTTCAACCTGCCTGCTCTCCCCTTCACCTGTCTGCCATCCTAACCAGATGGAAAACTCCCCAAACGGTCCCCCTCCCCCGAGGGACACCTGGGCCTAGGGGGTGGGCAAACTTTTTGACTCGAGGGCCACAATGGGTTCTTAAACTGGACCGGAGGCCGGAACAAAAGCATGGATGGAGTGTTTGTGTGAACTAATATAAATTCAAAGTAAACATCATTACATAAAAGGGTCCGTCTTCTTTTTCAATAGTTTTATTCATTTCAAACGGGCCGGATCCGGCCCGCGGGCCATAGTTTGCCCACGGCTGGCATTTCCCGCCCCTGTCCTCAGGGAGGGGAGTTCATGTGGGAGGCGGGGGGGGGTCCTTCCCCTCTAGCCCAGGTGTTTTCCTCTCTCTCTTTTTCAAATATATATATCATTGACCGGCTGCTTCTGCACACCCCCCACTGGGGATCAAGCCCACAACCCAGACATGTGCCCTGAGCAGGAAATGAACCCTGACCTCCTGGTTCATGGATCCACGCTCAGCCACTGAGGCCACCAGCCAGGCCCAGGTGCTTCTCTCTTGCTCTGAGTATCCCATTCCTCCCCCCGAGATGCAATCACCTGAGGGCCCATGAGAGTGGCCCTCATACACTCCCCCCCCTCCCCGCCTGGTCTAGGAGTGTATGGGGGGGGGCGGGTCCTGGTGATGGGCAGGCCTGGAAGAGGGGGGTGACCCCACACTGTGTGGTCTCCTCAGGCGACTGGTGGGAACAATGGCTCAGCCAAGTACCTCTGGGGCTCCTGGTGATGAGGCGATGCATCATTTCCAGCCTTGACCTTTCTCTCTTCAGTGACAGAAACCACATCGATCCCACCAGCGCCTAGCCTTTCTGTTCTTCAGCATGAAATCTGGAAAATAACAGGTCCCAAATGGCAGACTGGCAGACGGCCGCCCTCCCCACGGGCTCTCTGCTCTCTGCTCTTCAGATAAACGGTAGCCATTTCCATCCCAAGCCCTTCCTGGGGCAGCCTCTAGTTGTCACACTGTTTATGAAGAAGACGCAAGGGGTCTCCACATCCCCGGATGCGGTTCCACCCCCACAAACGTGGAGAGCACTAAGTGGCTGGGAAGGGCCACGGCCTGAGGGCAGGCTGGGCTTGCTGCCGGAGCAAACTACCTTTTGTGCCTGGGTTCCCCTCACCAGCGCTCTCATGTGCTCCAGACTGATCCCTGCCCTTGGCTTCATCTGCTCCTTCAGCGACTGTCACCCAGCACCTTTCGGCAGCAGCTCTAGACTTGTCGCTGCGGCTTTGGAGTGGGTCAGGATGCCATCCATCCCTCCAGGGGCTCTCCGCCAGGTGAGGACGGTGGGTGCCCTGGCGCTGCTGTGACCACAGACAGGATGCTTAAAACAACGGAATCTACCCCCTCCCAGCACTGGGGCAGTCTGACATCCAGGCGCACGCACTGCACTCCCTCCAGAGGCTCTTCCAGCTCCCCGTAGCCCCCTAGTGTTCCTTGGCTTGTGGCTGCATCCTTCCAGCCTCTGCCCCTGTCCTCACACGCCTCCTACTGTGTGTCTAAATCGCTCTCTTCTCTGATAAAGGCCGGAGCCCTTGGATTTGGGGCCATCCTAATCCGGGATGATCTCACCTCGAGATCCTTGACTTCATCAAATCTCCAAAGACCCTTTCTCCAAACAGGGTATGGACATATCTCTGGGGGAAACTATTCAATCCAGTGCAGGGGCATTGATGACACTCAGCCAGGCACAGAGAGGCTGGGTCCTCACAGTGAGCTGCTGCACACGCTGTCTCCCTTCACTGAGTAACAGGGATATGACCATCCAGCCTCACACATGAGGGAGGAGACACGGGCAAGGCGAGCGGACGCTGGCGGAGCCCCCTCGGCGCCAGCCCTGTGCCGGACGGAGACCGTCTCCGAAGGCCCGGCCACGCTGCAATTCCTTTCTCTGTCACGAGTTGCCAGCTCCGAGCAAAGTGACTGTGACTGATAACCTCTCGGAACCTCAGCTTCCTCATCCGGGAAAGGGAGATAATCAGGGCTCCCCCAGATCCAGATCCGAGGGGGTGGTGGAGGGACGGAGGCTTGAACTCATCTGTTCCTCAACAGGCTCCTCTCAGGATCAGGCTCCCAGGGCCCTCCTCCAGGGCCGTGGGTTAAGGCTCCTTGTAACTCATCCCTCACCATCAGGGCTGGGCTGGGAATCCCAAATCTGGGTGAGGGTGAAGATGGGCAAAGTGGGGGGTCTTGGATCTGGAGGGTGTGAATGAATCACTTGGGAAGGAATTCACAAAAAGAGGGAAGCAAAATGTAGAGAGGAGAGAGGCAGCTGGGAGTGGGAGAAGGGGGAGACGGAGGGCCAGGAGGGCAGAGGTGGGACGGGAGCCCCTCACCTCTTCTCCCCGGTCCCAGCCTGGCTGAGGGGCAGGGGCGGCAGAAAGCTGTAAGCAACCGTCAGCCTTGCCTTGCCTTGGTGCAAAGAAAATATTCCCTGAAAGACATTGAAATGAAGTAAATAAAAGTGATAAAAATGGAAATATCAAGGCAGCAACTTCTTCTCTTCTGATTACAAAGCAGGCAGCGGGAGGCGGGGTGCGGGCCCTGGCAGGCGCAGCTGCGGCAGCCGGGCTGTCCTGATAAGGGCCCGGCTGCCTGCGCCCGAGAGATAAAGCCGGTGCCATGCTGCCTGTCCTCAATCCCGCCCGGCCATCAATATTCACACGGCCCGACCAACTGGCGTTGCAGATAGATTAAATATAGACGCTGCTGCTGTGACCCAGACCTTATTAATCCGCTTGCCGGCCGGCATTTAAATGCTGTGGAGAACAGAGTTTAGAGCGCAGCGTCCAGAGCTCGACACTTCCTCACTTTCTTTCCTCTCCACCCGCCTTGGCCATTGTCTCCACGTCTCTAGCTTCACTTGGAAGTAAAGTTCCCAGATTCAGGTGGAGGCACCAGGATTGGGGGGGATGGGGGTCCAGATACCTGACAGGGGAGGGAGCTGAGTGACATCCCAGCCAGGGTCTTGGGGGCTGAAGTCATCCCGGAAGGAAATGGCTTGACTTTGGCACCAGGGACCTGCAGCCCATGGGTGGGGTCTGGGGCAGCCTCACCCTTCTGAGGCCTTTGTGTGCGGGGTGTGGCCTTTTCCTCCCGAGCTGTCTGCCCGCTGACAGAGACAAAGCTGAACAAACAACCACACAAACAAATTACAATGACGGGAAAGGGAAAGTAAGGAACGTGGCCAGGGCAGAGTGTGGGCTGTGGAGAGAAAGATGCCCCACTCTGCTCAGATCCCTCCATGGCTCGCACCTCCCTTAGCGAGAAGCCCAAGCTGCCCACCCCCACCTCAAGACCTGGCCTCCTTTCTTAGCCTCTAGTGCATTTGTGTTTTGGGTTGTGTGTTTTTTCATTTTTTTCTTTTAATCTTTATTGTTGAAAGTATTACACAGGTCCTCCTTTTCCTCCCCCATTGCCCTCTTCCAGCCCGCTCCCGTCCTCCCCCGCCCCCAGGTCCTCACCACCCCATTGTCTGTGTCCTCGGGTCTGCATATGTGCAGACTGCACTTGTTTTCTAATGCCAGGCTCGATCTGCACAGGCCCTTTGCACAAGCTACATTGCCTCTTAGGAGCTTTCCTCCAGGTGTCTACTCAACTCCTTCCCTCACCTCCTTCGAGTCTCTGTTCAAATGCCGTCTCTTCAGAGAGGCCGGGCTTGGCAAATGGCAAGAGGAGGGAAAGGACCTGCAGGCAGAGGACCTGCCTTGTGCAGAGACCCCGAGGTGTCTAATGTGGTGGCTGGAGAGAGAGAGAGAGAGGCAGATAGAAGTGCCAAGCAAACCAGGCCTCAGGCCATGAAAGACTGGTGGTTTTCTCAATAGGAGCACATCTGGTCCTCCCAGCATAGGTCACACAGAACTCCACACTTGTGCACATGGCACCCTAACATACCAACTGCACCCCAGAACACAGAACCCTGACATACCGACTGTGCCCCAGAACACAGCACCCTGACATACCGATTGTGCCCCAACACAGCACCCTGACATACCCACTGTGCCCCAGAACACAGCACCCTGACATACCGACTGTACCCCAGAACACAGCACCCTGACATACCCACTGCGCCCGGGCACACAGCACCCTGACATACCGACTGTGCCCGGGCACACAGCACTCTGACATACCGACTGTGCCTGGGCACACAGCACCCTGACATACCCACTGCGCCCGGGCACACAGCATCCTGACATACTGACTGTGCCCGGGCACACAGCACTTTGACATACTGACTGTGCCCGAGCACCCAGCACCCTGACATACCGACTGTGCCCGGGCACACAGCACCCTGACATACCTACTGTGCCCGGGCACACAGCACTT
>NW_006289713.1:2182672-2196698 GCF_000327345.1 Myotis davidii | reverse complement strand
GACTGTGCCCGGGCACACAGCCCCCTGACATACCGACTGTGCCCGGGCACACAGCACCCTGACATACCGACTGCGCCCGGGCACACAGCACCCTGACATACCGACTGCGCCCGGGCACACAGCACCCTGACATACCAACTGCGCCCGGGCACACAGCACCCTGACATACCGATTGCGCCCGGGCAGACAGCACTCAGGCACCCAGCTCATGCTCAGTGTCTTGGGTCGGGTACTGCAGAAGCAAGCTCTCAGGTGGGCGCCAGCAGCCCGGTGAAGTGATGCTGGCACTGGCAGGTGAACACCTGGCTGCGGTGCACTGAAAAGGCAAGCGACAAAGGGAAATGGCAGGGCACCGGGACGCCTCCACATCAGTGAGCGCTGGTTGAAGCCCAGCCTGTGACAGCTGCTGAGTGTCTGGACGAGATGGTCCTACCAACTAGCACCAAAGGAAAGAGGCTGAAGCCGCTCTGCCCAGCTCCTCCAGGCGGCTCCCGTCCTCGTCGCCCCCTCCCCGTCATGCTTCTCTCCATGTGACAGCTCCTGGCTTCTGCTGTCAAGCCCGTCATAGCCAGGTTTCCATGGGGTGGACAGAGGGAGGAGGGGGGACCGCCTTTCCCTAAAACAAAACACCAAGTTCCCCTGGCCGAGCAGACGGGACCTCGAAGGGAGCCAGTGGGTCCCCGGTTCTGTCCCCAATCTTCTTCCAACATTGGCAGCAGGGCTTTATAGCAGCACGGTCTGTGATATTGACTTGTGTGCTAAGACCAATATTTTAAAAACTATTCGTATGCATTGTACATGGAGAAAGTAAATAGTGTTTGTGAAGCTTTGTTTAGGGGGATGATGTTTGAGTGTCAGGGTTGCCAACACTGCTCACTAGCCACCCTCACTCTTCTCTTGCTTTGCACGTTCACTTGTCCGTGCGCACAGAGGCTCTGTGAGCTGGGCGCTGGCATCCCCTCCATCCCACAGCTGAGGAAACTGACGTGCAGGGAGGTTAACTGCACATGGTCAGCTGGGAGCTTGGAGTCAGCTGGCTCCATGCTCCAGGTTGAATGTACCCAGATAGGCCCCTCCCTTCTCTGAACCTCCGTTTCCTTGTCTGTCAGTAGGTGTAACCCCAGGGACTTCCCAACAAGGACGCCGTGAGCGGTCAGCAGGGCACACACTCGAGGATGGGCACTGCTGCTTTAGACCCCCCTGCAGCACTGCCCTGTGCCCCGCCTCCTGGACCCCAGTGGCAGACAGGGCGAGGCCTCTGGGCTGAGCCAGTATCAGCAAGCACATTCAAAAAAAATTTACAGAACACAAAGAGAAAGGACATAGGAACAGCCGGAGTCCCAATTCCCCTAACTCTCCAGGCACACGTGGTGGTTATGAAGAGCCCACCACGTCCTCGGGAGCAGCAGACCCTGCACATCAGTGCAGCTGGCCTCTGGCCAGGGAGGCCACTTCTCCCCACACCCGTCCTCATAGCTGCTCCTCATCACATCGACTCCAGTGCCATCGCTCCCCTCCCTCGAGGCTGCTCTGCTTCTGCATCTGGCTTCATTCATAAGCAAATGCCAACTCACGCAGATCCAGAGCTCCTAGTCAGCAGAAAGCTCTGGGCAAATATCAGCAATCATTAATAATCATTAATGAGAATTATAATGGGCAGGTCTCTCTTGAGAGTGGGCACCCAGTGGGCACAGAGAGCTGTGGCTGACCGCCCCCCACCCCCACACCCTCCAGGTCTTTAACACAGTCTGGGCTGTGGCTGCTTCTGTGTGGTTGGGACAGTCCATGTGGTTCTGGGACAGACCTGTCTCCTCTACAAGGTGTGGCTCTGATGGACAGGTGGCAATAGTGTTTCCAAGTTTAGGGTGTGGCTGGGTGAGCTGGTATCTAGAATTGGCTAGCATCCCATCTTTCTCTAAGCTTTGCAAGGAAGACGCATGAACTGGGGGGGTCTGTGTGGTCAATGTGAGCCCTGGCTCCTCCTCTTTCAAGCTGTGGGACCCTGGACCAGTCACCTCCTGCTCTGAATCTGTTTCTCAGTTTTCTCATCCGCAAAATAGGCATAACAGTGCTAACCTCACAGGCCGTTATGGGGCTTACATGGACTAACATGTGGTGCAGGCAGTTCAACCGATACAGAGGGGTCACAGGTTTCTGTTGCAACCCCAGCCCTGTTGCGTTGGCCAGGCCTGCCCAGGGAATGACAAGCAAATGCATGCGGTCCTGGTGGTGATGCCGAGGGGTGTGGGGCCCTGAAGCTATAAAATGCCTGGGAGCAGAGGTCCTTCCTGAACTGCGCCTCTGGCCATGGTGCTGGACCGTGGGAAATGTGGGCAATGCTGCTGCCCTACCCAGGCGCCCCATCCAACCATTCCAGGCAGCTTGAGCCAGGTGAGAGGCAAGAAAGTTTCAGGAAGGATGGGAGAGCAGGGGAAATACCGAGAGCCAGAAGGAGAACAGGAAAGAGAGACACAGAGAGATAGTGGCAGAGAGAGATCTAGATAGTGGCAGAGACAGAGAGATAGTATCAGAGAGCGACATAGAGAGATAGTGGCAGAGAGTGACATAGAGAGATAGTACCAGAGAGAGACATAGAGAGATAGTACCAGAGAGAGACATAGACAGATAGTGGCAGAGACAGACAGACAGAGGTGGGCTGAGAATCAGACAAGGGGGCCGTCAGTGACTTGTCACCAGGACAGAAGAAGAACTCCTGTGTTGATGTCACTTTTCAGCAGTCGTGGTTCCTCTGGAGGATATATTTCATATGGTTCTTGCCACAATTCTCCTTCCAGGTGCTCCACGCGTGGTCTCCCAGCAGGTCTGTGCGAGAATCCCACAGAGCTCAGATGGAGAAGCAGACCCATTGGGCATGTGTGTGCGTGTGTGCGCATGCACGGTGTGTTGTTGGAGGTGTGTGTGTGTGTGTGTGTGTGTGTGTGTGTGTGTGTAAATATAAGATATAAGATATATATGGATTCATGACAGTGAGTTGACTAAGTTTGGCATCTTGTTAAACAGCTACTTAGGGCTGTTGTCTGAAGAAAGGTCTCTGAGAAGTGGGGGAAGGAGAGCACACACCATCCCAAATGTGAGCTGGAACCCCAGGAGGACAGCCCCAGGTCTCATGCTTGTGCCTGTGACCTGAGAGTGGGGAGGCCCCTCAGGGAATGCTTGGCCCAGGGAGGGAACGTGGGGCAGCCCATTTTCCAGCCCCACTGCTCCCAGCCCCGGGCCCCTGCCAGTCCCCAGGGGGCGTTGGTGGGACCACAGTGGTCCGTGGCAGGCCCGGCTCCATCTCTTCATCCCCACCCAGGCCAAGCCTCCAGCCCAGAGAGACGTGGAGAGATTCTCAGATCAGGAAACCACTGGGGAGAGCTTTAAAAAATGCAATTAGAGGGAAAATAATTAAATCCAATTAAAAACAAGCCATGAGGGGAATTCTGGGGACTCCTGGCCGGCTGCTATTTTCTACTGCTTTTCCACTGAACGCCCAGCCACTCCACCCGCCCTTGGCAGCCTTCCCAGTGCTCGCCGGCGGGACTTTTAAGGTGGAACAAAAGAGGTCAGGCACCCACAACACCTGCGTTTCACTGTCCATGTCCTGCCCCCCACTGTCCTTTCCTGCCTCCTGGGTCACCTCCATGTCACCCCTTCTCCCTTTGGGGTGCCTAGTGAGTCCTGCTCTCCCCCAGTCAATCCGAAAGCAAAGACAGCATCTGAAATGTATTCACTCAGGCTGCCTCTAGATCTTCTGAGCCTGTGACCTTCATTCTGTGGCATCAGAATGAAGGTCACAATAATAACCTGGGTGCTTGTTAAATGGATTTACTGGCCCCAACCCATCCTGGCTGGTGGATCTTGCGACTGAATTTATAGGAAGCCCCAGGCAATTCTGGTGGCTGGTGGTCCTAGTCCAGAGCCCTCCCTTCAGGGAGGATTAACCCTGGGCACAGAGAGAAAGCCTGGCCCAGGCTGCACGAGAGCCTGCAGCACTGGGATGGCCGCTGTGGAGGAACCCCAGGCCGTGGCCAGCACCCAGGGGCAGGGTGAGGAAAGCAACAATACCTTCTGTGTCTTAGGGTCTGCTAGGAACCATCTTGCTGGGATGGGCTTTCTCAGGAATCTGGCTGCACTCCTCCCCTGAAACATTCATTCTCAGGTGGGGCCCAGCTGTTTGCCAGGTGGGGACTGAATTCCGGGCCGAGTTCCATGAGGCAGTCTCCCCAGGGCCCAGCCCAGAGCTGGCCTGTGTCAATGACACGGAATTGTTCAGGGCCGTCAGTGGGACAGCCGCAGAGGGATTGGCTCCTGCCAGGGCCATTTGTACACCCAGAGCAGCATCTGGCCCTTTGCATGACAAGCTCCTAGTCCTGGGGGCTGAGATGGAAGCCCTGCAGTGGGAGTGCTGAGGGGGCCTGTCTGCCCCCAAATAGGCTCCAAGGTCATTGCTGACCA
The DNA here is from genome assembly GCF_000327345.1 of Myotis davidii. NCBI lineage: Eukaryota > Metazoa > Chordata > Mammalia > Chiroptera > Vespertilionidae > Myotis > Myotis davidii. Next base: position 2,192,240 of record NW_006289713.1, on the reverse strand, counting down.
GAAATCTATCCTCGGAGAGAGAGCAGTGCCTGGAGGAGGCACCATTTTTATTTAAAAATTTAATATTAAATGGAGAATAAGTACCAACAAAACAACAAAGGCCAAATGCTTAGCACTTTAAGGCACCCCCAAACATCCCTTCCATCCCCACTCCAGGACCTCTGTCCCCCACCTTCCAGAGACAGCTGTGCACAGGCAAGCATTTGTGTGACCACATGGTATCACATGATGCTCAAGTGTGCAAGCTTGTATGATCACATGATTCCAAGTGAGTATGAGTATGGGAGTGTGCGGGCTAAGTGCCCTTGTCTGGCATCTTACATTTTATACCTGCCCAAACGGCAGCGACTACAGAACAGTGAGGCCCATTGTCCCTGGTGGTCACACTCATGGAGGGACAGGAGCCCACCCACCCCCAAAGGTTCTGAGCTCATTCCCAGAGGTGTCTGGGCAGAAGTTACTTGGTGTTTTTAACTTCTCAGATACTCTCAGCATCCAGCCAGTGCCGAGAGCCCCACGGTGGAACCCAGTTGTGTGACTTGCCATTTTTCCTTTGACATGTCTAGTTCTGTTTCTACAATTCTCTTGAACATGAGATTTTTGTTGTACTTAATCCATAGTTGTTCCTTGGTGGTGACATTTGGGGTGTTCTCTTTCCTCTGCCTCCACAAACATGCTGTATACCCTGGGCAAGCACATCAGAGATGAATTCCTGAAAATGGAGTTTGTGGGTCAAAGGGCATTTGAATTGAAAATCCATTTGGATATTGTTTTTTTATGTCTTCACTGGGGGAGAATACAGCATAAAGTCTTGCACATTGGAAAGAGGGTGAGCATCTTCTCACTTCTACGCAGGAAAGTTGTATTGTGTTAGTTGGGAGCATGCTTGACTATTATTGTTGTTACTTGGAAATTCAAGTCTGAATAAAAGGATGGCTTTTGAGCCATCAAAAGGTGGACTAGGGAAGATATTGTACATCTGCTCTGTTCCACCATCTTTCTATTTGGAGAGACTAAAAGCTAACATATGGTTCTGGACTCCCTTGCAGCTAGCTTTCTGGATGCAGATGAGGCCCCACTAACTAGCTATTTTCACAGAAGTTGGACAGGCCCTGGTGGTAAGCAAAATCGTGAAACATGACTACATCCAGGGCAAGTGGACAGAGTCTTACACACACATGACACACACACATACATACCACACAAACTATACACACATAGACACACATACACACCACATCACACAGAGACATATACTTACACTTAGACACACCTACACACCACATATACACTCACACACATTACACAAAGATATACATGCCATATATACCACACCATACACATAAATACACATTCACACCACACCATACCACACATGCTAACACACACACCCCACACACGTGCATTTATGCCACACCACACATATACACACACCACACCTTGCACTCCCCTGGGGACTTCTGCCCAGCGTCTGGGCCGCACAGCCTTGGTGCTGGGCTTTGGTGATTGTCCCCCTGCAAGGAGCTCCCCCTGCAAAGCCTTCCTCTGTCCTGTAGGGTCTCGGGTCTTAGGACTGGGTCTCTGCATCACAAGGGGTGGGGATGGCAGCTGGGCTTGGTCCACCCACATCCTGGGACCTGCCCAGAGGCCCCTTCTGGCAGCCCGCCTCCTGTCCCCCCAACTCAGACCCCATCTATTGTGGGCCTGAGGGTAATGGTCTCCCAGAGCCTCCAAGGCCCCACCCCCTTCTCTGCCCCCTCCCCCCTCCCCCTTCCCACTGCGCTTGAGGCGGGCTCCTCCACGCATCAGATTCCCATGTTTGGTAACAGCTGGCTGAGCTTAATTAAGCCCCACAGTGCCGGTTCCACCTGGCAAGGAATTAACAACAATAACAAAATAGCAAACATCTGAGGAGGGGTGTAAGGAGGCAGGCGGTGGGGTGAGGGCCTCCTGAGGCAGCTCTCAGGCCCTCTCTGTCCCCGACCGACCAGTCCTAGATATCTTTTGTGCTGGCCTGGTGGCCTTGGTCTGCAGGTGCCTCCATGTCCTCACTGTGCAGGCAGCAGCCTCACTCCAGAGATCTCGGGTCTTAGGAGCTGGGGTCTCTGTATCAGTAGGGGCTGATTGTGGCAGCTGGGCCTGGTCCACCCACATCCTTGGACCCTGAAGAGGGCCAGCTTTGGGAGGCTTCATAGCGTGCGGGGTCCCTGTGTGGCTGTGCATGGCGTGGCAAGTTCCCACCAGGATCCAGGCAGAATGACACGTGAGCTGTGGTGGAGACCCCATGCACCGTGTTTCAGGAGTGGGGAGGCTGGGCGCTGGATTTTCAGTGGAAACCAGAGGGCTTCCCTGATGATGTTCTGGGCCTCCGCAAGGGGGTGAGGGCAAAGGCAGAACCAGTGGAGGGTCCGGAGCAGGGGCTGGGAAGAGCCACAGAGCCAACAGTGTCCCTGGGCAGGCTCATGGCCTGGGGAGCCATGGATTCTTTTGCTTGTGGATCTGGTGCTCTTCAAAGGTGGATCTGTGAGGGTCCTGAGTCCCAAGCTGCAGGGCTGGAGTTGCAGGGCGACTCACCTGGCTCACAAGCTAGTGCTCCGTTCACAGCACCAGATACACTTACCACCTCCCCAAGGTGAGAGTAGGGCTCCCCCAGGAAGCAGGCTCAGGTGACTCCAGAGAGAACCAGCAATGAGGACGCACTCTGGGAAGGCACTTTCCAGGAGACTCGGTGCCGGGCAGGACTGGTTAGTGAATTGTGAGGTTCACCTCAGATTGGTTTCTTTAAAAATGTTATTCATAACTTGTCACACATCGGCTTCCAAAAGGAGTCTGGGACACGCAAGAAAATGGTAGAATTGTGCAAAGTGGCTAGTTGATTGCATAAATTATTATACTCCAAATCAGTCTGAAGTTGTATTCTGAACTTCCTGGCACCTAAGGCAAGAAGGGAGGCAAGAAGGATGTGTTAGCTATAAATTGATGTTTGTATGTTCAGATTTTCCAGAAAATTGTAGGAAAGGAAGGAGCTTTCAAGAGAAAGCCATGAAAGGCCTGGGATGGGTCCCCCCTTCTGACCTCAAGAATATCAATTGACCTGCTTAAAGCAGGAATAATAATAATGTCACCTGCTCCCTGGGCAGTGGGCAGATTCAGGAGCACAGTGCAAACTATAAGAGGAGCATGGGACTGTCAATATAATGGTTACTGTATTACAGTAAGTTCCTGAGAGCAAGGATGTTGTAATACCTCCCGGTCAGGTCAACCACCTGTCCTTGTTTTTTCAAATCAGCCTTGGTCTGTGCTCGTTGTCCAGATGTAACTAGCAGGAGAACCCCCTTTCATTCTCTAAGTGTCTTGGAGGATAAATTTTATGGTCAATATAGCCTATATAATAAAAGCCTAATATGCTGAGTGTCTGGTCAACCTGTCGGCCATTCACCAATCAAAACATAATATGCTAATGATATGCTAAGGCAACTCGCTCGCTATGGTGTGCACTAGCCACGAGGGGGCAGACGCTCCAACCAGTAGGTTAGCTTGCTGCTGGGGTCCAGCTGATTGGGACTGAGCGAGACAGGCCAGACATGTCCTGGAGCCCTCCTGTGGTCCCTCCCTGGCTGGCCAGCATCTGTGTCCCTCCCAGGCCCTGATCATGCACCGGTGGGGTCCCTTGGCCTGGCCTGCGCCCTCATGCAATCCGGGACCCCTCAGGGGATGTCGGAGAGTAGGTTTTGGCCCAATCCTGTAGGCCAGGCCAAGGAACCGCACTAGTACACGAATTCATGCACTGGGCCTCAAGTATATTTATATTTTATTACTAATCCTATAAAATAAAGAGGTAATATGCAAATTGACCAGTACACCCTCACACAAGATGGCTGCCCCCATGTGGTCACGAGATGGCTGGCAGCGGGGGCAGTTGTGGGCAATCAGGCCAGCAGGGGAGGGCAGTTAGGGAGACCAGGCCAGCAGGGGAGGGCAGTTGGGGGCAATCGGGCTGGCAAGCGAGCAGTTAGGCGTTGATCAGGCTGGCAGGGGAGTGATTAGGGGGCAATCAGGCAGGCAGGCAGGCAAGTGGTTAGGAGCCAGCAGTCCCGGATTGTGAGAGGGTGCAGGCTGGACTGAGGAACACCCCCTGCCCAGTGCACGAATTTTGTGCACCAGGCCTCTAGTATATTAATAAAATGGGGCCTCTAAGCTCTAGGAGCATGTGTTATGAAAGAGTCACAAGACACAGTCCAGAGAACAAGCAGGGATGTCGTCCAAAAGATGTCACTTTGAAGACGTAGGTTGATTCCTCAGCTCACAGGGACCTTTATCCTTTGTCTCCAGGGCTTGGAGTGAGAAGAAAAGAAGTGAGTCCTGGCACGTGTAGCTCAGTGGTTGAGCGTTGATCCATGAACCAGGAAGTCAGAGTTTGATTCCTGGTCAGGGCACATGCCTGACTTTCAGGCTCAATTGCCAGTAGGGGGCATGAAGGAGGCAGCCAATCAATGATTCTCTCCAATCACTGATGTTTCTATCTCTCTCACCCTTCCTCTCTGAAATCAATAAAAATATTTTTTTAATAAAAAAGGAAGGAAAAGAAGTGGGAAGCAAGCTCTGGGCAGCTCCATGTACACTCCTTGCTGAGGGCACTTGGAGATTGCTCTCCTGTTAACTTTGGCAATAAATAGAACTTCTCTGAGCCCCTTATCTTCTCATCTGCAAACTAAGATTGTTATGAGTGTGAGAAATGGTTGGATAAATCAGCAGGCATAGAGCCTACGGCAGACATGGCAGAAAGTCCTCGTCATCACATGCGCATTAATCTTTCCACACTTTCTTCTTCAGTAAAACCCACGACTCACCTTTCCTGGGACGGCTCCCACCCTTTCCAACATGTGTGGGTTAATTACAAATTCATTTTGTTATCAGATATATGTCTTTTAAAAATTTATATTCCCCCTTGTGTCAGTTTTGGTAATTTATGTTCTTCAAGGGGTTTGTCCATTTCCCCTAGTTGTTGAATTTGTTGGCATTAAAATTGTTTGGGCTGGCACCATTTTGGGGCTCAGTCCATCTGATTTCCCAGATGACCTAATAAATTCATAATTCTTTTAAAAATTGTTTGTAATATTATCTTATTTCTCTTTTAATGTCTATAGGATATGTGATGATGTCCTAGCTTTCATTCCTTATGCTGAAAATTTGTATTCTCTCTCTCAGTAATCTAGCTAGGAGTTAATTTTATTAACCTTTCAAAAAACTAACTTTTGGATTTTTTTCTATCATTTGTTCAATTTCTGTTTCATTGATTTCTACTCTTTATTATATCCTTTCTTCTACTTTGAACTTAATTTGCTCATCTTTTTCTAGATTTTCAAGGTGGGAGCTTAGAGGTTTTATTTAACACCATTACAGTTTTTAAACACAAGCATTTAAAGCTAATTTTCATTTTAAGCGCTGCTTTGGCTATAGCACACAAATTTTGATATTTCATGTTTTCATTTCTATTTAGCTCAAAATACCTATTTTTTGTGTGATTTGTTTTACTTGTGGGTTATTTAAAAGTTTTTTGTTTAATTTCCAAACACTTTAGAGAATTTTACAGATATCTTAGTGTAGTTGATTTCCTACTGTACTACAACTAGAGACTATATCTTGTATAATTTTAATATATTTCCATTTACTGAGACATTTTATGGTGAATACTCCATTTGTATTTTAAAAATGTGTGTTTATTCTGCTCCTGTTGGGTGGAGCACCCCGTGAATGTGAGTAGGGTCATGTTTGATAGTGTTGTTTAAGTCTTTACATCCTGGCTGGTTTTCTGTCCATATGTTCAATCCATTATTGAGAGAGGAGTATTAAAATCTCCAACCATAATTGTGGCATTGTCTCCCTTTAGATCTGTTAGTTTTGGCTTCACATATTTGAAGCTCCTATTGAGTGTGTACTCATTTATGAGTGTTTTGCCTTCCTGATGTGTTGAAAATACTTGTATTTCATCTTCATTTTTGAAGGACTTTTTTGTTGCATATGGAATTTCAGGTTCACAATTTTGTTTTTAAAGATGTCATTCTACTGCAAAGAAGTCAGCTGTATTTCTCATCGTTGTTTCCTTGTATGTGATGTGTCTGTTTTTCTCTGGTGGCCTTTAAAGTGGTCTCTTTATTCTTGGTTTTAACATGTTCCTAAGTATGGTTTTTAAAAATGTTTATGTTGCTTAGGTTTTATTGATGTAATAATGGGTTGATATTTTTCATCAAACTTGGGAAATTATCAGTTATTATTTCTTCAAATATTTTTTCTGCCCACTCTCTTCTCATCCTGGGACTTATATATACACATAGACGGCTTGATCTTGTCCCACAAGTCACCGAGGCTCTATGCTGGTTTTTTAAAGGATCCTTTCTCTCTGTGCTTCAATTTGGGTACATTTTCTGGATCCATCTTCAGGTTCACAATTATTTCTTCTGTAGCCTAATCTGCTGTTAGACGTACCCAGTGAATTCTTCATTTCAGGTTCTGTATTTTTCAGTTCTACATTTTCCATTAAATCCCCCCTCCCCATAGTTTCCATTCTGTGGAGAGTTTCCACCTCTCCACTCGTGTTCTTTTGTTTGTTTGTTTGTTTGTTTTAAATTGTTCTTTTGTAATTTCAACATCTGTGTCATCTGTGGGTCTGTTTTATTCACCAGTGTTTCTTTTCTATTTTCTAGTTAAATTTTCCTGCTTCCTGGATTATTTAGCAATTTTTAATTGTATGCTGGACATTGTGAACCCCGTTATTAAGAGTATGGGTTATGTTTTGTTCTTCACAGAATGTCCAGTTTTGATCTGGTGGGGAGTTTACTAGACGTTTTGACCGTTGGAGCTTGGTTTGGGGCTTTGTTAGGGTAGCATCAAGCAATCCCTATTCTAGCGCTAGAATAGTCCTGCTTCTGAGTGCCGAGATGCTCCGCGTGGTCTCTCTGCTCCAGCGGTTGGAGTGCACAGTGTCTCCCAGCAGTGTATCAACATACACACGTGAACACATGCATACACGAATGTACACATGGATACACATGCGTGCATACACACGTGAGCATTGTCAACTCACAGCCCTTCGTGGTTCTGCCGGGTCTTATGGATCCTGCCTTGCATATGCGCAGCTTACGATTCAAAGACTCAGGGAACGCCATGCAGATTTCTGGGCCTCTTTTACACAGCTTCCTCTCTCTATAAACCGCAGGCACCTCGGGACCCTGACTTCCTGTGTTTCCTCTACTTGTCGGGACCACTGCTCTATATTGAAGCTCTGCTTCCCTGTGCTGGTTTGGGAGGGGCTTGCAGGCAGAAAACTGGGGTGATTGGAGCTGTCTGTTGTGCCATGTCTGAACACATTAGTAGCATGTATTCTGTCCAGTTCAATCGTTGTTTATAGTAAGAGGGTAATCTGATGCCCTCTGTTTCTATCGTGGCCAGAAACAGAAGCCCACCATCTACAACCTATTGCCTTCCATTTGTAATGCCCTTTCTGCAAACACCAGTTCCATCAAAGCCCCTCTCGGTCCTCTGGACCCCATTCAGGTGCTACGTCATCAGTTACTTTTCCCCATCCCTTTGCGGGTGGAGCAGTCTCCATGCTGAACCTTATCCCATTCTCTCAAGTGTCTTCGCTGGCTGTGTGTGCAGCTTCTGGACAGTGAGCACCTTGGCAGTCAGGGACTCTCCACTGTGCTCGGTAAACACCCTTCAGAGGCTGGCACGTTGCAGCTTCGATAAATGTGGGCTTAGTTATTGCGACAGCAGAGGGAACTGCTCTCTCTACCCCCGGCCTCTCAGAGTGGACATTGAAAAGAGTGGGGTTGAGAGTCCTTGACTACAAGAGATCCAACCCTTTCATTTTTTATATGCGGAAGTAGTCCCAGGGGAGTTTGGTGATGTATTTTAATATGCCATTCATTTATTCATTGTTTGACAAAAAATTATCAAGCACCCACCATATGTGAGGCTCTATGGCTAGAGATAAAATACTTTGCCCTAAAAACTCTGAGACTAGGGTGAGATGGAAGAAATAGTCGGGGGTGGGGGCGGAATAAATGATGTCTACCCAGGACCCTGAGAGGTAGGAGCATGGAGGGCCTCAGCCAGCTTGGTGAAGACATGGAAGATCTTCTAAAAAAGGGAGGCCAGAGCTTCCTCATCAAGGAACAAGAGCGGGAAGAGCATGGGTGGGCCAGGGAGAGGCCCTGAGAGGGTGGGTCTGTGGTGCACATGTGGTCTGGCCAAGGATTTGGGGCATTCATGTGCCAGAATAAGGAGGATGGACTTGAAGAGGAGAGGCATGGAAAGCTCTAAACCAAGTAGTGTGTTAGCTGTGCGCATCTCTCAGCCACCGAGGCTGCAGGAGAAAGAAGTGAGGAGTCAGGGGGTGTGCTGGGAGCTCTTACAGCAAGGAGCCATGAGGATTGAGAGGGGATGGTGGGCACAGGGGGACCAGGAGATAGACAGGGAATAAGATCCAGTCACTAAATGCCAACTTGCTGTCCCCAAGCTGGGGCCAGGCCCAAGATCTCAGAAGTAAACAGAGCTTCACAACTTTTCACTCCACATGTGTTGGGGAGTACCTACTGTGTGCAGGTGATGTGTGTGAACAGACAGATGTTTTACTCTTACTGCACAGCTCAAGAGACAAAGGCTCAGACAGGTGGTGTCTTGCTCAAGTTCTCACAGTACAGCTGACTGAGCTGGGGCAAAACACAGCCTCCTGACTCCCGACAAGTGCTCTGCTGTATACTGTCACTCTTTGGGTGTCCCCACAGTGCAGGGCTCAGTGGTGATGAATATGTGGCCAGAGTGCCACACACATGCTCACATGTGCACCATGCACACACACTCACGGGCACAGAAGCACATGTGCATACACACAAATATACTTGTATACATTGTCACACATGAATGTGAATGGGTACACATGTGTATATGCACTCTCACACTTGTGTGCTCACACTCCCATACACTTGTGCAAGCACACACATATGCACACAGGTGCTCACACTCACATACAATGTGTACATGCATACATACATGTACAAATGGACGCACATGTGCACGCACACATGCACATGGACACGTGTGCACCTGCATGTGCTTGCGCTCACACAATCATGCCTACACACACGTATGCACACAGGTGCTCACACTCACATACAATGTACACGTGCACACATACATGTACAAATGCCCGCACATGTGTGCGCGCACATGCACACGGACACGTGTGCACACGCATGTGCTTGCACTCACAGAATCATGCCTGCACACACATGTGTGTGTTCATGTACACACTTACACCCATGCACGCATGCACACACTCTCCTGGGCCTCTGTGCATACTCACAGTGCATGAACATTCTCACATATGTATGCTCATTCCCACAAATACACAAGCATGCACACACTTCCACACTCATACACACATGCATACATACATGTGTGCACACTCACGCATGCTCACATTTATACATGTATGCACACATTCTTACAATGTGAGCTCACCATCCCACACTCATGTGCATGTGCGCACACACACTCTGAGTTC
>NW_006289713.1:2178530-2182170 GCF_000327345.1 Myotis davidii | reverse complement strand
TTGCCAATCTTCCTCCCCTCCCCCCCTCGCCCCTCCTCATCCCTCCCCCTCCCCTTTATCCCTCTCCCCACTCCCATCCCTTCCCTCTCCTCATTTTTCTTCTCTCCCATAGTCTTTATCTTTCTCTTTCTCTCCCCCTCACTCCCCTTTCTTTCACACCCATTCTTTCTCTGTTTTCCTCATTCTCTCTTTCTCTCCATCCTACTCATCCCCCACCTCCCCCCTTTCTCTCTCCCCCCTCTTAAAAGGCAAGAGAAATGGGAGTCAAGATCTTCTCTTGGCGATAATTATTGAAAAGTTCAGTGCAGAGACAGACAGCAATGCTGTGAGGAGGAGAGAAGGGGGAGAGAATATTAAAATGCATGTGCACAGCTTGGCTTTGCAGCAGATGTTGGCATAATTAGAGAGGAAAAAATTATGAAATTAATTTGTGGTTCAATGTAAATTTCAGCAATGGGGGAGAGATGGGCTCAGTCACCTCATGTGCACAGATAGACACGCACACACGCGCACACACACACACACACACACACACACACACACGCAGAACACCCCAGCTGCCGGGGAAGTGGTAATTGTCAGAACCTATCCAGGGGGAAAGACTGGCATGAAAAACAGGGAGGAAAGAGGGGGGGGGTTGATTCCTCCTCTTAAAGGCACAGGTACTCCGATGAGCAGGAGGAGAAATGCCCCTCCCCCAAGAGGAGGCAGGAACTTGAGGTACTGTCCAGCTGGTCAGGGTTCGAGCTCAAGCCCTCTGCTATCGCAACAGCCCAAGGAGGACACTGCTGCCCTCAGCTTGGGAGAGGAGCGCACCCAGCTGGGTGCTGCCTCTTGCCCCGGTGTCCCTGCACCACCACCGTGGACAGCTGTCCTCTGACTGAGGGGCACAGTCATCAGGACCCTCAGCATGGTGTGGCACACTTCATGGTAGATCAGAAGGGAAAGAAATTCACTCTGGGGCGGGGACAGCAGCTCAGCTGGTCTGGGGGTTCGGTCAGGCAGTCGGAGTGGGGCGAAAACATCCAGGTGCAAAGGCCCTGTGAGTGAAGGCAGGGAGGCCGGGTCATGCAAGTTTGGGGACAGTGTGTTGTCACTCAGGCTGGTCGTGAGGTACACTGAGGGGCAGGTGCCAGCCAAAGCATTGTTCTTGTTCAGGTGGCACTGGGGAGCCATGGAGGTCCCGAGCAGGGGCGGGCTGTGCACAGAGCTGTGTGGCTCCTCTCCCCGAGCCTCCTAGCATGGGCTGCCTCTTTCTCTCCTTTATTCTCTGCCTTTTCCACCTTTTGGTTTCCCTCCCACTCGTTCTTCCCCCCGCTACCCCCATTCCCATCCTCTTGAAAGGAGACTGTGCGTCCCCACAGCAGGCAGATGTGGCAGCGGCTCCCTCTCCAGTGACCGGCACAGGCCGGGCCACCCCTCTCGTGCTGTCCTCCACCAAGCTGGGCTGCCTGAGACCCTCTGGGCCTCAGTTTCCCTATCTGCTCACTGAGGGCTAGGCAGGGGCTTTTCATCTGCACCCTGGGTGCCTAGGCTAGGGCAGAGGAAGGGGCGGTGGCCCCAGAAGCCTCTGCGCTTTGCTCTGACTGCCACCACGGCCTCCCAGCCTGAAATGAATGACAACTTATTTGTAAGCACGGCACCCACCACCATCTCAGTGCACCCCGCCATGCTGAGGAGCCACCTCACAGCCCAGCTTGGGAGCTCCAACCTGAGCCTTGGAGCGCCAAGGCCCTGCCCCCCACTTCCTGTGGCCTCTTTCCAACTCCGAGCCCCCCATCACCTCCCTCAGCTTGGTCATTTCCAGTCATCCCGTTGAGGTGCTCCGGTGCCTGTCCCTGAGCTCCGACATCGCACCTCATGCCCTCAAGCGCCGTTCCTGCCTGTGTGTGCCTCTCCCTGGTGCACTCTAGTCACCCCTCCACTTCGCCCTCCACTCACCTGGACACAACCCCTCCACTGGCCTAGGCCATTCACCCCTCACGCCCCAGTTGAGTCCTCACCCTGATGTGTCAGACTCCAGGCCTTCCTTGTCCAGGAAGCCCTCCCTGACCACCCTCAGAAGAGTGGGGGTTCATCCCACTCTGTCAGTGGTGTCTGCGCCCCTCCCCACAGGGTCATGAGCCTCTTCAAACACCACAAGGTGCACTGCAGGCCCAGGGCTCATGCCTCCGGGCTCCTGGTTCTGCTCTGTCCTCTCGGGAGCCATGTCTGCACGCCCTGAGATTCATTACAATGCCATCGGTTCTCCTCTGCCCCTCCGGGCCTTGAGGAGGCTGAGAAGATCGGCTGCCCCAAGACTCAAGCATTTCATTCCATGGAGTGCTTGCCCGTGGGCAAGGACTTACTCTGCAGCCATCCACAGGGTGGTTGCTGGTTGCAGAGTCACCTAGTAGGGGCTTTGTCACAGCAGAGGTCAAGGGTCAACGTGGCCCCTGGGAGCCCTAGGCAACTGCAGAGGAGACAGCTGGGTGGGGCTCCGTGACTTGCTCAGAGCCCTTCAGCCCGTGGGGCTGGGGCTGAATTTTCTCTGCCTGTCAGGGCCACGTGGACCCAGAGCCTGTCTGCTGCCTTCTCTGGTTGGGGACATATCTGTGCAGGACTCTGGGCAGAGGCTGGAGCCTCTCTGAGACTCTTCTAGTAACTCAAGCCCTGCCTGATGTCAGGGCTCAGGCCTCACCACCACTCCTCTCCACCCCCTTCCTGCCCTGCTTGGTGCCAGGTGGTTTCTGGTCCTCTCCAAGGTGCTGAAATAGTACCAAGCTGGGACAAGGGGCCTGACGGCTAGGAGCATCAGTGGGCTTCCTCTTACAGTCTCTTATCCCTGCCTGGCCAGCAGAGGCCGATGCCACCTCCACATTCTCTGATCTTGGCTCCCAAGAGTGAGGAGAGAAAAGGGCACACACAGGCTCTGGGGGCAGACAGATCAGTCCCCATGCTGCTCTCCCACAGGACTGAATTGGTGTGACCCAAACAGATGACATTACCTCTCCGTTTCCCCTGCTGCCCAGTGGGAGTAATGCCGCCCACCTGCCCACTCAGATGGTACAGGAGGGGGGGTGGAGATCAGGCTCAGGCTCCTAGCGGCCCGAGTGCAGGGGTGATCTTTGGTACTTGGGCCAGCGGCCAAGGGGCTCACCTGCTCTCCCCGAATGCAGCCCCGGCTCCCTCCAGGCCCTGGCCGGGGAACTAGCCTCACCTCTTCGTTACTCTGCATTGTTTCATTGTTTCAACCCCCCCTAAACGTACATCTTTTCTTATCGGCTAAATAAGGAGCAGCAGAAAGGGAGGCTGAGGCTGGTGAGGACTGTGTCCGTGTGTCTGTGGAGGAACCTGTCAGCCTGTGTGCACATGGGCATGTCCACCCTTGAGGGCAAGCTGCGGGTAGTAGCTGTATGTGGAGGAATGAGTGTGCCAGTTGGGTCACGTGTCTGTACGTCCATCCGTGTGTGTGTGTGTGTGTGTGTTTGTGTGTGTGTGTAGACATGCATGTCCCGGGGTTATTCCCAGCAGCCCCCACCTCGCTCCACTCCCCAGCTCATTAAGGCTCTCCCATTATTCTGACATTTGTGCGCGTCACGTACCGGCAAGAAGTAATTTACTTAGAAGAAATTAAAAGTTCATTTTAAAAGAGAGCACA
>NW_006289713.1:2172787-2178503 GCF_000327345.1 Myotis davidii | reverse complement strand
AAAAAACAGCAGCCCAGGCTACAGGAGCTGTGAGGCCTCCCCAGCCAGCCCCTCCATGTGTGCGTGTTTCTGCACGTGTGTGTGTGTGTGTGTGTGTGTGTGTGTGTGTGTGTGTGTGTAGACATGCATGTCCCGGGGTTATTCCCAGCAGCCCCCACCTCGCTCCACTCCCCAGCTCATTAAGGCTCTCCCATTATTCTGACATTTGTGCGCGTCACGTACCGGCAAGAAGTAATTTACTTAGAAGAAATTAAAAGTTCATTTTAATTGAGCGCACACTGCAGTATGCAAATGAGCACATTATGCACCCGATGCAGAGACAAAGCTATAATCAGTGGTTAACCCTATGCACGCCGGCTCCTCAGCTCCGGTGCTGCCTTAGCTTTGGGGGTGGGTGGTCCTGGCCTTATGGAGGTCTCCCTGGCCCCAGGTGGGAGGGAGCTGTCCAGGTTGAGAGGGTCACATCCTCCCAAGCCCTCTATGAACTTTTTTTCCAGATGTTGACAGCTGCATGAGCCCCAGCGCCCTAGGAAGAGATCCAGGCTCTGAGCCCCCCTCAGGCTCCAGCTAAGGCCCCAGACAGCAGGGACTCACCCTGTCCCCGGGGGCGCTCCATGGGGCTGGCTTCACCAAGCTCCCAGCAGCCCCAGCCAGCCCAAGTGCAGCAGCAGAGAATGCCTGAGCCTGATGCTCCTGTCCCATCACAGAGGGAGGGCCTCAGGGGGTGGGTGCTGAGGGCATGCTTTCCAGACCTGTGACCTGGAGGCCAGCATCCAGTGTGTACTCTGACCCCCTGAGAGAAAGATGGTGGTAGCCTCCCCTGGGCGGTAAGTGCATCACTGCAGCCCTGGGCCTGGTGGAATGAAGCAAGCACAGGGTGACCTGCAGGGCCAGTCCCACCACACCCTTCATATGCTCACTCTGGGCACATCTGCCCACCTACCACCATCTACAGTTGCAGCCCTGGAAGTTCAGAAAGGACAAGTGGCTTGCCTGAGTGATGGAGAAATCTCACGAAACAAAGCTGGCATCTGTCCTGTGACCTGCACCCGTGCTCCACAGCCCTGTGTCCTGGAGGGGGCACCAGCCTGCTCTAGTACCCAGGGAGATACTTCAGATCCTTCCCCAGGGCCCTGATGGACCTCCAACAGGTGCACCGCCTCCACCCCAAAGATCAGGAAGTCCGAAAGCCTCACGGAGAGGCGCGTTTTAGCCATGTGACTGCGGTGGGGTGCACAACCTCTGACCTTTCCCTTCCTCGCCTGTCAATGGGGCAGCCTTAGACCACTAGGGCAGTGTCCAGTGTCCTTTGTGATGTGTAGGTGTGGCCTGGGCAGGTCATTGCCTGTGTTCCCTCTCCTCCCCTTCCATCCCTTCCCTCTGTCTTCTCTCTGTGTCTTTTCTTTGGCCCTACCGTGCTGATGGCAGGCTGACACCTGTTTAGCTTACCCATTCCACCCAGAACAGTGGGGAGCGGGGCAGGCTCCCACCTTGTCTCCCACGGGGGCTTGGCCCTGGGCTGGAAGCCAGGCTCCCCCTGGAGCCTCAGTCGGTCCCTGGGAGGTTGTTTTTACATTGGATTTTCTCTACCTGTCAGACCTGGGATTTTTAATGACAGTGAAAATGAAGCTGGTTCGCAGATGTGAGCTGACAGCCAGCTGCAGGAGGCAGACAGATTACCTCCAGACCCAGCCCACATCGCCCGTGGAGCCAAACAAAGGAGCCATCCTGGCTCACTTGGATGAGCGAGGCCGGCAGGGGGCCGAGCAAGCTGCTCTCACCCACCCAACCAGTCACAGTTCCTTGGGGGCCTGTGTCCACATGCTCAGGGGTCTTGCTCCACTGGCTCCCCTCCTCCAGCGACAGCCCCTCACCTCTGGCCACGGTGCAGGTTTTGCGTCCATTGCTGTTTCATCTCACATGTTCCCTGAAGAAAGAGGTACTGGAGCTGGAGGCTGTCGCCCCACATGAGATTTGAGGGAACGGGGCTCTCAGACCCAACAATCAGGCAGTGGGACCCTGATGGTGGGTCTGGACTCACCGGGCCTGGTTGGGCCCAGGAATCTGCATCCTGAGCAGGTGTTTTGGGAACTCCATGTGGGTGGCCGGGACCACCCTGAGAAGCCCTATGGGCGCCCTCCCTCCGCACCGCCTGCTGACCCTGGGCCTCCTCACTTTCCTTTGCCAGAGGCAGGAGATGCTGGCAGTGATGTGGGCCCTTTCGGGCTCCCTGCAGTGATGTTTTCCCAGCCTGGGGTGGGAGGGCAGCTAGTCTGCCTCTGTGTCCGCCAGGCTCCTGGGCTGTGCCCCTGACAGTTCTCCAGAGCACCAGCCCTCCACCAGAGTCCCTGAGAGACCAGGGAGGTGGGGCGAGCCACTCTGCACTGGCTGTGTGCTTTGGACCGGTCAGCCCGCTGTGCCTCAGTTTTTCCTACACCACAGCCGCACACCTTGGCACCTTGACTGAGTGTGTAGGGGCTCCATAGTGGCTGCACCCCTCCATCTTCATGGGCCCCCACCCCACCCCAGCCAAGGGATCTATGCTAAGGGGCCAGCCGGGGGCCTGACCAGGTTGGAGGCATTGAGGGCGTGTCCAGCTCTGACTCACTCCTACTGGCTCTGGGTGCCTTGGAGCCTGCTGCTGTGTGGCCACGGGTCCGGGGCCACCTCTCACGTGCCAGCCCTCCTCCGCTTATTACAGGCAACAGCCTGGTTCTGCCGCTGTTCCCTCCGGCCCGCAGCTCCCAAGTGCTGGGCCAGACAGTGGCATGTTGGTGCCGTGTGCTTTTGTGGAGCAGCTCACCCCCGTGTTCCCTTCACCTTCCTCCCTGCCCCCAGCCCATCCCCATGTCCTCAGGCCTCACGTGCTGGGAGATGCATGTCCCGTGTCCCACGTCATGGCCCGCTGATGGTTCTGCAGCTCCTGTCATTGTCAGCTTCGTTGGTTGAGCAAGTGTTTTAAGGCCCACTGGCGTTGACTTCACTGAGCATGTGCTATGTGCCAGGCACATACATAACCCCGTAATAGGCATCCCATCCAGGCCATGGGAAGGTCAGTGGCAGAGCCCAGGCCTTCCAGAATCCAGGTCTCTGACCCCAAGCCCATGTTCTCGGTCACAGTGTGCTGCTGAGCCAGGAGGGGGCAGCATGCTGGGCAGATGTCACATCTGGTGTTGGGGGCTAGCCCGCCGGGTTGCAGACCCCAGAATGCACTATTCCCTAGCTGCTAGCAGGTCTGGCAGCTGGGAGAATGGTTGGCGGGAGCAGGATGCCCATGGGTCTGTGGCACAGACCTTCGATGCTGCCAGACACGCAGGCTCCTCAGTGATCTGCATGTAGGTGTAGACTAGCCTTAAGATGGGGCATTTGGAGCTCATCTAATTCTGGTAGCAAAGAGCAACTCCTGGAATCCCAGGGAGGGAGGTGGCTGTGAGAGAGGCACTGTGATTGATTAGTGATATCTGTTCTGGCTCAGGTTGGGCCAGGCCTCTGGTGATGCAGGGAAAATGAGTCTTCAAGAGGGCAGGTGGCTGACCTGCCTGCGGACTCTGGTTCCAACTATTCGGTCATCCCTCTTCCAGAGCCTCCTGTATCTTGTTATTTATGCCCACGGCCCCCATGGGTTCTCAGGTTGCCCACAGCAGCTGCCCTCAAGTCCCCCACTCAGCCACTTCCTGTCATGGGGCAGATTGTTTAGATTCTGAAGAAGATAAAATCCTGTGTGACCAGCTGTGGTGTAGGGTGTCTGAGCACTTTAGAAAATGCTTTTTCTTGTCTCACGTGTGGCGTGTACTTCTAGTTGTGGTCAGGCGCCAGGACAATGGGCAGCTCTTATCCAGATCACCACATGTGGAGCAGGCACGGGGGGCTCTCTGCAGCTCACCTCATCTGGTCCTCACCAGACCCCTGGGGGATGAAACACAGTGCCTGTTGTCATGTCTGCCGTGGTGAAGATCAGGCCTATGGCTTGAAACATCGCCCCCATTACACACTGTCTCTGGGGAAACAGCACCTGCATCACTGTGAGGCATCGTATCTTCTCTAAGTGGTCTCTGCTGTCCTAGTGAGAGGGAATCTCAACCATAGCACATGGTGCCATTGCCTGAAGACACAATCCATGCCAACTGTGCCAAACATTTCATAGCATGTTATTCCATCCTGCGGCAACCCTCAAAAATATTACTACTCACCTGGCAAGCTAGACAGAAGCTCAGAGTGGTTTAGTTGTTTGCCAGGGGACACACCTCGCTCAATCTGTCATCAGGGGCCTTTCACCAACCTTTCCAGCTTCTGAGACCTCACAAGCCCTGAATCTGATCAGAACAAAGAATCCAGCTCCCCAATGGTTCTGGGTGCCCACTGCCTCCCAGGCATTTGCTCTCACCAGCTCCATCACTTAAAGAGACATCCTTCCCTGACAGTGAGAACACTCCTCCTGCAAAGACTGGGGCAAATGCCTCCTCCTCCAGGAAGCCTGCCTTGACCACTCCAGCAGAAGCTCGTCTTCCTCTCTGAAACTGTAGGATTCTCACACCACCTGGGGGAAGGACCGCCATGTGTACCTCCTATGTCCCTGGCACTGTACTGAGATTGGATTTGGTGTGCTGTGGAGGTTGTGGAATAAATAAATGGATGAAGATAATGGGGACACTAAGGAGACCCAGGTATTTCTAATTCCTAAAAATTTCAGGTGAGGGTCAGCCAAGGAAAGCACTTTGGCATCATTAGCAGATCTGTCCCCAGACCACCACCACAGTGCCTGTATCTTCTGGTCCCAGAGGTGCCCCCATGTGGACCCTCCAAAAAAAGAGGAGCTGCCAGCCACCCAGGAGCTGAGACACAGCAGGAGGCCCAGGTGAGCCAGGAGGCTTGGGTAGGCTGGTTGTGCCCTCACCATCGCACCCTCTTCCCAAGGCTGCAAACAGCAAGCAGGAAAGAGTTAAGTCCTCTGTGAGCTACTGGAGAAGGAAGTGGTAAACAATTTTTCTCTCCCTCGGCTAAATTAATATGCAAATTCCTAAACCCCCTCCTACTCCCTTCCCCTGCCTTGAAATTAGCGAGGTAGACTGCTCAGCTAATTACGCATTCAAACGAGCAGGCTGCGTTCTCAGAGCTAAGGGGATGCTGAAATGATTGTGAGAAGATGGAACTGACATTCGAGCACAGCCCTTCTGGTACATCCGGAGCCGCTCCCCGGTGCCTGGCAGATGTGACCCAGCAGTGACCGCCAACCACCCACGCTCGGGACAGGGGTGCAAGGTCCCCTCCATTCTCTGGCCCTGGCAAGGGGAGACCCTGAGCACCAGCCCTCTTCCTCACCAGCCAAACCCTACATTCTTCCTGCAACAGGCTTTGCAGGAGGAGTGTTCTCACTGGCAGGGAAGGATGTCTCTTTTGGTGCCTGTGGTCAGGACCAGCAGCAGCCGCAGCCGGGCAGCGTGGTCAGCTCCGCGACTGGGTCTAGGACAGTGGTCTCATGCTGTGTTGGATGAGCCCTGGAGCTGTATGCAGAGGTTATCGTGTGGGGCAGGCAGGGGTTGGCTGAACATGTGGGACCCTCGCCCCCAGCTCCCTCTCAGGGGCGCGCCTCTCACAAGTTGTGGTTCTAGGTTAAATTTCATTCCGAAAGGTGTTTCCCTGCAAAGTGGGGGTTGAACAGCAGGAGAGAGGAGGGAACAAAGGCCGCTTGGGCACCAGGAGTGTGTAGTGTCAGCAG
>NW_006289713.1:2160078-2172714 GCF_000327345.1 Myotis davidii | reverse complement strand
CTCTCTCTCTCTCTCTCTCTCTCTCCTTAAAGGGCCCCATCCTTCCTCTGCCCATAAAGCCAGAGCTCCCTGCCCATCAGTCCCAGGCCTCCTGACCCATCCGTGCAGCCTCCTCTCACATTCCCTCAGCAGCCTTACCCAAAGGGGATGATCCCACAAGTCTCCCCCCACCTCCCCCTCAGTCACCCACCCTGGGCCAAGCTGCCCACCAAATACCCCAGCCCAGGCCTTGTCCCCTCCCCCCATTCCCTAGCCCACTTCTCCGGAGAAGCCTTGTAATGCTACATATGGCATTTAATGTCCTGGAGTCTGAGAGGGTCTCCCCAGCTTGTCTCCAAGCCCCTACAAGACAGCACCTTGTGCTGGACTCTGTAGCAACCATGGCTCCTGGTCCTCAACGCAGCACGCCAGGGATCCGCCCACAGAGTAGCCTGTGAGGCGACTGATTAGGCGCCCTGTTCTGCTAGACACACTGGTAGTCACAGAGAACGAGGCTTCTTCGCTGCTGGCCTCAGTTTCCCCCATCTGTGCTATAGGACTGTTGGGCTAGATACTCTCCAAAATCCTTTCTTGTTAAAATTCGGAGTCCAGGACCCTGTTCGTTAACATGTCCATCTGTCCCTCCCTCCATAGCACTGACTGAAGGCCCTGGGTGCCCAGCATTGACCTCAGGGAAAAGAGTGGGGTTGGGTTCCCGAGAGAGGTAGAGTTCCAGAGTGACCCTCCTCTCCAGGGAGAAGGGACGTGAGGGACACCGCGAAAGCAAGACAAGAAGGCAGGGACGATGCCATCTGTACATGCGGGGCTCCTTGGCCCTCAGATCCAGTGAGAACCAGCAGGGCAGACAAACACTCCGCCCTGTGCAGCTGCCTTTTTCTGCTTATCCCAGGAATAGCCTAGATTTCCAGAGTTAGGAGGGTCAGGAAGGCGAGCAGAAGCACAAAGGCCCCACCAGTGGCCAGCCCAACAGGGGTGGATGGGGGACAGTAAGAACCCATTGAAGGCAACGAAGTGGCTGGGCTCTCCCCTGAGGCGTGATGTGCGATCAGCTCCCCCTCACACCCAAGGCAGACAGGCAGACGAATGGGGGTGGGGAGTCAAGGAAGAAGGATTGCCCAGGAGCAGCCAGCATCACTGCGGATCAATAGGACCTGGAGCTCTGGGCAGCACCAGTGAGTAATAAATAAATATAACAAACAGGCAAGAGGGTTCACTGGGCCCCGTGGGGAGGCCTTGGGAGGGGCCAGGAGCTTGAGCCTTGGGTGACAGAGGAGGTGGGGTGTCAGGGGGAGGGGGCCTAAGAGTGCAGTGTCCAAGGCAGAATTCACTTCTGGAGCCAGTGATCTGATGCTGAGAAAGGCCAAGGCTGCCCACTAGTCTGATGCTACCAGGTGTGACATGGGTCTGGAAGAAGGGATCCAATGGCTGCCACACCAGACCACACACCTGACCCCACACTGCACCCCAGTGGTGCTGTTGGGTGGGCATTGATCACTCTGAGCAGGGACCTCTGGGCGGGGAGAGGGGTTGGAAAGTCGCTCTGCTCTCCTCCCCAGAAGCAGCCTCCTCCCGGGAGGTGCAGGGCTGCCCGGAGTCAGGGTATGGGGTGCTTTGCGCCTCTGATGGTGATGCATGGCCCTGCTAATTCGCCACACACACACGGCTGTCAATCCTGGTGCAGCTGCTGCCCCCGCCCTCTAGGCGCTCAGTGATGCCAGGCTGCGGAGCACACTGCAAATTAGCACCATTTGTTTTGCAGAACATGTTCTGTTTCTACACTACACGCATAGCTTATTACCTCACCAGCAGCGCGGGGGAGAGGCAGCTGGGGCTGGGGGCTCCCCCAAGCCCACCGCCTGCAATCTTTGAAGGGCTGTTGCCCGGCTCGGGGGAGGGGAGATCATTCCCGGGGAAGGGTCCCAGCTCCTGTCTGCCCATCCTGGTGACAGGGCTCTGGGCCTGACACTGCCAGGCAGCTTCCTGTCTGCACCGTCCGGCTTTGTGGCCTTGGGGAGGTGATTTGACCTCTCTGAGCCTTGAATGTGGAGCCTTCGAATCCGCCTCCAGACAATTAGACAAAACCACTGGGGCAAAGCTCAAGCTCGACTCTCGGTAACTGGCACCTTATGGAGCTTTTATCCTGTCACTCTAGGTGACAGTGACCAAGGTCAGAGCAGGCAGTTAAGGACAAAGATTCAGCCCAGAGGCCAGGGCGGGTGGTGAGGCCCCGTGCAGACTTGGAGAGGGCTGGAGCCCTGGAGCCACCAGGAGCCCCCTTCCAGGCCAGGGCCTGCCCCTGTGAGTGGGCCAAGTGGAGCACAGGCTTGGGCCCTGGCTCTGACCCTGGCAGAGTCTCCTAGAGCAGGTGGGCCCCTGAAAGCACCCAAGGAACACATGTTGCCCAGGGAAGCCTATGGGGCAGGACTCGGGCTTCCCTGTGGCCACCTCCTGCAGACCAGAGTGCCATGGACCTGTCACACAGCGGGCTCCCCTGCCCGCTGTGGGGATCTCAGGAGCAGCCATTTGCCCCCACCGCCCCCCTCCAGACCAGGGAGACGCTGTCTAGGCAGAGACCAGGTGAAGGAAAGACCACTCTGGGTAAGACACATCCACCGGCCCCTTTCCCTCCTCCCGAGCTCCCCAAGCCACCCACTCTGGGGCCTTCGCTCTGCCATCCAGGTGTGGGGTCCAGAGCAAGGCGGTGCCTGGGAACTCCCACAGCATAGAGAAGCCGCTAATCTCCCAGCAGCCCTTGCTCCAGTGAGAGTCAACAGGCCCCTGCAGAAGGGCTGGGCAGCCTCGATGGCCCTTCAGGGAAGGATGGTCCAGTCCAGAGTTCAAGATTTCCGAGTCCCTCACCCTGCCAACAGCAGCGAGGGCTCCTTGGCAGCGAGGGCTTCCTTTCTAAAGGCAGATAAACTGTAAGTTTCCTCTGGGCCCAGGCTCTCCTGTTCTTGAAGGTGGACCCAGGGACAAGGTGGCAGAAGGGTTGTCTAGATCTATGGTGACTGATGTCAGGGGACAGCCTGGGCTGAATGGAGCCTGGTCACTACCTGTTGGCATTTCCTGAGGGCAATTCAGGCCAGGCACCAAGCCAAGAGTCATCCTTCATCCTTCTAGGCACTCTAGTGTAGCCGGGACCATTTTACAGATAAGAAGGTGGAGGCTCAGAGAGGACAAAGCAAGCACAGAGCTGAAGCTTGAAGTGGGCCTGGCCGGTCCCAAGCCGTGCACTGAGCGTCAGCACTGCCCCCACACTCGTGGAAGGTTACATGCTCTGCATCCCTCCATCCCCGATCCCTTCATTACCACCCCTGCCCCTGACTGTGAGCAGAGCACCAAGTGGACAGGGGTATCAAGTTTCACAGAGTGTGAGGGAGTCACCTGAGCCCTGTGTATGCCACCCTCACCCTCCTCTCCTCTCTATCCAGCCCCCATCCTCTCATCCATCAGCACAGCTATGAGGACCGATGGAGTCTCACCTTCCTGAACAGACACACCCCATAGATCCACCAGGCGGGAGCATGAGTCCAAATCAGGGAGAGAAGGGTGGGGCGCCCAGGTCTGTCCCTGCCTGAGCAGAGGTACAGAGGTGCTGGCTGAAGGGCCAGGGCGGGGCCAAACAGGAGGGTGCAGGCAGCCAGCCTCAGAACCATCGGTGCACCTGGTACCATCGGTGAGGGTCTACCCAGGCAGGTGGCTCTTCGATGGCCGCCCACAGGCATGGACAGCCCCAGCCGCCAGTTAGTACTCCCATTTTGTAGAGCGCTGCAGCAGGATCGGGGAGGCTGTGGAGCTGGGTGCAGTAGCCCACCTCACCCCAGGCCGGATGTGCACATGGAGCACCTAGCCAACCTGTGGGAGCCATTTGCAGTTAGGGGGCACTGGAGAAGTGGCCCTGTTGAAACCCCACACCCAGCTAGCCCCAGTGCCAGTCCCAACCATAGCCTCCTGCCTTCCTGTACTCGCTTCTCCTAGACATGCGTGGGGAGTGGACACAGTGACTGAGATCCTGTCCATTGCATTTCAGGGACCTGGGGTGACACCTGGGCTGGCCACTGGGAAGCTGACGACAGGGTTCTCCATGGACTTTGCAAGGCCTTGGGGATGCCTAGTGGGTGGTGAATATCACATGTGTCTGGCCCAGAGCACAGGGCCAGTCCATTTCACTTGACATTATGGAGTCCAATTTCCATGTACAGAAATGGCTCATAATAGGCTTTCAGCTGATAAGGTACAAACAGATGGAAGGACGGGTGGACAGATGAATAGAAGATCAGTCGATGGATGGACAAGGAAATGGATGGATGGATGGACAAATGGATGAACAGATGGATGGCAGGTGACCGTAGGGCCAGCAAGAGCTCTGGCCACCACACACAAGAGGGCATTTCGGTGGGCTATGGGCCAGGTCTTGTTGGTGTGGGATGGAGGCCATCAGAAGCTGTGGGTCCCTCTCCTGCTGGGCTGCAGCGTAGGGCAGCGTGTTCTCACATGGGTGGCTAAGAGTTGGGGGATGGCAGGGTAAGTGGGGATGGTCATTCCCAGGACCCTCTGGGAGGTGTGGAAGCCACGGAGGCTTTTCTGCCAAGAGGCAGAAAGACTTCATGAATATTTCATTAGGGAAGCAATGTGGCGGCAGAGGAACATCTGGTGGACTCTCCAGGGAGCTGGGAGCCCATGCAGGAAGCAGGGCTGTGAAATTCGGAGGTGGTACGAGGGGGTACTGGCCTCTGCCGCTGAGGACAGCTCTCTGCCTGGCATCACACTGGCTTGGGCCACCCCCCACCCCAGTCTGGGGACAAAGGCCTGCCAGTGGGGGCAACTCTGGGCAAGGCTGAGGGGGTGGACATCATGGGTCAGCTCCCTGGTTCCCCCACAGCACGGCTCCTTCTGCCTGCTTTCCCCACCCAGGTCCGAGGCCAGGTCAGAGCTGCTCAGGGGACGGGATCCTGGGTCTCAATTTCCAGATGAGGCCACAGGCTGGGGCAAGACTGGGACCAGGGGCAGCTCAGGAGGCAGAGGACGCCACCTGGACTTAATGGGCGTTGGGCTGTGGAATGGGGCTGTGGTTGGGGGGTTTCCTGCCTCCCATCACTGGAGGCACAGTGGACCACTGTCCGCAGCCCCTCAGGCTCTGAAATCCCCCGATGGGTGCTCAGACCAGGGTTCACTGGGACAGGGCAGCACCTACCCTGGTAGTGGGGGAGTCAGAGCTGGTGATGGAGAGTCCTAGGGGCTGGGGCTGGAAAGACCCGGGCAAACCTGTGCCAGGGCATGATCCACAGGACCCACCTGATCCAAACCAGCCTACATGCTGAATGGTGCCTTCCCTCCTCACAGCCAACCAAGCTGAGGCTCTGAGACCTTAAGTTGTTCCGTTGTGTGCAGACCCTGGACTCGGCTCCTGGCCAGCACCCAGGGCCATCACACTAGCTTCCAGGGCTGCCAGGCTGGGCCTGGGCACACTCTCCAAAAGTGTCCATTCCCTGCTGATCAAGCCCATCACTGAGGGCCCCTGCTCTCTGCCCAAACAATGTTGAGGTTGGTCCTCTGCCAGAGCCTGAGCCCTGTCTGAATCCCCAATGCACCTCTTGTTCCATCCCCACCTGCCTAACTCCAATCCCGTGTTCCCTGGGCCCCTCAGTGCCGGGTCACCCCACATTGCTGCCCTGCAGCCAGCCCAGACCTTGGAAGCTCCTCACTGCCCTCCCAGTGCTAGGTCCCATGGCCTTCACACTCTCACAGCCCAAGTCCCTTCCTATTGGCAGAGCTGGGACTGGCACTGCCCGGGGCACAGGCCCCCTGCCCTTTCCTGCCATGTGCCCGAGGCCTCCTGGTGCCTCCTTCTTTCTGGATCTACGCTGGCTGCTCTGAATATCACACAGGACAGCATCCAGCCCAGAGTCCCTGGAGTGGCAACGGTGTCCCCCCCAGTCCTGTGCCCCAAGCCCAAGGTCTGTGTCCCTGTACCCTTTGCCCCATGTGCTCAGAGGTTCCTCCCACTCTCACCCCATGGAGGAGTAGCTGGGCACTCCACATGAGTCCTCCTGCCACCACCTCCTCCGGGTAAGAAGTCCACGTAACCTCTCCCACCGCCTTGGCCCTTCCTGCCCAGCAGGGCTTTGTCCTTGGGACCCCCAGGCACGGCTCCTCCCCTCCCGGGCAGCTCGCCCCCTGCCCTCGGCAGCTGGGCTCCTTGGCACAGCCGCCTGCGCTCCCTCTGATGGCCACGTTTGGCTGTGGTCCCACCAGCCTGCACACAGGCACTGCGGTGCCAAGCCAGGCTGTAGGGCTCTGGGCAGATGGGAGGGAGGGAAGTAAGATGCTTCTCCTGGGATCTCCCAGCCCCTCCAGGTGTCACCCTCCAGCCCTCCTCCCATCCCCAACTGAGTCCCTGGGTTGGCCCGTGAGAAGAAACAGACAGACATTCAAGGACGGTTTGGGGACACTCTTCCAAAAACGGGGCCGCGAGGACCTGGCCCTAAGAGCCAGCAGAGCATGGGGTGGAGGGGACTCAGCCCAAGGCCCCAGAGGGAGGGGCCTGAGTACCAGAGGCAGAGGCACTGCCATGCCAGGGACCCCGGATGTGGTTGCTGTCCTCTTACACCCCGACACTACCCGTACCCAGCCGGCCAGCCCTGCTCTAATCCTCTGTGCAGGGATAGCACCTGTGCCACCTGAAGGACCCCTGGACACCACACCTGGACACACAGGCCCCAGGGTGGTGGACCACCTCCTACGCCCATGGCAGTGCTCAGGGAGCCAGGGGTGAAAGGATTGAACCCGCTGGCCCAGAACCCCGCTGGACACAGCCATCCCCACAGGCAGCTGTGCCATGTCACCTGCACCCAGGCCGAGACCCAGCCACCTGCCCAGTGAGCCCCACTCATTTGTTACCTGTGTCTCGCCGGCCGCCACTGTCCAACTGCTCCCAGCCGGGTCCTCCGTGGCTCCGCTGCCAAGCGGCTGCCGCCTCCCCAGGATGGGCTGCCAGCAATTCGCTGTGGTTTTTGTTTGTGAGTTTTGCCCCCGTGAGTCCGCGGCACCCAGGAGGCGCCCAGCCTGCTGCTCGTCCATGGCAAGCGTCCATCTTCCCCGCGCAGCGGCTCCTCACCTCTCCCTCCTCCTGTCCCCACGGTGCCAGCTCAGAGGCAACTGGCACGGACGAAGCCCGGCCAGCCTCTTGCAGCTGGGTGTAGCCACGCTTCTTTTCTTTTTTTTTTTTTGTATTTTAAACACACACACACATACTCACACATGCACACACACACACATGCCAAGCCCCCCGCCCCCGACAACATGCATCCCTTCTGTCAGGAGCAGCCCCAGCCAAGAAAGCCCAGAAGCGGGCGGCGGCAGAGAGCCGGGCTGCCGATCAGTGGAAACCCCAGCCCCGAGCCCATCCCTTCCTCTCCCATCACCCTCCTCTTACGTAAGAACATCACACTCGTGTCGCACTTCGGAGCCTCCTGATTGGGTCCACCTTGTCGCCGGCCTGGTCCTTCCGCCCACCCTGGCCCCAGCCCTCCTGGCCCCCTGCCCAGCCCCCAGCCTCAGCTTTGCTGCTCCCGTCCCTTCCCTGAGGTATGTTTATTTATGGCGTGTCCACCCCAGGCCACGTGCTGAACAGCCAACTAGACGGAGGGGGGCCTGGCCTCCTGGAGCTGACAATCTAGCCAGGATGGGATTAGACCCGCGGCTGTGAGGAGACGTGCTGGTACTGGGATGCACAAGCCTGGCTGTAGGGTAGCGACAGAGTCCACTCGAGGGGTCAGAGTAGGGTCCCAAGTGGACGTGAGGTCAAGGCCAATCTCAGGTCAGCATGGAGATGCAGGAAGAGACCTTGGTCAGAACTCCAGCTGATAAGGCAGCAGGTGGATGCTGCCAGTGTCTTCTCAAAGCCATTAGCACCCTCTCCCTTTTGCTTAGACAGCCCCAGTGGGTGAGCCCACCACCTGCCACGTCCCTGGAGCAGAATGGCCGATTCGGGGCACGGGGAAATGTTGGGGGCAGATGCAGCTGTCACGTGGCCCCACCTTCACCCTTCCCAGCTCTGAGCACAGGCTGGGTGTCTGGAGGTAGAGCCGGAAGCAGTGGCCTGGGTGACCCCAGGAGTGGCCATTCAACACACTTCCCACCTCCCGCCTTCTCATCATCCAGGAAAAACAACCCTGCTTGCAGGTTCCCTTGCCAAGTCTCCCATGAGCCTGGCAGGTGACCGACATCCTCGCAGAGGCAGGTGGGAGGCAGGCACCAGGGCAGGATGTCGACACAGCCAGAGGGCAGGTAGGAGGGGTCCTCTCGGGTCTGGCCTGGGCCGTCTGGCTGGGGTCCATTTGGAAACCCCAAGGCCAGGTTGGCTCTGGGTCTAAGGTGACTCCGAGTCAACTTGCCTGATCCAGATGGCCTCACCAGAAGGCCGCCCCTCAGCTGTGACTGGAAGGCATGGCTGATGGACCGATGGGCTCCGAGTGGTGGAAGCCTCTTACAAGCCTCTTGTCTTCAGGCATCGCTTTGCTTTCCCAGGTATTCATTTTTTCTTACCAATTACGCTAAGGACTTGACGACCTTAGTTAGCCTCCAAACCCCTTGAAGTGCCCCAAATGGACAAGAAGGAGAAGGCCCCAGGATGCGCATGCTCCCATGAAGCTGAGGCCCTGTGACCACAGGGAAAGTCCTGACCTGAAGAAGTGCTGATTTTTGGCAGAGTCAATGCCCACCCAAGCTCCAGCTGCTCCTGGTCACAGTTGGCACTTAGGCTCTGAGGTGCCTCCCAGAGGCAACCTCTGACCTCTAGGCCACTGGCCTTCCTCCGTAGGGTTTTCTCAGGCTCCAGGCTGGAGGAGGTTCTAGAAGGAAGGGCCTCACCTGGAGGCCTCCTAACCTTTCACCCTTGCCTTCCTATTGCTCCTTCCACCTGCTGCCTCCCTGGGCCCCCTTCCTCCACACCACCTCCTCGCTGCTTCTGGAACATTCTGGCAGCTCCTGCTGTGGTACCAGCTATTTCCAGATGCTCCTCCTTCACATGGCCCAATGCTCTTCTTTATTCATGACTCTCTCACATGCCCCTCTCAGGGGGTTCTCCTGACCATTCCTTTTTTATAAAATTATGATAAAATGCACATCAAATAAAAGTCACCGTTATCACCATTAAAAAGTGCATGATTCCGTGGCATCTAGCATATTCAGTGTTGGGCACCCATACCTCCTAGTTCCAGAGCGCTTCTATCACCCCAAAAAGAGATGCTTCCCCACCCACAGTCCCCCCCACCTCCCAGCCCCGGCCACCACAGACGAGCTTTCTACCCGTGGATTTACATGTTCTGGGCGATTCAGGTCCATGGAATCGTCCACACGCCGTTCGGCATATTCATTGCTTGTCCATGCTGTGGACTGTGTCAGAGCTTCCTTCCTTCTTTTGCCGCTGATTTTTGTTCTTTATAAGTGGATGCTTACCCTCCTTGTAGGGTCATGTGCTCTCCTTCCACTCCGGTGGAGGGCTGCTGGGCCTGGCCCAAGCTCTGTCCAGGTTAACCAACAGCAGGGTTAGCTGGGGCAGGGCCAGGCTCATGTGAATGAGAAGAGAGCCCTTTTAGGAACAGAGGGTGCTCAGTCCCATGACAGAAGGGCTCTGGGTGTGGCTTAAGAGACAGGGAGGACTTCACATTCACCATGTGTGAACACAAAGCCCTGGTCTCAGTCGGGGTTGGCATGGTCATCCTATGCCAGTCCGCACCCCATCGCTCACTGAGCTCTGCTTCCTGCATTTTGCAGGCACAGGATGGGGCTGGAAGCACCCCCGGGGCTGTGGGACCCACGTCTACGGCCAGTGTAGCAGCTGCCACTCTGCCGGGAGGGGACACCTGCTGTCTGGCTGTGGCTGTGGGAGCCGGGACTGGGGCAAGTCTCCAATCTCCCTGCCCCTCATCCCACTCTCAGTCCATGTAGAAGCGAAGGATGGACGGCAGCAGAACATCCTGCTAAGATGGAATAAAAGGCGCTCGCTGCCCACTGGGCTGCGGAGAGCCGACATGGGCATAGGTGAAAAAAGACCAGGCATCCAGGGTGGGGTTAGGACTGGCCATGCTTAGGGCATGGTTGGGGGAGGGTAGCCACGGTCTGACCACAGAGCTACACCAGGTACAGAACGACCCCAAGCCCTGTCCCCCTCAGGACGCCTGTGTGTGAGCCTGCTGGTGGCGCAGCCTCCTCCACACTTGCCCACCCTCCAGTCCCCCTGGGCTCCACCTGTCACCTTGATGAATGGGCTGAGACAGAGGACCCCCAGCTGGGGTCAGCGCCCTGCTGCCTTTGGGACTCAGGCCTCATCCATTACTGGGGGCTGCTGGCAGGCCGGCCACAGCAGCTGCCTGAGCCATCCAGATGCATACCTTTAGAGGCTGCCAAGTGGGAACTAAGTGTCTCTCACCTCATTCCCCCCCCCAGCCATGGTAGGTGGGTGGTTGGCGGGGCTACACCTGCCTCCCTTAGCCCCTAGAAACCTGGCCAGGTGCCAACATGGCAGGGGCCTTCTTCCAGTGGTCGGGCTGCAGGAGGGACATTCCACAGGGTGCCCTGGCTTGCCCACTGCTCTCTCATGGGCTGACAGCTCTGCAGCTGCCCGGGCCCTGGGGCTGTGCAGTGGACAGAACCGGGAGTCGAGGGGAAGGGGTCGTCTGCAGCTCTGTCTGGTGACTGCACATGCAGGGACATGCTGACCAACAGCCTCGGTCCAGATGCAGCTTCTCTTGTAACATTGCACCTTCTGTAACCTTTTGTGCCTCAGTTTCCCCCAGTGTAAAATGACAGCACTTCTCACAGACTAGGTGAGGCCTCAGTGGAGCTCCATACATAAAGGTGAGAGCAGGTGCTATACAGGTGCAAACTGTTGTTTTCACATCTGAGTACGGGATGCGCTGTGAGGCGGGTGCCTGCCCGCCTACCTTGCTTGTAAACATGTGCTGGCGTGAGCATGCGTGCGCATGCCTTGGAGGTGTGTGCATCTTGGGGTGATCGAGTGAACAGTATGCCTGTGTCTTCCTTTCACATCCTCTACCCCTCTCCACTGTTGGAGTCCCAGACGTTAGAAGAGATCTTGGGGGTTGGCCCATCCAGCCCTGTAGGTAGTCATGAGTCCTGAGGTCCCCAGACCCCCGCTGTGGGCCCTTCCAGCTCTGCTGGGTGTGAGGAAGGACACATCAGGGTGAGATGCTGCTCCCCAGAGTCTTGACACATGTCCCCAACTCTCCCACCCCAAAGAGGACAGGAGGGCTTGGGCCAGTCCAAGTCAGCCTTTCTGGCTACGCCATCTTGTGTTTTTTCTGTCATGGTTTGCCCTGAAGGGCTCAAGGAAGCGTCAGTGCAATGGTGATGGAGACTAATTTCAGGCATTCCCTCTCCTGTCCTGCCCTCTCCCCTCCAGCCACTCAGGCCTCCCTGCTCTTCCTGGAACACACACTCCAGCTCTTGCCCCATCCAGGGCCTTGGCACACATTCTATCATCCTGGAAAACTCAGTCCAGAAATCTGCATGGCTCCCTTCACTTCCTCCAGGTCTCTGCTAAAATGCCCACTTGGCAGCAACACCTTCCTGGAGGAGCCTTCTATGTCCTTCACACACCCTCAACCCCACACCACCACCCTGCTTGGTTGTCTGCCGTAGTGCTGCGGCTAACGTGCTCTTTTTCACTTACCCATTTTCTTTGCTGATTGTCCCCCACTAGAATGGCAACTCTGTAAGGGCAAGGGCCTTTGTTCTGCTCTAGCTGTGTCTACAGGCAGGTGGAGCACAGATGGGTCAGAGGAATGAGAGCTCCCAAACAGGATGGCCAGCGCCCATTCATGGAGCTCTGGCCCCTCACAGACCCTGATCAAGTAGCTATGGGGGGGCCTGAATGTGGCTGCCCTGGGGCTGGCCTGGGTGAGGCCTGTGAGGTTCTCCTCGAGGCTTACACTGGGGCCTGCTTGGTGACACACAGGACTGACAAGAGGCACAGGGCAGGCATTACAGCACCAGCTCCTGGAATGATGACAGTTAAAGTCTGTGGGACATGCGCCATGTGCCAGCCACGCCCCCCACCCCAGGTGGGCTTTACCTGCAGTCAGTTCTCCTAACATCCCTGAAATGACAGCACTGCTATCTGCAGATGAGGAAACTAAGGCTGAGACTCAGTGAGTAGCAGACATGAGTTCTAAGCCTAGGCCAGGGGTGGGCAACCCCTGGCACTGGTGCCAAATATGGCAGGCCAGTAACTTTTGCTGGGACATGAAACCCCCTCTTATAATCTTCCATTTACAATTTTTGTGAACATTTGAATGACTTAAATGTTAAATTACAAGGACCTGGCAAGACACTTGATGTTATGTTTGGTTACATAAAGGCTTTTGAAAAGAAACTGGAAGTCTTCAAGAGGGATGTGGATGGTGAGAGATTTAGATATTTCCCAAACCTCAAGAAGCACATCAAAGACCTCCTAAAAGATGACAGAATAGACTGTCAAAGCCTTCAAAAGCTGTTTTTAAACATCATCGAGTCAACTATTGAGCAGTTCTTCTCAAGATTTGCGAAATTCAGAGAACTGGAAGAGACAGCAAAATTCATGAGGTTTCCAGACAGCATGAACCTGGAGGCACT
>NW_006289713.1:2156722-2159835 GCF_000327345.1 Myotis davidii | reverse complement strand
ATACTGTGTTTTTGTCACTCAAATTCATTTTATTATTTCTTCAAGGTTCTTCACATATGTATACCTTAAGAGATATCAAGTAGGCATAACATGTTCTTAAAAAATTAGGGTTGGCACGCAGAAGAATTTTGAGTCAGAGATTTTGCTGGTTTTGGCACGCACTCACAAAAAGGTTGCCCACCCCTGGCCTAGGGAGTCTGATTTTTGACACAATCCCAGCACCCCGCCCCCAGCCCCCATGTGTGTGCCCTCACAAAAAGGTTGCCCACCCCTGGCCTAGGCAGTCTGATTTTTGACACAATCCCAGCCCCCACGTCCACGAGTAGGACCGTGTGTGCCCTCCCAGCTGGGTTTTATGGTTGTATGTGCATATGTGTGCACTGGATTGTGGTAGCATGCTGGTAAACAAGCCCTCCGAAAAGGACATCAAAATGCTGCTTAGCAGCATTTGCTAGTTTCCTGGTGTGACTCCTCCCACTGTAGCCAATTTCAAGTCCCAACATGATGTCACTGAACTGGACATATCTACATTGTCTTGTTTTATGCTCCTCAGGAAGCACAAGTCTTCTACTTGTCTGTCGTACAGTACTGGCTCTGCAATCACATCTATGCTGGAAGTTTACTATGAAGGTTGTTGCTTTTCATTTAAAAAATGTTTAGGGGCACCCGGCCAGTGTGGCTCAGTTGAGCATCGACCCATGCACCAAGAGGTCCCTAGTTCAATTTCCAGTCAGGGCACATACCCTGGTTGCGGGCATGATCCTCAGTATGGGGTCAGCAGAAGGCAGATGATAAATGTTTCTATCTCTCCCTCTCCCTTCCTTTCTCTCTATAAATCAGTAAAAACATGTATTTTTTTAAAAAAGGTGTTTAGGGGCAAAGAAGCATCATGTCTGTGACTTACTCTCAATATTCAGAAAAATATAATAATATGTTTACGTTGGGAAAAGGGATAAAGAAATGCAGTAAAATATTAACAATCGGGAAAACTGGGTGAACGGTGCATAGACGTTCTTTATACAATTCCTCTAAAGCAGTGGTTCTCAACTTGTGGGTCGCGACCCCTTTGGGGGTTGAAAGACCCTTTCACAGGGGTGACCTAAGACCATCAGAAAACACATATATAAGTAATTACATATTGTTTTTGTGATTAATCACTATGCTCTAATTATGTTCAATCTGTAACAATAAAAATACATCCTGCATATCAGATATTTACATGACGATTCATAACAGTAGCAAAATTACAGTTATGAAGTAGCAACGAAAATAATTTTACGGTTGGGGGGTCACTACAACATGAGGAACTGTATTAAAGGGTCGCGGCATTAGGAAGGTTGAGAACCACTGCTTTAAGCATCTGTAAGTTTGAAATGATTTTGAAATAAAAAGTTACAAAATAATAAACAAACACATCCTCTCCCAAAAGAAGTAATGGATGATAATGTTACCTCGTGGAATTTTCTTCTTTGGTGTGTTGATATAATGATTTATTTGAATTATTTAAATAGATTTCCTAATATTGAACTATCCTTGGATTTCT
Organism: Myotis davidii; assembly: GCF_000327345.1. Lineage (NCBI taxonomy): Eukaryota > Metazoa > Chordata > Mammalia > Chiroptera > Vespertilionidae > Myotis > Myotis davidii. The sequence goes on along the minus strand of NW_006289713.1, from coordinate 2,158,292 downwards.
GAATGAATCATATTTGGTCACACTACAGTGCTCTATAATATACCGGTAGGTTCAATTTCTAGTATTTATTTCCAGTTTGTTAGGTTTATATCCATAGTAAAAGTGGTCTGGTTTTCTCTTTTTTGTGTTTGTTTCGTTTTGATATCAGGATTCAGCTATCTTCGTGAAATAAATCAGAAATTTATTTTCCTTGACCATTTGAAAAACTTGCCTATAAACCCTTCTGAACCTAGTGCCCTCTTTGGAGTAATTTTTAAATTATTTTTTCAGTTTCTTCAATTATAGTGTGTTTGGACTTTCTACTTTTTTTTAAGGTAGTTTCTATTTCTACAAAATTGTGTATTTTAATAAGTTTTTAGAATATATTCAGATAGAATTATGCATATTCTCTCATGACTTTTAACCTCTTAATTGGTAGTTATACCCCCTTTCTTATCCTGCACTTTGTGCCCCAGTTTCTTTTTTAAAAAATATGTTTCTATTGATTTCAAAGAGGAAGGGAGAGAGATAGAAATATCAATGATGAGAGAATCATTGATCTGTGCCCCAGTTTCTTATTCTCTGGATTAGATTAAGTGCAAATTAAACCATTTTATTGTCTATTTGTTTAGTCAATTTCTTGATTAAACAGTTGCATCTATCAATAGGAATTTTTCTGTCTCCTAATTTATTTATTTATTTTGCTTTATTCTATTTTGCTAGGGTTTATTTTCTTTTTCTCTAACTTTTAATTTGGATGCCTTTTACCCCATATTTTAATAATGAAAATATCTCAAGCCATGACTATGCCTTTCAGTCTAACTTAAAGTATACCCTGTAAGTATAAAAATCTAAGACTTCATTATTTTCTAGATATTTTGTAGTTACCGTTTTGGTTGCCTGTTTAAGATAGTCAAATCGGTTATGTTTTAAATTCCAGTTGGGAATTGTAACAAACTTTTCATTACTAATTTAAGATTTTAATGTATTGCCGTCTCTGAATTCTGCCTGGCTACCATCTGGGGTGTCCATCTACCTTGGTTCCCCAGGACGCAAGTCCTTTAGTGCCAGGCAACTGGAATGAGCTGGTCACCCTGACAATGGAGGCGTGTTTTTTTTTTATCACTTAAAATGTGATTTGTTTTACCACTTGCAACAGGGAACTTGAAAAGAATGTGTTTCCTGATTGTAGGGTACAGAGTTTAAATTTAGATCTACTTAATTAACTTAATTAATAATATTTCTCAGTTCCTCTATATCTATTTTTTGGCTAATTTGATTAGTCAAAAATTGAGAGAAGTGTACATTGCCACCTCTATTCTCTCCATCCTTTTTTCACATTTTTTCAAACAGATTTTGCCTTAGATAGTTTAGCACTGTTATCATCACATGAAAATTTATTTTTTTATTACTTTGTCTCTAGATCTATTTTTGTTCATCAGTTTATGTTGATCATTATATCCCACATATGAGTGAGATCATGTGATATTTATCTTTCTCCGACTGGCTTATTTCGCTTAGCAAAATGTAACACTGAACAGACAGTCCACCTTCAGAGAAAAGGTGGCGGGGTGTGGGGGCGCGTAGAAAT
>NW_006289713.1:2151328-2156585 GCF_000327345.1 Myotis davidii | reverse complement strand
CTTAGCAAAATGTAACACTGAACAGACAGTCCAACTTCAGAGAAAAGGTGGCGGGGTGTGGGGGCACGTAGAAATCAACCAAAGGACTTATGTGCATGCGTATTAGCATAACAATGGACACAGACACTGTGACTGTGGGGGCTTGTCCTCGAGGGTGGGAGTGGCCGAGGGGGATCAATCAGGGGGAAAAGGAGACATATGTAATATTTTAAACAATAATAAAATAAAATAATTTGTGTATCATATATTAAATTTTCATATCTAAAAAATTTATTATTGTAAAATTGATAAACCTCTAGCAAAACTGACAAAACTGAAAATGAAAGAAGACTGAAATGGCCAGTATCAGCAATGTACCAGGAAATACCACCACAGACCCGGCAGCGATTAAAAAGATCAAGAAATAATACAAAAAAACTTTATACTAAAAAGTTTAACAACTTGGAACAAATGGACCAATTCCTTGAAAAGCACACACTACCAAAACTCAACCAAGATGAATTAGACAATCTGCATAGCCCTGCAACCATTCAAAAAATCTAATCCATACTCTAAAAGTCCCCAAAAAATAATTTTCCAAGTCCCAGATGCTTCACTGGAAAATTCTATCAAGCATTTAAATTCTTCCCAAACTCTTCCAGAAAACAGAAAAAAAGGAAATACTTTCCAACATATTCTATGAGGCCATAATTACTTAGTTACCAAATACAAAGACAGGAGATAGAGAGATAGAGATAGAGATAGAGATAGAGATAGAGATAGAGATAGAGATAGAGATAGAGATAAACTATAGACCAATATCTCTCATGAACTTGGATGCAAAAATCCTCAACAAAATATTAGCAAATCAAATGTAACATACATAAAAATCATTAAGCATCATATCCAAGTAGGGTTTATTCCACCTATGCAAGGCTGGTTCAACATTAAAAAATCAGTAAACAGACTAAAGAAAAAATGATGTGATTATATTAATAGGTACAGAAAAAGCATCTGACAATATTTTGGTAAAACTCTTAGAAAATTAGAAATAAAAGGGCAAAAGAGCATCTACAAAACCTACAGCCAACATCATAGCTAGTTGTGAAAACTGAATCTTTTCTCTGAGATCACTCTTACCCATCTTATTCAACATAGTACTGAATATTCTAGCCAGTGCAGTAAGGCAAGAAAAACAAAAATCGCCCTGATGGTGTGACTCAGTTGGATCATTGTTTCCTACACCAAAACGGGGCAGGTTCAAATCCTGGTCAGCGCACACACTAAGGCTGTAGGTTTGATCCCAGACCAGGGCCCATGTGGGAGGCAACCCATTGATGGTCTCTCTCACATTGATGTCTCTCTCTCTCTCTCTCTCTCTATCATTTTTTTAAAAATCAAAGGTTTAAGTAAGTGGAGACACATACCATGCTCATGGATTGGAAGATTTAACATAGTAAAGATGTCTATTTCCCCCACATTTAGTACAGTTCCTATCAAAATTCCAGGAAGGTGTTTTTGTAGACATAAACAAGCTTGTTCTAAAATTTATACAGAAAAGCTAAGGACCAAGAATAGTTCAAAACAATAGTGAAAAGAAAAAGAAAGTAGAGGAATCATTCTACCTGATATAAAAGCTTAATATCATCAAGATAATTTTGGTGGAGGGGTAGATCATCAATCAATAGAACAGAATCTAGAATCTAGAAATAGACCCACACAAATATCCCCAACTAATTTTTGACAAAGGTATAAGAGCAAACAATTCAATGAAGGAAGAATAGCCTTTTCAACAATGGTGCTGGAGCAATTAGACATCCGTAGTTTAAATATATCTATATCTACATACCTATGTCTATATACCTATATCTATATCTATATCTATCTACCTTGACCTAACACTCCTACTTTACACAAAAATTAACACAAAATGTATCCAGAATAAACAAATCCATAGAGACAGAAAGCATATTTGTGGCTGCCAGGGCTGGGGTAGGAGGGAATGGGCAGTGACTGCTTAATGGGTATGAGTTTACATTTGGAATGATGAAAAATTACTAGAGTTAGCTGGTGGTGATGACTGCAGAACATCATCAGTGTACTTATTGCCACTGAATTGTGTACTCTAAAATGATAAATTTATATTACCAGAATAAAAAATAATTCAAAACGGATCACAGGCTTAAAATGGAAAACTATAAAAGTTTTAGAAAAAAAAAACAGGAAAAAAATATATTAGGGCCAACTGAGAGTTTTTGTTCTTAGAACTGACACCAGAAATATGATCTGTAAATGTGAAAAATTGGCCCTAACTGGTTTGGCTCAGTGGATAGAGCGTTGGCCTGTGAACTGAAGGATCCCAGGTTCGATTCCAGTCAAGGGCATGTAACTTGGTTGTGGGCACATCCCCAGTAGGGGGTGTGCAGGAGGCAGCTGATCGATATTTCTAACTCTCTATCCCTCTCCCTTCCTCTCTGTAAAAAATCAATAAAATGTATTTTTTTAAAAAATTTTTAAAATGTGAAAAATTGATCAATTGAACCTCATCAAAATTAAAAACTTTTTTTAGAGGATGAAAAGATAAGTTATACACTGGACGAAATATTTGCAAACCACATGTCTGACAAAAGACAAGTGTATAGAGTATATAGAAAACTCCCAAAACTCAACATTGTGAAGACAATCCAATTAGAAATGGGGAAAAGACATAAACAGACAAAGAGAACATCCCAAATTGGCACATAAAAATGTGTTCAACATCATTAGTATTAGGGAAATGAAAATTAAAACCACAACAACATTTCACTATGCACATCTCAGGATGGCTCAATAGAAAAGAGCAGCCTGCCCTGGCTGGTGTTACTCAATGGCTAGAGTGCCGGCCGTCCACCTAGGGGTCCCCGGTTCAATTCCAGGTCAAGGGCACATATCTGGGTTTCAGATTCGATCCCTGGCTCTGGTTGGGGCTTGTGCTAGATGTGTTTCTCTCTCATCGATGTCTCTCACTCTTCCTCCCTCCCTTCCTTCCACTCTTTCTCAAAAAAAATATCAGTGGAAAAAAAATATCCTTGGGTGAGAATTAACAACAACAAAATAGCAACCACCCCGAACGTTGATGAGAATGGGGAAAACTTGGATCTCTTACAATGCCGCTGGGAGTGTCAAATGGCACAGCCCCTCAGAAAAACAGTTTGGCAGTCTCTTATAACACAAAACATGCAGCTTCCATATGACCCAGCATTGCGCCCTCGGGGGATTTATCCCAGAGAAGTTAAAACTTATGTTCACACTAAAACCTGTGTTCATAGCAGCTTTCACAGTAGCTTTACTGTAATAGTAAAAAACTGGGAGCAGCCATATGTCCGTTAATAGGTGAAAGGTTAAACCAGCCGTGTTCTGTCTGTACCAGTGCAATACAAGGAACTAACTGTAGTTGTACACAAGTCGGATGGACCACACGAGATTTAGGCTGCATGAAGAAGAGCCCGTCCCACAAGGTCACATACTGCACGATTCCATTTGTACATCATTCTTGAAATGACAAAATTATGGAAATGGAGAACAGACTATGTGGTTGCCAGGGGTTAAGGAGGAGGTGGGAGTGGGAGGGGGGCTAAAGGGCAGCAGGAGGAGTCCTCCGGGGCGGGAGTGTTCTGTCCTGACTGCATGGGTGTCAATATCCCGCTGTGACATTATACTATAGTTTTGCAACATGGTACTATTGGGAAAAACTGGATAAAGACCACACGGAGTCTCTCTGTATTATTTCTTACAGCTGCATGTGAACCTATAATTATCTCAAAATAAAAAGTTGTATTTTAAAAATTGCCTTAATAACTTGAAAACAGTCTGTTTGTGATGGTTTGGAGACTCTGCCTTCAGGATTGTCAAGCACTGTATATGTGGTCTATGCAACTCATCGTCCATTAATAAATATTAATGAGCATTTTGAATATTAATGAGCATTGGTTTTAAGTGGTTATGACTTTGCTTTATTTTATACACTTCATCAACAAGATTTTATTAAACTTTGTGTGTGGAATTTCACTTTTAACACTGAAACTTATTTCTTTTGGTTTGTATTTCCTGGCCTGCCTTATCTAACTTATGAATTTAATTGTTCTGATGTACCTTCTTTTAGATATTTTCTTATAGATTTCAACTAGATTTTTTTGGCCAAATCTGAGAGGTTTTGTCTTAAAAAAAATGAATCAAATGTATTTATATTTATTGTCACACAAGCCAGTCATATGTTTATTACTTCTGTCATCTAGGGTCCTTGTTCTGTGGTGTTTGTTTTAAGGTGTGTGTGTGTGTCTGTGTGTGTGTGTGTGTGTGTGTACATATGCATGCATATACCCATATGCTTGCTATTTCCTTCATTTTCTAAATATTGGCAGATAGACTATACTTTATTTAATTATCTTCACTAGTTGCTTCTGAGGTATTCTTTCTGTTTTAAGTTATCCTGCAGTTACCTTATTTTTAAAAACATATTTGACCTCCTACTGTTCTAAGTAGCTGCATCAGTTATGAGTCCTCTCGCTGTGTTTGAGGAAATTGGTCCACATTGACTCTTGCTCTCCACCCTCCCGATTCCACCCTTTTATTGGCATATTAGGAAAAGGAAGACTCAATTGGTTGATGTTATTTGTTTTAATATGTCCTATTTTCTTTTAAAGTTATTTATGACACTTGTATCCTATTTTTTATTCACAATAAAATGATTACTTGGATTTCCTTCTATTTTTAATTGTTTTGTCCTCAGATGGTCTTCAATACTACCACTTCCTTATTCTTATGAGGTTCGCCCCGCCACCAATTCATTTAATTGTTAGATTGTGGTTCACCTGTGGCATAATTTCTGAATTTTAGCATAACTGAGAATGTCTTCGTACTAACACCACATAGGATAACATCTTGGTTTGTGTAAGATCTTGAACCAGAATCATTTTCTCCCAAAACTCTGATAGTGTTGCCTGATGTGTGCAGAATTTTTCTTTTTTTCTTTTTTCTTTTTTCTTTAGCTTGTCAAAACAAGGCCACCAAAAATTAGGTTGCCTCCCCTAAAAAAAAAAAAAAAAATGGGAGAGAGAGGATCAGAATTTATCTTAAGGAAGTGATGAATTTAATGTAATATTTAAAAAGTTTTCAGCCTGGAAGATAATAGAATTATTTCTTTAGTCTCAACATTTAAAATACTTTTTCCCTCTGAGAATCATCTCAGGTTTTCTTTTCTTTCATTAATTTCACCAGATGCAAGTTAAGACCCCCCCCC
>NW_006289713.1:2148839-2151277 GCF_000327345.1 Myotis davidii | reverse complement strand
CCCCCAGCTTTTAGATGGGGGAGGTCCCCCTGCCACACCACAGCCTGTTGCTTCTGTCTCACCTCTGGGCTCTTCACGCCAGGTCAGCCGCCTGTGCAGGGCCTGCGGCTGCTCTGCATATCCAGCTTCTCCCTTACGTTCCCATGCATTCCAGCATGTTCTTCAGGTTTGCTCTCCAGGCCACAAACACCATTCTTTAAACAGTTATTGAGACAGAACTGACATATGATAAACTGCATACGTTTAAAACATACGATTTAAGTTTTCCCATATGTGTTCTGTCACAAAACCATCACCACAAACAAGACGCTGGTTCATTTTCGTGTTTCCTTTCGTGCCCCTTTGCACCCCTCCCTTCCGCCTCTCCCCGCCCCCAGGTGCAAGGCATGGAATCTCGGTGACTAACTAATGAGGGGCAGGGCGTGGGGAGAGGGGGGCATGAAAGGGACTGCGGAAGAGATTCCGGGAGTCCAGCACGTGGACAGTCTCAGAGGTGGGCAGGCGGGGAGTGCCGTGGACACAGACAGGTGGGGCGAGGACAGAAGTGTCCCCTGCCTGTGGTGTTGGAGCCACAGGGACCGAACAAGCTGGGTGGGTTTGGGCCAGACCTGGTCTGTAGAGTCCAGAGAAGGAGGGAGCTGAGGCAGCTAAAGAGGAAGGGTCCTTGAGAATGTTCTAGGGAGGTGCACCAAGGTAGAGTTGCCTCCCCTAGAAGTGCTGGGTGCAGGCTTCCTCACGGAATGAGGCCTGAGAGGAAGGGAGGGGGCACTCTCTACTCTGAGCTCATCCGGAGCTACCTGCAGCGCACAGTCAGTTCTGAGTTTTAGCTTCAAAGGACTGGACACTGAGTGGTTCAGGGAGGGCTGTGGGTGGTGGCCGGGTCTCACAGGTGGTCCTGGAGGATGTGGGGACTCTGAGCCTGTCATCATCTTCAGTGTAAGTGTGTCTCTGGCTGTTGTGCATTGACCCAAAGACAGAGCCAGGACCTCTGGCTCTAAAGCAGGGGTGGGGAACACCCAGCCCGCGGGCCCTATAAGGCAGGAGTCCTCAAACTACGGCCCGCGGGCCACATGCAAATGCAAATATTGTATTTGTTCCCATTTTGTTTTTTTACTTCAAAATAAGATATGTGCAGTGTGCATAGGAATTTGTTCATAGTTTTTTTTTAAACTATAGTCCAGCCCTCCAACGGTCTGAGGGATAGTGAACTGGCCCTCTGTTTAAAAAGTTTGAGGACCCCTGCTATAAGGCCTGTGAAATCATTGGGCCTGGCCCTGCCAAGGCATTAGGGGTGAGTTAATTAAGGGTTTGGCCAGATACAGCAGGCTAATTTTTAAGTTGGTAATTATGTATGGCCCATGAATGATGTTATAAATACCCAAATGGCCCTTGGCAGAAAAAGGGTTCCCTACCCCTGCCCTAAAGCGTCAGTTCCCCATGCCTGATGGGTCCCCAGCTGGGGGTCTGGGTCTTCTGGACCAGCCCCACTGGGCTGGAGATGATGGTGTCTCTCTGGAAGCCCAGCCCAGTAAGGGAAGGCAGAAAACAGGGTCCAGAGACTCATGGGTGTGTGGTGGCCCTGCCCCTGCTCTGACCTCTGAACCTGGTGTCGTTGTCCTCTCCGGGCAGCGGGCGCACGTGGCCTTGTCCATGACCATTGCAGCCACCGCAGGCCTAACCACACTCTGAAGATGGGTCGCTGTGGGGCTGCGCACGGGCTGCGGAGCTGGAGACAGGTGTTGCCCATGCTCTGGGCCCCAGTCTCCCTTCTCTACCTGGAGGGGTGCCGAGGTCTCGAGAGGCCTTCACCCCACATCCCCTCCTTGTGGGAAGAGGCTGCTGGCCCTGAGCACTTGGGGTACAGGGGTGTCCATAGAGCCCCCAGAAAGGAGGGGGTAGAGGCTAAGAAAATGGCAGGCACAGGCAGCAGGCCATGGGCCCAGGTGTGGTCCGGCTGGGCCAGGCGAGAGGAAAGAGGAAGGGAGACGGGGCACGGGGCGGGCCCGGCGCACGGGAGTTTCCCAGCCCCGTTAGATACCCAGTGGGCCCCGGAAATGTGGGCTGGCCTGCAGTCAAGCCGAGCTCGTGACCCACCCCAGCCTACCCACCGAGATCATGGGACAGCAGGACAGCTGGCTGAGGGCTGGGGCCATGTGTCACCCAGGGGTACCCCGGGCCTGCTGGGAAGGGAAGCCACCCAAACGCCCCAATTCTGACCTGGGATGCCATGGCGCTCAGCTCAGCGAGGAGCCTAGGGGTAGAGGAGGGGCGCAGAGGCTCCAAGGGGGCTTGGGCCATTCTGCCAACCCCCAGCTCCCTCTGAGCCCCAGCAGCTCTGAGTCTTGCTGTTTCACTGTAGAAGCCACATCCCTGACTCCACCCAAGCCCCCCAGCCCCGAGCCCTATAAGCCACCACAGCTCGGCCCTCTCATCTCTAC
>NW_006289713.1:2148093-2148804 GCF_000327345.1 Myotis davidii | reverse complement strand
GATGGCCAATTAGGGTCTCAGGTGCTCAGCGGGAAAGCATGACCCCTTGCCAGCAAGGAATCCACCTGGTCCCACCAGGCCCCTAATTGGGCCCTGGGAAGGTGACAATTGGAGGCCAAGAGCTGCCATCCACTGGCTGTCTGTTTATCTGGGAATGGAGGTCCCTAATACAGCTGGTCCGTCTGAGATGCTCCTTGTCCTAGCTCCTGTTCCTCCCCGTCCTTTGCAGGCATCAGCTCAGGGGCACGGGCATCCTCTCCTTCCTTTTCTCTGTGAATGAACTCCCTCTGGGGAGGCCATGTGGTGATTCAAGGAGAAAATGTTCTTTAAGCAAGTATCTTCTCTGTGTCTGTTACATCTGACCCTCTAAGCTTTACAAACATTCAAGCATGAACACCATACATTGTCACCACCATTCTTCTTAAGACACCCACTCAAAGCCCTTTTAGTGGCTACCTTTGCCTACAGACCAGACCCAAGACCCCACTGGCCTCTGGAGCCCAGGGCTCAGCCCCACCCCTCAGCAGGGTGGAGGTCCCGGGGCCTGGGCGAGTTGACCTCTGGGTAATGATTAGCTGTGGGAACATCAAAGGCATAGCCTGGACCCCAGAGGCCCACCAATGTCCCATAGGCAGCCAGCCCGCAGGGATCCAGTCCCCTGTCATTGCTCCTTGGTCACCCTGAGCCAGAAGGGTCCCTAGGGAGCCAGAG
>NW_006289713.1:2128936-2147987 GCF_000327345.1 Myotis davidii | reverse complement strand
GAGTGTTTACCCACAGTCCCCCTGATGAGGTCCAGGCCTCACCTCCCAGGGAAGAGTTTCCCTCTGGTCCTCAAGGCCCTTCTTCCAGTGCCCAGGGAGCCTGGGAGGCTGCGGGAATTTACGAATTATCCTGAAGAACACTGAGGACAGCCTGTGAGAGGGCTCAGCCTCAGGCCAGGTCATTGCTTCTAGAAGGTTCCATAAGCTTGAAGGCATGTGCAGATGAGCCACTTGCTTTGCTAATCACATCCTCACTCTGTCTAGTGGCCTAAGGAAGGTGTCCCAGACCCAGCTGGTTTGGAGCCCCTGGCTGGCCCTCCTCAAGCATGTGTCTCCTGTTGCCGTCAGCCCTGGGGAGGGACCATCTGTTCCTGCTGCAGCCCAGGCCTATGAGAGTGGAGAGGCCGTCCCAGCCGACCCCATGTGCTGGTAGCCAGCCCCATCTAGTCGGTAGGCTCCTGGAGGCAGGCCCAGCCCAGCTGCACCTGAACTGATGCGCACAGTGCATGGGCACGGGGGTGCTCTGCCTGCAATGTCCCCCTCACCCACCCAGGACTGAGAAGTGAAGTTGCTAGGTGTCTGGGTGAGGGCCAGTCGGATCCACCAGGCAGGTTTTCAAGGGAGGTGTGGGGGCTGGTCTTCTGTCCAGGCACCTGGTTGGACTCGGTATCCTCAGCACAGGGGCTGAAAGGACTTGCACTTCAGGAGTAAGGGAGAGGCCTTGCCCTGCCCAGCCAGCTCACAGGTTGCCGACAACCGACTCCCCTGTCAGAGGAAGAGGCAATTCTACTGCCGGGTGTGTGGGGCACGCGTCTACATGCCCTGTCCCAGGGTCCCCCGTGGGCAGTGTGCTGGAGAGGGTCTCGGTGGCAACACTCCTGCACCACGCCCTGTTCTCAGCGCCCAGCATGTGTCTCTCAGCACCGCCCCGTAGCAGCTGTCGCCGTTACCCACTCTACCCTCTTCTGCAGATGAGGAAACTGCGGGGCCCATTGAAAACGAAAGTTTGGGCCACTTGTTTTAAAAGTATGAAGCATTTCCAGGCTTTGACAGCAGAACAGTGACCAAGCTTGGACCTCATGAGCTTTACCAGGCACTCGGGGCTTGCTCTTGATTAACCCCCAGATCCCAGACCCCAGGGAGAGCTTGGGCCACCACACACTCCCCGGTCAAGCTGAGAGTGTCTGATGGGTGACCCAGTGCAAGCATTCTCAAACTGGGTTCCCTAGAGAATAGGGTTCCATGGGCCCCTCATAGGCTGCCCTGGTGGGTGGCCAAGCAAACTCCCCAGCATTGCCCTCAGGTCTTTGGAATTCCAACTGTCCAGTTTCCATAGTTCTGGTCAATATTATTGGGAATAAGTGAATATTGAGTTTCCATGTAAAAAAAATTTTGGAGGGAGGATGGTTCAGAGACAGATGTGTTAAAAATGTAAGCCATGGATTTCACCCAAACCCATATTTCAACAGAAGGGAAACTGAGGCCCAAGAGCAGCTATGGAGCCAACCCAGAAGCCAGATCCCCATCTGGTCAGTTGGAGCTGGTCACCCCTGGTCTCTGGGAACCTGGCTGGATAGGATTGAAGCTGGTCCCCTGAGTGGAGGTTTGGGGGGCTCCTGCTAGTCTGAAGTTCTTTGGAATTTCCCTCCCGCTCACAGCTGCAGCTCCCAACTAGACTTGGGGAGCCCTCACACTGCTCGCCCTTGTGACACTTGTATGTCGGCATATGTGAAGGCTGGTTAAGGTCTCTTCCTACAGAAGGGTCGGGTAGAAGAGATTGTGTTGCTGTGTCTCAAGGTGCTGGTCACCTTGAGACGAGCAGGACGTATGTGTGGGATGGGCTGAGTCAGGGAGGGGCAGGTGACAGGAAGCTATCTGTCCCTGACACCTGGCTGCTGTCCCCATACACACCAGCCGCCAACCAGGAGCAGTGACAGCCAAGGAGGGGCACAGCCAGGTGCAGACCAGGAGGTGAGTGGGGGGGAGGGGAGAGGAAGTCACACCATACTCAAAGAAAATCAAACTTTTAAAACGTAATCATTGTGTTGGTCAAATAAACTGCCTCCACATCTGGCCCGACCCAGTGCCTTTGAAGGTCCTCTTTCTTCTGCACGTGGACACGGGCACACCCTCCTGCCTCATCGCCGCCATCTGCAAATATTTGTAGGGCATATTAGGCGCCTGCCCCACGTTCTGGACACACCAAGAGCAGAGGCCAGACCTCCCTGGGGAGTCTGAGCTTGGATCCTGCTCTGCTATGGGCTTGCTGTGTGGTCCTGAGCAAGCTGCCAGACCTCTCTGAGCCTGTATCCCTGTCTGTAAAATGGGGCAGCATGTTCAATGAGGGTAAAGAGCTGGCCCAGGGGAGGGAGGCTCATTCAACAGGAATTTTGTCTAGTTTTTTTGGGGGGGGAGGGTCTTCCCATGAACCTTGTGGCTAAAGTGGGGAGGGGACAGCCTCTGGGGAGGCTCAAAACCACCCAGCCTGTTGCTTTCTTATCCAGAGGATCAACTGGGACAGGAGTGGGACACCTGTGTCATCTGCTCTGGGAGGCTGGGTATCAGGTGGGCCCTGTGGTCCCGCTGGCTCCTTCCCAAGCTTCTCTTTTCCAATCGGCCTTCGCTTGATGGAGAGATAAAAGAAAGATAGAAACAATGTCTGTCAAGCCTCCCTCCCTCAGAGGCTCTCATCCAGTCTCCCACCTCTGTGCAATTGGTGCCACATTGGACCCATTTTACAGACCAAAAGACTGAGGCTCAGTAAGGTATGAGCAGGGAGTGAGTGATGGAGCCAGGGGGGCTCCCTCCCTTTCCACATCTCCCCTACCCCTTACCAAGGATGTGTCTGTTCTCCAGTCTTTGCTCATGGGACTGAACTGAACTTGAATGCAATGGTACTGGCGTGGTACCTTTACGAGAAGTGTCTGCCAGGCAGTGGATCCTGCTGGCTGCTCACTATGCGTGGCCTCCCCGCTGCACTTTCCTCAACAGTAGAAACCCCTTCTGTGGGCTTGGGAAGTTTCCCCGGGGGGTTTTGTGGAATCACTTGGCCCAGGCGGACCTGGAATTAGAGCTCCCTGAACTACCCAGCATAGTTGTCACTCTCTTGTTGTTATTGTCACCTTATCCTCCCTGTGTCTTCTCCAGTTCCCCGAGGGCCCTTCCCATACTGCTCTGGACAATCAGTGGCCCAGCAGTCTCTGCACACAGCCTCCAAGTACTTCCCCACCCTGTCTCCCTGGATGATGTTCTGCTGGGCCAAGAATCGGCCTGACCCTGCATCTGTGACAATAAAGGGTGCCCAGGGGCTGGCTTTCTCCTGTGCTGCCTCCTGAGTGCAGGTAACGTAGGAAAGCAGCTTCTGTCTGGCAGGGCAGGACAGGGTCCTGCACAGAAAGAGCCCTGGGAGGGCATGAGACCTTCTGGTCCACCTCCTGCACTCCAGGAAGAGAGACTGGGGCTCAGAGGGGCTCAGAGAGGTGGTCGGAGGGGTACAAGGTCAGGACGGCTGTGCCGCAGACTGGCTGGCATGGAGCCCACTCCTGGATGGCCCGGAGTAAGGGGCTGAGACTGCTCAGCTGTCATTCTGATTAAACCCAGATGTCCTACTAGGGATGCAAATGTGCTCTGGGAGCGTGTAAATGAAAAGCACAAGAATTGAGAAGTGTTCCTGGAATAGCTTCGTGGGGAGCCTGGGGGGAGGGGGAGCTGCAAGAAACTGGCTGTGGAAGTCCCGGGCCCAGTGCCCAGCAGCCCCTCCACCCCCTGGCCTCTGCCAGCTGCTAGAACAGCTCACACCTGCTTGGGGGGCGGGGGGGCAGGAGCAGGCAGGTGCTGGGACTGGGCCTAGAGCCACCTTGCCCCCGAGCCCTCAAGGCTGCCCAGGGAGAAGCCTGGATGGAGCGTGGCCAGCTTTTCCAAGGATCCCATGCTGGGCCTGGAAATGGGGAATTGAGCCCAAAGTGACCTGCATTCAAAAATCATTCTGATAGAACAGCAGAGGAGACCAGGAATGGAGGCTGAGTCCAGGCCCCAGGGTGGGAATGTAAGGGCAGGTCCCAGCAAGAGTGCTGAATGGGGATGGGCCAGGAGCTCTCCACATGACTCCTCAGGGCCTGAGCCTTTGCAGTGGGCAGCGGGACTTGCTAGGGGGGCCAGGCAGGCCTCGGTGGACCAAGACTGGGCCCTGCTCACCTCCTGCCCCAGGCCCATGCTGAGCCCAGAATGTGGACCTAAGCTAGGTAGGACTCCCTCCTGCTGGGTCCAGATTGTGGCAGAGTTGGGCCCTGGATTTAACCTGGTACCCAGGCAACCTCTCCAGCCACTCAGCCCCATGTCTCTGCACTCAGAAATTCCTGGACTCTGGAGCACTGTGGCCTCATGGACATAGCCCTCAGCTTCTGTCCTCTTTGTGGACCTCTCGGCTCATGTTTGATGGCAGGAGAAAGGGCTGTTCAGGTGTCCAATGTTGAGGTGGCATGGTCTGGCTCACCTGCCAGGACAACTAAGGATCAAGTAGACTAGCTTTGCCTGCACACAGGCCCCACACTCTCCCCCTTGCCTTCCCCGGACTCCTGGCTCACCTCCTTCTGCTGTGCTGAGGCCTGCAGGGGGACATCTGAGTGACCACGGTGAGAGAGGAGGAAGAGGGGAAAGGGATATGGAAGGCTCTGCACAACCTCTCTTGGACTTTGGCTCAGGGTGGGAGCCCACATTGAACTGCTCGAATCCAGCTAGCAGTGTGCTCTGTACACACCCCTATTTTCAGAGACTCTGGGTGCCCTGGACGAAGGGAAGAAACATGCCAAAAAGAGAAGCATCCCCCCCATCCTGTTCCCCACCCCATACTGAGGCAGGGTATGCATTGGCCTCTTCCTGCAGCCCTGGGTCCAGTCTCCCTGGGCCTCCCCACTCCCTCTTCTTAGGAATATATATATATATATACACTAGTGACCCATGGTGCAAAATCACGCAAGACCCAGGACCCCTCCCCGCTCCCATGCCATGGGACTGCCCCGAGTCCTAGAGTCCCACCCCAATGTCCCGCCTCCGGGCCGCACGTAGTGACCGCCTGGCCCTGCCCCTGTGGCATGCACTTGGGGACATGAAAACCCTAGCAGGAGCCACACAGAGCGGCCGCCAGCCCCACCGCACTGCCCCGCCCCTGCTGTGTGCACCACCATCTTGTGACGGCATTGCAGCATGAGGGTCAATTTGCATATTACCTCTTTATTATATAGGATATATAGTGTGTGTATATGTGTGTGTGTGTGTGTGTGTGTGTGTGTGTGTATATATATATATATATTTGATTTCAGAGAGGAAGGGAAAGGTAGAGAGAGATAGAAACATAAATGATGAGAGAGAATCATTAAGCTGACTCCTCCTGCACACCCCCTACCAGAGGTTTTCATGTGCCATCTCTGTGCCCTCTTTGAAGAAATGTTCCTTCATGCTTGTTACCCATTTTCTAATTGTATTGCATATGTTTTACTGTTGAATTTTGCGAGTTATTAATTTATGTATTCTGTCAGATATGTGATTTGAAAATATGTTCTCCCAATCTTAGCTTGTCTTTTATATATATATATATATATTTGATTTCAGAGAGGAAGGGAAAGGTAGAGAGAGATAGAAACATCAATGATGAGAGAGAATCATTATCAGCTGACTCCTGCTCTCCCCCCACTGGGGATCAAGCCTGCAACTGAGGCATGTACCCTTGACCGGAATTGAACCCGGGATCCTTCAGTCTGTAGGCCAATGCTCTATCCACTGAGCCAAACAAGTCAGGGCTCATTTTTATTTTAAAAAAACAATTTTTCCATTTTCTTTTCAGGTTATGATCAGGGTTTCACCTCACTGCATTTAATGCACCTCTCCCCCACCTTCCAGTAGCTCATTCCCTTTGTCACAGCCTATGGCCCAGTAGTTCTGACCCATCTCTGACGGGTTGGCACCCTTCAGCCCTTGGTCACTGGCATCCTGAAAACATTCTGCAGTTGAGATGGTTTCCCAGGGCCTGGTCCACCTGTGGGTCCATCCCCCATTCTACCCCTCAGATTACCCCATTTCTGTCTGAGGCAGGATAATAAGAAGCTAGGAAAATTCCTGTGCAAGTGGAATGGGGAAAGTGAGACAGATGGCTAATTCAAACTGACCCCATCCAGCACCCTGACTCACCTGCCTTCTCCTCCCTCACTCGACCACCCCTTTAAGCATTAAACCCTCAGGACAATGAAGTTCTGATCCACACCAAACAATTTTAGGAACAAAACCTTGGGTCTGTTGACCACAGAGACAGAGTTTTGGTCAAACTAGAGATAACATCTAGGCCTCAGTTGTGTTAGCTCCAGGCCCAACATCAGGACCAGATGCATGACTAATGACCCTCTACCCTAGTACCAACCAATCATTAGCAACCATAACCCCGAAAGGACACACCTGGATTGGGGTCCTCTCCTGAGACCTCTTCTAAAATTCCCGCTTTTAGAAAACAGATTTTTAAAAAAAAACCTCTTAAGGCAAAGGATCCAGTGTACACACACTCTCTCTAGAGCACACCTGTGCCTTTCTCCCACTTCATTCCTAAGACACACGGTCTTTGCTTTCTTTCTCCAAGGGCCCTTCTTTTGTCCTGGTAACTTGTTTCCTGAGTCCACGCAGCCCAGCTGACTCACTTCTTCTGCCTCTGTGACTCTAAAGCAGCAAGGCAGCCACACCTAGGTTTCACTCCCCTCACGTTGCCAAAGGGCCAAGGCAGCTCCATCTAGGCTCAGTCCTGTTGCTATGATCTTGCTTCTTCTATCTTAAGCCCTTCCTTTCACTGCCCAGCTTTAATAACATACACTCAAAATCACCCGCACTCGTGAGATCTTTCCTGCACAAAGTCAAGAATTTAGAGCCCACATAGCTGTCAACACATCTTCATCCTTCCCCTCCCCCAACCCCCACATATTGGTTGAAGGGAAGAATGAATGAATGAGCATCTGACTTTTCAGACACGCCAAACTCAGCCAGACTGTGGCTCATAGGATCTGTCGTTGTGCCCAGACAGGTCCCACACCCTCTCCTGGCACTCCCTTTTCAGGCCTTTTGTGGAGATGGCAGTAATTCTGAACGCTGCGAAGATCAATTCTAGTGGCTCAGCATCTGGGAGAGAGCCCTGTAAATTGGAAAGTGCCAAGTGAGGACACGTTCTGCTCATCTCTGGGGCTAAGGGGCCATCTGGTTTGCACACCCAAGACTCCCAGGAACTTCCCTCTTGTCAATTGGCTCCGGGTTTTCCCATTCCAGTCCAGATTTTCCTTGGCTCAGGAAGAGCCTTGTGATTTTGCAAATTTTCCTTTCTCAGTAAGCATTTCTGGATCCTCGGGAGAGCAGGTTCCCTCATACCCGCTGTCCTCTCTCTAGGAGGTAAAACGTGCTCAGGGACCCCAGCACCATGAGGCAGAGAATGCCTTGGCCAGGAGCCCTTGCAGGAGACACCATGTCTGCCTCGGTGGATACTCCTGGTCCTCTGCAGTGAGGGGCACGTGGGATGTGGTGGGGATGGGTGGGGGCTCAGGTGTGACAGCAGAGGAAGGAGAGAGGGCCTGAGGAGGGGGAGGAGCACAGTGGGAGGAAGGAGGGTTTGGAAACAGATTCAACTTCCAGTTGCCAAAAACACATCTCTAAGCCACAGGTAGTTGCTGAAGTAGTGGCCACATTCCAGCTAGCACCCTGGCGTGGGTCAGGGACACTCTTAAAGTGCTTCCAAAGCCGGCTGCTGTGCCATATGCAAGGAACCAGCACTGGGTGGCCTGTGGACACTGGTGGTTTCACCTCTCCTGACCCTGTGGAGGGAGGCGCGGCCAGCAGGGAGCTGGGGCTGTGGCACAACCATGCTGGGTGCTACTTTGTCCCGCTGGGCCTTCCCCGGGGCAGCGTATCTTCTGTACTGGATCTACTGATTCAGTGCTAATCTCTTCTAGAAACAGCCTCAGGGAGACCACAGAAATCCAGTTTACCAGCCAGTTGGGCACCCCTGAGCCCAGTCAGGTAGACGCATGCAATCAACTTCCAGAGCAGAACTGGTTTGTGTGCACTTCCCATTCTGTCACAGAAGACATTTAAAAAGGTGATTCCTAAGGGTTAAGATTTAATATAAACCGTCATTTTGCTGCCTCATCAAGGACAGTCTCAGGGGAAGTGGCATTTCTCTGTGTGTGTGAGCATGAAAGACGCAGTGACCGGGAGCGCAGTGTCGATTGAGCTCGGGCAGCCAGTTTTGCCAACTTTGTGTCTGCACCGTCAGTGCAAAGGTCAACTTGTGAAAAAAGCCGGTGAGGCCTTAGTGATATTGTACAGCTGGTGATATTGACCTCCCTGACCCACAGAGAGAGCCCTGGGGTCCTCGGGCTGGTAGACTATGAGGAGCACTGGTGCAGAGGACCAAGTTCAAGCTCCCTGAGTGCCTCCCACATGCTGCACAGACCTTGAGGACCAGGTGTGGCCTTGCCAGGAAGTGCCATGCTGTGGGGTTCCTTCCAGCTTCCCATGGCTGGCTCAGAATCCTCCGGTGGCTTCCCACTTCTCACAAAGCAAATTCTAGGCTCCTTAATTCCAGCACTCCAACCTGACCTCAATCAGCCTTCACAGTCTTACCTCCCATTGCACATCTTCAAGCCCCAAGTTTCCACGGAGCATGAACTCTCCTCCCCTCTCCCCATGTGCAAGTCCTGCTTACCCTTCAAGGACCAATTCAAATGTTGCTTTGTCCACAAAGCCTCCCTTGAACCCACCTGTCTGAACCTGATCAGATTTTCCTGATCCTTTCCTATCTTATGACATAGATATTTATATAGATGTTTTATAATAATAGTGATTATGTAGCCATTTGCTAAAATCTAATGGGGGTCGAACGACCCTTTCACAGGTGTCGCCTAAAACCATCGGAAAACACATATATAATTACATATTGTTTTTGTGATTAATCACTATGCTTTAATTATGTTCAATTTGTAACAATGAAATTGAGGGTCACCACAACATGAGGAACTATATTAAAGGGTCGAGGCATTAGGAAGGTTGAGAACCACTGTGCTAGATTCTAGACACCATGCTAACAGCTTTACATTAAATATGTTATTTAATTTTTATAACACCCATCAGAGGCAGGCATTCTTTAGTTGAGAAAATGAGACTCAGTGAGATTACTTTGCTTCAAATGACACAACTTATAGAAGTAGTGTATTAGATCTTTATTGCTATGTTCCAATTACCCCCAAAACTTAGTGGTTTAAAATAACTAATATTTATTATCTCACAGTTTCTTTGGGTCGAGAATTTGGGCACAACCTCAGCTAGATGGTTCTAGCTTAGGACCTCTTGAGAGGTTGCAGCTGGAATGTCAGCAGGGGCTGCTGTCTCATCTGGAGGCTCAGCTGGGTCAGGAGGAGCCACTTCCAAGGTGGGCAGGAGGCCTCAGTTCCTCCCAATGGGGGCTCTCCACAGAGTTGCTTGAGTGTCCTCACAACATGGCAGCTGGTACCCCAAAGCACGTGGTCCCAGTGAGAGCCAGGAGGAAGCTTAATGCCTTTTATTACTTCACCCAGAAGCTATTCACCATGCCTCAAAATCCTGTTGTTGACACAGTCAGTCTTACTCAGTTTCAATGAGACCATGGCACAGATTACCAGGAGGCAGGTTCCACTGTGGCCATCTTGGAGACTGGCAGCTGCAGGCAGGGTCAGAACCCAGGTGTTGTCTGACTCTAACACTGGGGTCTGTGACTCCTACCCCAGGCTGCAGCTGACTAGAAAAGTCTAAGTGCTTCCTGAGCTGACTCAGCGCCATCAAACCCCTTCTCAGTTAGCAGTGTGAGAGCCTGCAGCGGGAAGGTAATGTGTTCACAGTTTGCAGAAGCTCTCTTTGTGAGGAAATTGCTGCCAGCCAGATTTGTGTTTGCTTTAATCGAGTGAAAAGGTGTGACCCAGACGCCCCCAGCAGTTTGGGCTCATTAAATTGGAGGTGTAAATGGAATTGAGGGAAGGGGGGATGATTCCTACCCGCCTCTGTGCCAGTTCCCAGGATGTTCAAGTGCAAGGATTCCCTCTAGAAAAGGTTGTGGTTTGGGAGAGGATGGGGGTCCTTGGGGCAAGGCTGAGATGCACCAGAGCTCTGCCCAAGGTGGTGGGGCAGGCGGGAGGCATCCACCCCCCCCACCCCGCCCCAGAGGCAGAGACCACCGCTGCTCTGTCTGCCCCTGGAGAAGCCATCCCCGTTCCTCAGCATCCATTTACCAACTCCTGCTCTGGATTCTCTGTTTGAGGGGCTGGCCATAAGGATGCTGATAATGCCAGCAGCAGTTAATATTTATGAACAGCGTTAAGTGTCCTGGCTCCTTCATCCTCACAGCAGGATTAAGCTAGGACCTGAGGTGAGTGCTGTCATCGCCCCCTTTTGTGGATGAGAGCAGTCAGCCATCAACAAGGCTCCCTTACATTTGTGGGGGGCTCCCAGCTGGAAGCATCTGCAGACTGAGAGCCAGCGCCATGCAGCAGTGCAAAAGTCCTACCCATGCAAGACTCCCTCCCAAGGGCACCTCTCCTCCAAGTGCAGCTCAGGTCCTGAACAGATGGGACTCTCTCTGGGAAGGTGGAGGGGCAGTGAGGAGCTCAGCCCAGTGGATGACAAGGGCTTCTCCTCTAAGCTGTGGAGGTGCAAGATGGCTCTCAGCACTGTTACATGCAGGGCCAGCTCCCCACCAAACTGAAGGGCCCCTAAGGCCCTGCCGGCCCCTAACCACACATGCAGCTGGTGGGGAGAATGCATAGATTCAAGAGGCAGAGCTCGCAGCAATCTCGGAGTTTGTCTCTTGGGAAGATAACGGCTTCCATTTTTCACACATCCCTTTAGAACCTGTTCAAGTACACAGTGGGAAATCCTAGTGCACACAATTTTGTATTCTAATTTTTAAATTGCAGAATTTAGGAAATTATTTTATGCTATTTTTATTAACCACAACTGGCGATAAGCAACTCTAGTGTTTCTATATAGCTTCACTATTATCCTTTTAATGACTACGTTATCTTTCATTATTTTGCTTTCTCCTAATTTACTAAGCCTGCAGTAGGACACTTAGGTGGCTGTAATAAAGAACGCTGCCTTGAACACCTTTGAGGGTACAGCTTGTGGAAATGATTTATTCGTTACGGAAGGGGTTGCTCTAGTGTTGTGTGGGGAGGAGTGTGGCTTTAACACAGGGGCACGTGTGTCTATTTGTTTGATCTCACAGCCATAGAAAGGTGAGAGGCATAGAGCAAAGAGGCAGAATGTGGAGTTCTGGGTTCCAACCCCAGTTCTGTCACTTTGTAGGAAGGGGAGCATAGACATATGACATAACTTATCTGAGCCTCAGTTCCCTCATTTGTGCAAAGAACACAATGCAGCCCTTTCCAAGAGTGTGCCATGGCTCATGGTCTCACTGCCCGCAGGTCCCTGCTCCTATGGATGCCCCTCCTCAGAAAAGCCCTGGGACCTCTGTGCCCGAAAGCCTTCTCCATCACTTTGCCTGGCTCGATTTTCCTTCACAGCACTTATCCTCTCTTACTCAGCTAGGTGGCCAAAACAAAACGCCTCAGACGGGGGTCGGGGGGTGGGGGGTCTTAAGTAACAGAGACTTATTTCTCACAGCTCTGGAGGCTGGATGTCTAGGGTGGAGGTAGCAGCAGATCTGGTGTCTGATTGGAGTCCACTTCCTGGCCTATAGATGTCCCTCCAAGTGTGTCCTCACACGTTGGAGAGCAGAGAGGAAGCAGCTCTTGGAACACTTTTTTTTTTTTTTACAGAAAGGAAGGGAGAGAGGTAGGGAGTTAGAAACATTGATCAGCTGCCTCCTGCACACCCCCTACTGGGGATGTGCCCACAACCAAGGTACATGCCCTTGACTGGAATGGAACCTGGGACCCTTCAGTCCGCAGGCTGACGCTCTATCCACTGAGTCAAACTGGTTAGGGCTCTTGGGACTCTTATAAAGCCTCTAATCCCACCATGGGGCCTCCACCCTCATGACCACATCTATTCCTAATCGCCTCCCAAAGAACTCACCTAACACCATCACATTAAAGGGTTGAGTTTCAACATGCGAATTTTGGGGGGACAGAAACATTCAGTCCAAGACCTCATCACATGGCATATTACTTGTTTACTTGTCTATTTATTCACTTTTCTTTTCCCTCCAGTAGCACGTGAGCTACAGGAGGGCAAAGGCTCTGCCTAAATGCCTGTGCCTGGCACAGGCCTGGGGACACATTGCACCTGCACATACAGCCGCCTGTCTGTCTCTGGGAGGCCAAGGAGAGGCGGTGGAAGCACCGGCGTCCTGTGTTACTCTGTGAAGGTTGGAGGTAACATGATAGAGTTTGCATGTAGATGGTAATCTGGTTCCTCTTCCCATTGTGTGTCTGGTGGACAGCAAATCCTTGGAATTCTCTGAAAGTGTTTAGGGGACTAGAGGCAAGAGTGTAGCCAAGGTGACAGTGCTGAGGAGCGGCTGCCTGACAGCTGAGAGGAGCCACATGTACGTGAATACCTCGGAAGCACTTCCTCATGCCCTCCTCCTTAAAATGTATTTCATGGTCTAGTTTAACTTTTGTTTTTTACACACAGCTATACATCCATCTGCACAGTGTAAGGAACCACCCTCCCCTTCTGAATTACCAGAGGCATCACATTTCAATGGATTCTTTTACTATTTATCACCACATGCCTAAATAGCCCCCTCAGACTCCCTTTAGATTTCTGTTTGCTCCTGTGATGGACAATCCGGATTCACTCTCTCCCACCACACCCTGTCCTCCACCCCATACCCTTCCGGTGCCCCTTCCCTCCCTCCCAGAGTCCACTATAAACTTGGTTAGATCAACATCCATGTTTGCATGTTCATGTTTACATTACAAATGTTTGCATTATTGTCATTCTGTAAACGTTATTGGGAATGGAGGCTCCTAAAACTTTGCCTTTGTTTCACATCTTCTGTTTTCCCAGTATTTCATCATCACCTCATTTTTTCTTGATCAGTTTTCTATGTAGTTCTCTCTCTTCTATGCCCAAGCTCTCCCTTACTTGTTCAAATCTCCTCTCCATAGAGCAAATTAACCAAATATCCCATTAGTGTTACCTTCCTGAGGATGACTGTCCCCATCTGTCAGGTGAGGGTCCACCAGGAGCTGTAGGAGACCAGGCTGCTGGAGACAAAGACCAACAGTAGTTAGCATAATTATGCGAGAAGGCCACCGGAAGGCTAATGGACTTTGATCTTCAGCAGGGCTGAAAATCAGCATAATATTGCCCTGCTATTGGCCAAATGGCTGAAGACAATCCCCTAACCTGATAATCCTTTTATTGTTTACCAATCTTTACCATTGATATGCCTGTTTGCATTCCTGAAGGGCAAGTGTGTATTCAAGTAAATAAAAGCTAATGGGTCCAGGTTTCAGAGAGCCTCTCTGCTAGAGAAAGGTCTCCGCCTGGCTCCCATGCCTTCTAAATTTATATTTCTTGTCTAGTGTATTCATTTGTGCGTCAGCCCCTTCTCCAGACCTTGAACCCTAGCCGCAAATGGATGC
The DNA here is from genome assembly GCF_000327345.1 of Myotis davidii. Taxonomy (NCBI): domain Eukaryota; kingdom Metazoa; phylum Chordata; class Mammalia; order Chiroptera; family Vespertilionidae; genus Myotis; species Myotis davidii. The sequence goes on along the minus strand of NW_006289713.1, from coordinate 2,134,377 downwards.
AGCACTCACACCAAGCCAGTGAGGAAGCTAGAATTTGACTCAGGTTTTAACTGGGCCACTCCAGCTGCCATGCTAGGAACAGACTGAGGAGGGTGGCATTAGGGAGACCAGGAGGAGGCTATTTTAGTAATCTGGGTGTGAAACAAGGGTTTCCTAGGGTCCCCTGGGGTGGTTGTAGTAGAGATGGTGGGAAGTGACTGATTCTGAAAGATTTTGAAGGAAAGGCCAACAGTACTGGATGTGAGGTGGAAAGGAAGGAGAGGAAGCAGTATGACTGAGCACCAGGAATGAAGGATGAATGGGAAGGCTTAGGAAACTGTCTCAGTCCATGCGGCCTGCCGTAACAGACACTACAGACAGGGTGGCTCATAAACAACAGGCATTCCCTCCCCCCGCCCCACAGTTCCGGAGGCTGGAAGTCCAAGATCCAGGCGCTCGCAGATTCAGTGTCTGGTGAGAGCCCCTTCTTCCTAGATGGCCATCTTTTCTCCGTGTCCTCCTCACATGGCAGAGGGAACAAGGGAGCTCTGGGGTCTCTTTTATAAGGGCACTCATCCCATTCATGGCAGCTGTGCCCTCCTGACTTAAGCTCCTCCTAATACTATCACATTGGGGGGTAGATTTCAACATATGAATTTAAGGAGACACAAATATTCAGACCATCTATATATATAAAAGCCAAAGCGACCGAATGACTGAACGACCGAACGAGCAGTCAACCGGTTGCTATGACATGCACAGACCACAAGGGGGAAGATGCTCAACACAGGAGCTTCCCCCTGGTGGTCAGTGGGCTCCCACAGTGGGAGCGCCACTCTGCTGACCAATGGGCACCAGACACCGGGCTCGTGGCTAGTGAGCACAGCTGCGGCAATGCTACCAAGCTGCTGCGGCGGCAGGCACCCAAACCAGGCTCAGGCTCCTCTCTGGCCGCCTGCTGCTTCATGGGCCACTACATCCCCCGAGGGGTCTCAGATTGTGAGAGGGCACAGGCCATGCTGAGGAACCCCACCAGTGCACGAATCTGGGAACTGGGCCTCTAGTAAGACCATAATAGGGAAGATCCCGAGTTCAGGTGGAGCCACGTCAGGTGTTGGACTCTTTTGGACGTCCAAGTGAGATGTTGGGTGTACGGTTTAGGATCTTCAATAACCCCGTGTTCTGAAATATCCCAGTGCTATTTGCTCAGTTGCTATGGGCCCACTTTTCCTCACTGCACAAGGCACTCTGCAGCCCTCAACCCAAAAGCTCATGCCCCTTGGTTCTGCTAATTTTCTTAAATTTATTTAATGATTTCCTCCCCTCTGTCTTCTCTGCTTTCCCTTCCTAAAACTGCAGACCTGGACAGACCCATTTGCTTTTCTTTCCTATCCTGTTTCCCATCTTAGTCCTTTTGTTCTGTTTCTAGATGTTTCATCCCTTCTTTACTTGGGCTATTGCATACTTAATCTATAAGAGCTTCTTTATGCTGCTGGAATGTTCTTTCTTAGAGCATCTTGCTGATTTATAACAGAGAATCACACTCATTTCTTCTGCATGACACCTAGTGGTGTGGCAGCCAGGGTCCCACAAGTTCAAGTTTGGGTCCATGTTCAATGCCACAACTTTCCCTGTGATCCAGGTTTTTTTCTCCCAACAAAGCCATTCTCAGGCTCCTGACGAATCTCGGGGGCTCGCCAAGGACAGGTCAGCTGCCTCTTCAACAATCACCAGGGAAGAAGAGGGGCACAGAGAAAATATATGTGCTACAAACTGTATGTACGTGATTCTACAGATAATTTGTGTTGTTTTTACGACAGAGCTGTCAAAGCGTTATTTTTATTTTAGAGAAGAAAAAACACACACATTTCAGCAAACTGAATGGACTTTTGTGTCTGGCTGTAAACGTTTTCCTTTGCTGTACCTGAAGTTAAAACATCAGGATCCAGGTTCCAAGTCCTTTTCAAACTCCCGGGGCCAGCTGACATGCAGGCTCTCCCATCACAGGGAGGGCTGGGGGCCAAGATGCGTTTTCATCGATCCGCTGTAAGTTCTAATTTTGAGACGCTTTGGTCTAGAGCTGTGCTATCCAGTGAGATTCAAAGGAAATACCTCTCGCTCCCCAGGCCTCCCTCAGAGCTCACAGGGGACCTGGGGGAACGTTCGCAGCCGGAACCCGCCGCCGCGGCGCCGCGGCGCGCCGGAGGGATGCGCTTGGGCACCGGACGTGGGGTGCGCGAGCAGCTGCGGTTCCGGTTCCGACCCGGCGGGAGGAGGAGGAGCGGGAAACCGCGCTGGCAGAGGTAGAGCCCACTTAGCCGCCGCCCGTGCCCCGCCGCCTGCCGCGCCGTGTCCTCGAGTCCCCCCAGACCCACGGACATCCGCCGGTCCGTGGACGCTCGGGCTACTGGCTCCGCGTCCCCGCCCCTCCCCTTCCTCCTGTGACCCGGCAGACTGTCCTCTGCTTGACCGCAGGTGCCTGTCACGTGGAGGGACTCTGCCCTTCGCGGGGTGCTCGTGTGCCGGGTCCCTCCCAGGCAGTGGTCCCGGAAGGATGTTGGAGTTAGTGGAGTCCACGTTTAGCCATTGTTAGAGGAAAACTTGATCTGTTATGTCTAAAATCCACTTTCTGTTCTCAGTGGGCCTGCCTCGAGCAGGTGTATCTCTGAACAAACATAGCAATATGTAAGTGCCAGGTGTTTTGAAGGCCTTGTGAGCAGGCGACTTTCCGGAGAGAGGGGAGACCTTAAAAAGGAGGTGATGTTGAGCCGGGCTTTAAAGGATGAATAGGAGTTTGCCCAAAAGGGAAATGGAGAGAACTTACGATGTCGGAACGGGAATCGCCTGTTTGGGAAGTGGTTGATTCCCTCAGGAGGGCAGATGTTTGTGGTTGGGGTTAGGCATAGACTGATCAAGGGGCGACAAAGCTGGGCGGAGGAGCACAGGCATTCCCCGTGGGTTTCAGGGGGCCCGAGGCGGTTCCTGCGCCGAAACATGCCGGTCTAGTGACCTTTCCATAGTCTCTGCTGTGATCGTTGCAAAATGAGGCTTCCTGGCTCTCACCCCATATCCCAGAACCGGTCTTCAGGGCAGACTGAATTGGTGGATTGGACTGTGGGCCTGGGATAGCAGGCTTCCTGCCTCCAGGTGGCCTTTTAAAAATAGTATTTTTACTTGCTAATATGGATGGGGGTTTAAGTGTGTGTTTTTCCCTTTTGGTTTTTTGTATTTGAATGTAGTACTCATGAATGCAATGTGAATGTCTGACTTAAAAACACAACGTTGAAAACAACCTCCCCCAAACCGCAGGCATTGTGTTGAAGCAAATGTCCTCCACCACAGAGAGAGTGAAGTTCACCTTCATCAGGCAGCAGACAACAGGAAGTGCTGGGCTCTGCTTTAAACTCAGGGTCAGAGGGGTGAGAGGTTGGGGTGGTGTTAATCAGTCAGGTGCCATTTCATTCATTTTGAAACTAGCCACCTTCATTTGAATGCAAGTATCATTCTTATCAGGTAATTCTTGTCATGCAGCTCCATAGTGAGGATGGTGCAGCCACTTGCTCACCTTTGGTGTGTGCCAGGTCATTCTCACAGAACTCTGTGTGCAGGTCTTGTTATTAGTCTGTCTGTAGACGGGGCATTGAAGGCTTAAACAGGTGAAGAAAACTAGGGAGAAAGGAGGATGTTCCAGTCTGTGTCTGTGTTGACTCTGAAATCTGACCTCTTCACCAGAAGATGTGAACTTCCTGGTGTTGAGGGAGGGTTCTGAGAAGTCCATGTGCCCCAGTGGTCTGACTTGAGAATCTGGATGGTTAGAACACCCAGGGGTCTCTGCTGGGTCTCTGGATGGGCTCCTGCCTCCCAGAGGAACCTAAGAACAACGCATCGTCTGGGAGAAGGCCGCCCTGGCTCACCAGAATGCAGGTTTCTGTGCTTTCACATCAGTGCACGGCTGTCTAAGGTTGGTCAGGGTGCTAAGAGCAGTTTTATGAAGTTTGTTCATTGAAACAGAAAACCCATGGCCAACTTGCTTTTACTTAGTGGTAGCTATGCCTCCAGGGGTGGAGAGCCTCATGGCTAAAGGAGGCCTTGTGTAAGGTGGAGCTCTCTTCCTGGGGTCCAGAAAGGTCTGGACCTGGGGTGTTCAGGACACAGACCTCTTCCCTGAACCCATGTATTTTTTTGCTTGTTCAAAGCAGTCCCCGACCCCCGTGACTTTGAAGATTTTAGCTCTGTATTGAAAGAATTATGATGGAGTATTTCAGGGTCCCATACCTGAGGGACATAAAAGCTGTTTTTAAAGGGTGGTGACAGAATAAATTAGTGCAACCTCTCTGGAGGCTACTCTGGCAATATTTACCCAAATTAAAATTAAATCTTTTTGTTGTGAGGCTCATGGGGAGCACCGGGCAGGGTCACTTGTCAGCATCTGCTCCACAAACACCCAGATCCGACCACAGTTACAATTGGCCACCTAGGTCTCCTCTGCCTGTTTGCTTGCTGGCTCCTTCTCATCCTGAGCTCTAGCTATATTGCTCCCCCTAGGAGGGCCTGCCTGCAGGAGCACTCTGCTTCGAGGCCAGGACTCTGTCTGCCTGGCTCATGCCTGTCCCCATGCAGAACCCAACTAGGTATTGCCACCTCCCAGACACAAGAGATTTGAAGGCAGGCGATGCAGGGTGGGGGGCATCCAGGTCTCTTGCTGCCACAGGTGTGTGGCCTAATTGGTGCTCAGCATTAGCAAACCATGAATTTGAACTGCTTTTGTCAAAACTTTGTCATTGTCTGCGTAGACCTTTTATGAACCAGTAGCTTTAATTGAAAGAAGAATGCTGTTGCCCAGGCCAGATGGCTCCGTTGGTTCTAGTGTCGTTTCGTACACCACGAAGGTTGCAGGTTTGATGCCTGGTCAGGGCACATACCTAGGTTGTGGGTTCCGTTCCAGGTTAGGGTGTGTTTGGGAGGGAACTGATCGATGTTTCTCTTTCCTTTCCTCTTTCTCTAAAGTCAATAAAAAACATCCTTGGGTGAGGATTAAAAAGAAAAAAGAAGAATGCTGTTATCTCACTTTATTTACCTCTATCATTTTGAGAAATTAAAGAGCTATATAGACAGTTACAAACACCCTGTAGATCCACCATCCAGAGCACATTTTTTATTTCTTTTTTGTATAAAAGAAAAAAAATAATGCTGAAGTGGAAGCATTCCATTTAAAAAAATAAAAGACATTTAGGAGACTTTTAAAGTCTGATTACAAAAATCATACATGCCAATTGTAGAAAGATTGGAGAAAATTGAGAAGCACTAAGAAGAAAACAAAAGTCACCTGTAGCCCTGCAACCTTGTGACCATGTGGGTGTTTACTTTGAATCTTCTTTTCAGCTCTGGCCAGCCTTTTTCCCTTGGCAGTAGTGGGGGAGCCTCTCCCAGATAGCTTGTCCCACCCACCGTGGGGCTCTGGC
>NW_006289713.1:2116093-2128736 GCF_000327345.1 Myotis davidii | reverse complement strand
TGCATATGCCCTGATTTCCTCAGCCCTCTTCTGGACCACTTGGTTCAGTTCATAACACTGCAGTGAACATCCCATATGTGCATCTTCATGTTCATTTCTGAATATTTTCTGAGGATACGTTTTTTTTAAAAAAATTTTTTTAAATATATTTTATTGATTTTTTACAGAGAGGAAAGGAGAGAGATAGAGAGTTAGAAACATCGATGAGAGAGATACATCGATCAGCTGCCTTCTGCACATCTCCTACTAGGGATGTGCCCGCAACCCAGGTACATGCCCTCGACCGGAATTGAACCTGGGACCTTTCAGTCTGCAGGCCGACGCTCTATCCACTGAGCCACACCGGTTTCGGCTGAGGATACGTCTTTAAGTACAACCACAGAATACAGGACCCACATTTCTATTTTCATGTCTCATTTTTAAGTGATTGGGAAGTGCCCTTTGGGATGGATGAGTCAATGCCATGGGCATCACCTAGACTGGGACAGCCCTGCAGGTGAGACACTGTTGAGTTAACAGGTGATGTCCTCCATCACGGGCTCCTCACCACTTAGGGCTGAGGAGGCAAACCTATGACACGCGTGTCAGAGGTGACATGCGAACTCATTTTTTTGGTTGATTTTTCTTTGTTAAATGGCATTTAAATATATAAAATAAATATCAAAAATATAAGTCTTTGTTTTACTATGGTTACAAATATCAAAAAATTTCTTTATTATTATTTTTTTATTGTTTTATTGCTTAAAGTATTACAAAGGGTATTACATATGTGTCCAAAAAATTTCTATATGTGACACGGCACCAGAGTTAAGTTAGGGTTTTTCAAAATGCTGACACGCCGAGCTCAGAAGGTTCGCCATCACTGAGGTCGGGTATGACACACACGTGGGATCAGCCAAGTCGGTTTGGATCACTGCTTCAGGCCTTTTATTTTCCCTTGGAGTTGTTGCTGTGACTGCCCTCAGTGCATTTACAGCCTTAACCTATGCCCCAGGCGGGGGTATGGGGGGGGGGGCAGTCAGCCCTGTTTTCCATCTCAAACTGACTTCCCCCTCCCCCAGCCTAGGGAAGCTCCTAGTGCCCCAGGGGAATGAGGCAGAGATGGGAGGTGTCTTTTCGGTTTAATCCCCCTCTACCCATGCAAATAGTGATGAGTTTTCTCGAAGTGAGAAAAGAAAACCTGTTAAAGCTGCCCTGGTTTGCTTTTCGCTGGATTTCTTTCTGAAACTGGCGTGTCTCGCATGTTTATCAGACTTATTGCTGTCTCTGGTCAAGCCCAGCTGTTTTCTGAAAATATGTGAGGTTTCTCTATAGTAACAGAAATCCAGGGTATAAAACTAGATGTGAACCCGCCTCTGAACCTTGTGTGGAGGGCAGCGTGCAGAGAAGTCCTAGGGCACTCTCCGGCTTTTTCTTTCTGTTTTTGTTAATCCTCACCCAAGGATATTCTTTCAGTTGATTTTTAGAGAGAGTGGAAGGGAAGGGGAGAGACAGAAAGAGAGAAACATGGATATGAGACACATCAATTGGTTGCACGAGCCCTAACTGGGGCTGAGGTTGGAGCCTGCAACTCAGGTACATGCCCTTGACCAGAATTGAACCTGTGACCCTTCACTCCTCAAGCCGATGCTCTAAACCAGCGGTTCTCAACAGGGGTCGAGACCCCTTTGTTGGTCGAACGACCCTTTCACAGGGGTCACCTAAGGCCATCCTGCATATCAGATATTTACATTATGATTCATAACAGTAGCAACATTACAGTTATGAAGTAGCAACGAAAATAATTTTATGGTTGGGTCACAACATGAGGAACTGTATTTAAAGGCCAGAAGGTTGAGAACCACTGCTCTAAGCACTGAACCAAACCAGCTCAGACTACTCTCTGGGTTTTAATAAATAGCCTCTTTCATCTAGAAACAGTATGGGCAAGTGTATTTGGAACTGAACTTTGTTAAAGGTCCTGAAGCCTTTGTTAAAGGTCCTTCTGTTTGCACAGAACCTGAGCGCAGTCAGCCAGAGCTGAGAGGCCTCTGCATGAAGCCCCTCTGGGCAGAGACTATCTTACCAGGAGCCCCTGGCTGCTGGAGAAGCCAGCCAAGGAGGATGGAAGGCACAGGCCATTTCACGTACTGAGGGTGTCAGTATGTGAAGCATAGCTCCGCTCAGCCATTTTTATTGTGGAGTTTATTTTGTTAGGTAATTATAAAGTACCAGGGGCCTGATGCATGAAATTTGTGCAAGAATAGGCCTTCCTTCCCCCTGCTGCCGGCACCGGCTTCCCTCTGGCACCCGGGACCCGAGCTTCCCTCCGTCCTGGGCTTCGTCCGGAATGATGTCCAGTCGAATTAGCATATTCCCCTTATCTTGATTTTACCTTTATTTACTTTTTCTTGCCTTTGTTTATTAGTATTTTTCTTTACTTTTTATTGATTTTCTAGAGGCCTGATGCATGAAATTTGTGCAAGAATAGGCCTTCCTTCCCCCTGCTGCCGGCACCGGCTTCCCTCTGGCACCCGGGACCGGAGCTTCCCTCCGTCCTGGGCTTCGTCCGGAATGATGTCCAGTCTAATTAGCATATTCCCCTTTTATTATTATACATTGTGTAGAATCTGTTTTTTAAATTAAGAACAGAGAACAAAACTGTTCCGTACATGCATATAACAAACGATGGCACATTCCTTTCCCTGGGTAGCAAGTTAACGACAGAGAGAGAAAAGTGTGGCTTTGTCAGGAGGAACGTGCTGAGCACAGAAGAAACAGATCCCTCCAAGCAGCACTGTGTGGGCAGCGTGTGGAAGACCGCAGAGAGAACTCTGAGGGAGGCAGTGCCAGCCTTGGGACAGCCTGGGCACCTCCTGCTGGGCAGAGCCACCTGCTGCGTGATTCCTGACCTTCCTAGATTTTCAGGGCCTGTCGGAAGGGGGGATGAGATGTACAGCTTTTATTCTATAATGTTACTGGATGGCCCATTGGAAGGCATTGTGCCAGCCCCTGGCATTCAGAGCACCCTTGGGGTTTCCTGTGCCTGCCCCACCCTTCAGGAAAAACTCAGCTAGTCCACGCCTCAGCTCCCTATCCCGGGTGCTGCTCTGACCCTGAGCCACAGTTGAAGCTGAGAGGGGAGCAGAATCCAGAAGGTGCTTGCGAGGGCGGAACAGAGACCCTTCTTAGCTCCAGAGGCTATAATGGGAGGAGTGACTCCTGAAGGAGCTGTAAAATTGGGGCTTTCAAACCAGGGCAAATGGTTATTAACCTTAATAGGCGGCACTGCACTGGGAAGGACCCATTTTCAATTACACTGGTAGTAAGGCGTCTGGGGCAGCCGGTGGGCTCCTGACCTCTTGAACTGAGCTAAGCTTGGGTTATAACTGCCATCAGTGCAGAAGCAATTGGAAAGCTCACTCACGGGACTGCCGCCGCGGGGAAGTGTCCTACAGCGGAACGCGAGCCGAGTCAGACAGGCTCTTGGAGGCAGGCGCTTTGGTCTGACTAGGACCTTTCCCAGGTCTCTTCTCTCTGACCCCAGAGAATTCTAGTTGTAAGTCAGCTGATCACAGCCCCTTCCATCAAGTTCTCACTTCTTGCTGACCATTTTGGTCATTTTTTAGTAGTTATGTTTTGGGGGAGAGGGAAGAATTACATTTCAGCTAAAAACAAAAAAACAAAACAGTCTTCAGACATGGGAACTTTATTTAAGACCTTGTTCATCACCAAGTTCCTAAATGTTCACCGCTGAGGAAGCGTTTGAGAGCAGAATCAAGCCCTGAGTCTGTGCGGGGATGCTTGGAGTCCTCTGACCTCGCCTGCTGATGGAGAGGACATTTGCTTAGTGGCCCTTGGTTACTTATCCCTCTTAGCTAGTCTTTTTTCCCAGGCTCGGATTTTTAAAAACCATTATTCAGAATTTACCTTAACTATGTGGGAGTTCAGAATGAGCCCCCCCAAGATATGCCTCATTGATTGGTACATGGATTATTTTGAGCTAAAGGCAGCTCAGACCCTGTGGGCTCAAGAAAAACTTCTGCCCCTCTCCCCCTTAACTAAAGGACTTTAATTTCCTAATTGCCCATAAGAAGGGATTTTCAGAGATAGTGTTTCTTGACCTGCCTATATGACAGGGCCGACTTCTAATTACTGACCCTCTGCTCTTCCTGTCCTGCGGTGACCTTCCCCTCCTCTGAAGCCCCCGGCTGCCTTACCTCATCCCTAGCTCAGACTGTCCTCTGTACCTATTTCCCCTTTCTCTCTTTGAACCTCTTCTATATGTGGGGTCTCTGACTTTCTCATGCATGTGGGGCTCCCATGCACATGAAATTAAATTTGATTTTCCCTTCTCAGTCTCCCTGTTAGTTGGATTATCAGTCTAGCCAAAAGAGCCAGAGGAGGGGAAGGGGAATTTTTCCTCTTCCCCACAAGTGCATTGGACTCTATGTGCTTCTCCTCAGTTTTGCCTAGTTTAGTTCATTGTTTTCAAATCTTGTGTATTTTTGAAACCCGTAAACTAATGAGATTAAATGTTGGCTGTTTAAATTCCAAAGGTAGTGTATTGTGAGAGTCAGTGTTTCCTACTTAGGATGTCACCTTTGAAGGAAAGTTAGGCCAACTTGGTCCGGTTGGGCATTTTAAATCTTCTTGGGGTGAGTTAGGACGGGGTCAGGCACAATAACATGTGGTGCTCTCTCTTCCTCTTCCAGACCTGCCCCAGGGAAGCCAAGTTGATGTTTGTCGATGCAGCAGTGCCACCCCGCGTGGTGATGACCTTCCAGCGCCTGGTATGTGCACTGGCCTCCCGCCAGCTGGCTCCCATAAGACATGGAGGAAGCCGCCCTCTGCACGTAGCCCTTGCAGCTCGCTCTGACAAGAGCGCCCCAGTGTTCACCCGCGCCCTGGCCTTTGGAGACAGAGTTGCCCTCGTTGACCAGCATGGCGTCCACACGTACAAGGACCTTTACTGCCGCAGCCTCCGCCTGTCCCAGGAGATCTGCCAGCTCCTTGAGTGTGCCGGCCAGGACCTGCAGGAGGAGAGGATCTCTTTTATGTGCTCCAATGACGTCTCCTACGTGGTTGCACAGTGGGCCTCATGGATGAGCGGCGGCATCGCCGTCCCTCTCTTCAGGAAGCACCCCCCGGCCGACCTGGAGTACTTCATCCAGGACTCCCGGAGCTCTGTGGTCCTCGCTGGCCAGGAGTACGTGGAGCTCCTGAGTCCAGTGGTCAGGAAGCTAGGGGTCCCACTCCTGCCTCTCCCACCTGCAGTCTACAATGGGGCAGCTGAGGAGCACGGGGTGGGGGAGTTGCCGGAACGAGACTGGAGAGACCGGGGTGCCATGATCATCTATACCAGCGGGACCACAGGGAGGCCCAAGGGTGTCCTGAGCACCCATCACAACATCAGGGCTGTGGTGAGTGCTTGTGTGGGCCACCACTATTGGGAGGGGTCAGGCCATTGTAGACACGGTTATGGCATGGCTGGTGGGGTTGGTGTGGTGTTCATGTACTTTTCTGTAGGGCATTCATAGCTGTCACCATCCTACCACCATTTCTTGTGTGTTATTTTTGTGTTCTGCAGCCTTAGTTACTTACCATCTTTGCAAAACTCCCCAGCCATGTTACTTATCTGTAATTTATACCTTTCTTCCTTCCAAAAAACTCTTCAATGCACAATAAAGACAATTATACAGTAGAAGAAATAAAATGAAACAGAAGCTCAAACCACAGGAGGAAGGAGGTCAATGCCATTGAGTTTAGGCTAACTCAGTCCCCTAAGTCAGTGGTAAGCTGGATCCAGGCTGGCTGCAAGGGAGCACGACTGATGTTACCTGTGCCTCCTAGAAGAGTGTCCTCATCTGCAGAGCCGTCTCTTGACTTGTATTTCTAAGGGGAGTGATGATCTCACATGCGTTTGCACATAAAGGTCATGAGTTATGCAGGACAGTGTGCTCAGTGGTGACTTCAGGAGATTCAGATAGACGAGTCTCACTGCTTCTCAGTAAAAGCTGCAGATGTGCCTGGAACACCCAGCTCTGGGTTCCTTCGCGGCCGAGCTGAGGATGGTGCTGGAAGTGCCAGGGAGCTCAGACAGCCATCAGAAGTTGGGCAGCTGGATACAACACTGGCCTCTGGTGAGGCCCCAAGTCCCAGGGCCTGTCAGAGCTGAAATTGCACCTCTGACTGCCCCAGAGGTGGGGGGGTGGGAGCCACCAAGAGTGCAGCTCTGAGCACCTGGGAGGAAGTCACCAGAAATGTTTGCAGAGGCCTTGGGGCACCAAATCAGAGACCCTTTCATAATGACTAAAGCCCCTGACTGTGTGACTGTTCAACACGGGTAACCAAGTAAACCACAGACCCTCAGTCAGACCCTCATCATTTCGTTATCATCTCCGGTCGATGCCATTAAGGATGCAGTGACAAAGAAGGAGCTTTTTATCCCCACTCCTCTCAGCTGGGGAAGCCCCCTCTGCGTTCCTCCACCTGCATAGTGGCTTCCCTCTTGTCTGAGGCTGTGCTGTTGTCTTGCAGGTGACGGGGCTGGTCAGCAAGTGGGCGTGGACTAAAGATGATGTGATCCTTCATGTCCTCCCCCTGCATCATGTCCATGGCGTGGTCAACAAGCTGCTCTGTCCACTCTGGGTGGGAGCCACCTGTGTGATGCTCCCAGAGTTCAATGCCCAAGTGGTAAGTGGGGGACAAGCTCTCAGCATGGCCAAATTGGGCACCTGAGGACCAGGCACCTTCCTCTGGTGTAAACTTTGCCAGCAGTTCAAGTTTTCTGTTGCTACCATAACAAATGATTCCAGTGTGGGGGTTTATAACAGCCAAGTTTATCATCTTGCCATCTGGAAGTCTTATGGAGCTAAAATCAAGGGGTCAGCAGGGTTGATTCCATCTGGAGGTTCCAGGGGAGAAACTCTTCTCGCCTCTTCCAGTTTCTAGAGGCACCACAGTCCTTGCCTTGTGAGTGTGTCACTTCAGTCTCTGCTTCTGTGGTCACCTCTCCCTCTCTTTTAAGGACCCTCTGATCACAGTGGGCCCACCCAGCTACCAGGGCCACCTCCTCATCTCAAGATCCTTAGCTTAATCACATCTGCAAAGTCCCTTCTGCAACATGAGGTACCACATCCCTGGAGATGAGGACATTTGGAGCCATTCTTGAACCAATTTCACGGGCTTTCAGCAGTTCTGCAGCAGATGGTTCAGCTGGGGCTCTTTATTAGTTTCCTTGATTGTCCCCTCTTCCACACATTGTTCCTTCCGAACATGCTGTGAGGTCACGGGAGGGGACGTGTGGTTGTGGCCGTGTGGAGAAGGAAGTGGGAGCGGAGCCCTCACTACTGAGCAGAGCGTAGCCATGAAGGACACTGCTTTGAAGGGGAAAGGACTGGGATCTGACCTGCCGCTTGACACTTGTGACCTGTGTGCAGCTCCCCTGGAGCCTTTCGGACCCTGTCCTGAGAGCCCGGGCACAGCTCTGGGGTGGAGGCTGGCAGACAGGGCTCTGGGACTCCCTCCCCTCCTTCAGCCGTTGAGCTTGTCTTCATCTTTTTGTGTTTTATTTTTCAGCTGCAGGTCTTAATGGTTTACATGGTTTTACAGAAAGTCTGCAGCTTAAATATGCTGAGGCACTGTTTCCCTTCAAGCATAAAGACCTACCTGGGGCCTCTTAGCTCAGGGGTCAGGCCACTTCCTCCACCCCCCTTTCATTGTGGGCCTCCGACTGAGGGCCCTGCCAATCTCTGATTCTCAGCACTGCTCCCTCCAGTCCAGGGATCGCTGCACTGAAGGGAAGCATGGGGGTGAGGAGCAGGCATCATCTGAGGCTGTTGTCTGCTTAGTAGGATTGACTGGTAAGGGCAGGTGGGGATGGCAAGAGGCGATGTGAGAAAAAGCTCACCTCAGGCAGGGGAAGCTTCACCTGACTGGGAGGCTTTTGCACAAGGGTGCGCCAGTACTTTGGGCTCTCCAAGACCCCCTAATTCTCCGTCCACTGGGAGAACCTCCCCCGGACCAAGGGCGATGGGGAAGCCTCCTCCTTGTGTAAGTTACTGTGTGCTGCTCCCTCAGCACAGCCCGCTCTACTCCTGTTTCTCAGGAGCCAGAGCTGTGCTGTGGGTTCCGTCTGTCCACACTCCAGCGCTGGTGATTTTAGGGGCAAAGGAGGGAGGGCTGAGTCTCCAGAATCCCTGTAAGCATAGGGAGAGCAGGTCCACCCTGGCTCGGAGCCCCAGAAAGCCCGGATCAGGGACCTAGCAGCCTGGCCTGTCAGTGACGGACTTCTCAAGTGGACATTGCCCAAGTCCTCATTTCCTAGTTCTGCTTCGGGAGTGACATGAGTGCCCATTCGGCCTGGCAAAGATGTGTTGGGCTGGCACAGCAGTGGAAAAAACAAAAATCGAGGAGGCCATTTCTTCCCCAAACACAGAGACCCAGGAATGAGAAGGAAAAAAGCAGAAGGAGGCATGGCTGGCCTTCCTCCTGGCTGTGCAGGCCTTGTCCCCTTCTCTCCTGTCCCATCCCCATCATTTTGCTCCAGCTGCACTGGCTGCCCTGCTGTCCATACACTCCACCCACCCACCTCAGTCAGCACTCTGCCTACCCTCGGTTCTCTCACCTCTCTGTAAGTCTGCCCATATGTCACTCAGCAAGGCCCCGGCCACTCTAATCATTACTGCAACCATCCTCCCCCTGCCCCCCCATCCTGGCCCTGCCTCTGCAATTTATCATGGCACTTACCACCTGGAAGCCCATAGAATCATCTCTCTCCTCGAAGGTCCACCCCAAGAGCACAGGTTTGCCTTTAGTTCACGGTGTGTCCCCAGGGACTACATCGGAGGGTCAGAGTGTTAGTGAACAGATGGGTGAATGGATGGTTATCAACATGATACATGGACTCCTGGGCTTCTCACTTCCCTACTGGTTGCGTGGACCATGAGGACATGCTGCTGGGCGGCAGGTTCATACCCCTCTGCAAACTGCCTTGCTTTATTTCAGTATCATGACTGGCTGGATTTGTCCATCAGGTGTATGGGGAGAAAGTCCCTTAAATCACTTAACGGAGAGGTTATTTGTTTGATGAAATTTTACTGTATCAACTCCTCTGAAATTAGCATAAATAGATTCCATGTAACACGATCGTCTACTTAAAATCCATTACCAGAGCCCCTTAAAGCAAGAAACTTCTCTGCAAAGCTCTGGGTTGTGCACATGCTTAAAGGTCAGGACAGTAGGACTCGGCCTCTTGTGCTCATGGCCTACGGCCATGGATAGTGTGATGCGTGGATGTGCCCATCAGTGTCCTTGGCTGTGGGAGATTTCACATGGAAACATGGCAAAGAGCCTCATCCTGGGCGTGCGGGCGGCCCCGCTGGCCGTCCTTGGTGTTCCACCCTCTGAAGAGGCCTGTAGTTTAAAGTTTGATGGAATTGATTTTGTTGAATACATACCTGTGTAGCTTAGATGTTTGAAAATGAGAATACATTTTGGGCAAGTAAGCACTCAACGGGAAAAAACATACAGGGTTTTCATATCTGCTCCCAGAGCTCCAGGTTTGGTGTGTTCTTTGGCTTCTTGGGCACTCTCCCATCTCTCCACAGGGCCCCACTAGGGCCTGGAAGCGATGGGTGCCTTAACCACCGAGTAGCGAG
This sequence comes from Myotis davidii, assembly GCF_000327345.1. Classification (NCBI taxonomy): domain Eukaryota; kingdom Metazoa; phylum Chordata; class Mammalia; order Chiroptera; family Vespertilionidae; genus Myotis; species Myotis davidii. The sequence continues at coordinate 2,119,095 of NW_006289713.1, read as the reverse complement.
GGCCATTGTCTGTGATTAGGCTGCTCCTTTCTCCTGTTGAGGTGCTGGGATGAGAGGCCACCAGGGGGGCTCACAAGAAGGGTCAAATCTCAGACCTTTGTGGTTCTTTGCCCTAACTTGGAATTTCTCAAAACTGTGCAGCAGAGCTAAATATCGAAACAAGTTTGATAAAAGATTGCAACCCTGAGTTTCAGAATTTTGTGAATTTAGATATATTAGTAAAATCCTTTTACTAAATATTGGGGTTTTGTTTAAGCTTGTATTTAAGCAGTGGTGTGGGGTGACCAGAAATCTAGAGTGGTGTTTTAAGTCATAGACCCCAGGATCCTCAGGTCATCCTGCTAACAGTGGGGTGGCAGGCTGTCGCGTCCTGCGAGCCTGACTAATGAGGTGACAGTGACTCGGAGGACAGGCGGAAAGATGGATGGGCGAACTGCCTGATGTCACCCCTGAAGAACAAAGTCTGGCTGTTGATGAGCTGTCCGGAGTCTCAATCGATTTCTTGTCTCAGATGACTTGGCTCTGGCCGACTTCCTCAGGATCCAGCAGCAGGAGCACTAAATCAGGGACCTTGGTGCTGGCGCTCCCTCCTCTGTTGACCTGCTGGGTACCTGCTCAAGGGCAGGGGCTGTGCCGCGCTGGAGGCTGGGGAAGCCACCAGTGCATTCTGTTGAGGCCAGCCCCCCTGCCCAGGACACCATTTCCTGTGGTTAAACATGTTGACCTGTGGCCCCAGACAAAGTTCATTCTGGGCTCTGAGAAACTGGATCTTGTTGAAAGGGGGTCAGGCAGTGTGTATATTAAGGTGCAGGGTGAGTTTGGGGTAGAGAAGCAAAGAACATTATGCTACACTGGCCCCACAGACCCAGTCATAGTGTGGGGGTACTGCTGGGCAGGAGTGCTCACACCTCATAACTGCTCCATAGTGTGGGGTCAGTGGGACAGGAGATGCTCACACCCCAGATCTGCCCCACAGTGTGGGGTCACTGCAGCAGGAGGTGCTCACACCTCAGGTCTGCTCCACAGTGTGGGGTCACTAGGACGGGGTGCTCACACCTCAGGTCTGCTCCACAGTGTGGGAGTCACTAGGGCAGGAGGTGCTTAACACCTCAGATCTGCTCCACAATGTGCGGGTCACTAGGACAGGGGGTGCTCATAGGTCTTAGGAGCCAGACGGGCAGCTATTTTCCCATCTCCAGTCTTTCATTATGGAGTGTCCTTGTTGCCAGATTTTAGCCAGAGCAACTTAAAAACAGAACAAGAACCCCTTTCTGTGTGTGGTATAGAGTTACCAAAAATTGGGTGATGGCTTCATCTGTGGGGGTCGTTGCTTTAAGCTGGTTAAATGTTGCAGTTTCTCAGCTGCAGTCAATCCCGTTGTTGCTTTTGCTCAGCATGGCAGCACTGCCGGTTGGGATCTGACCCCAGGTTTCCAATCCTGCCTGCATAGCAGGGTTACCTTGGGGAGATGGTGAGTAAAAGAGGGCCCTGGAGCCCTCACATTTGATGCCTGGCAGTACCTGGACTACCTGCAGCCTGATTTGGGAACTGCTCTTTGGCCTTCCTATGACAGCTCGCATCTGAGCAGGTAGAAGTGTTTTCACGAGTGAAATGCAGGGTCTAGAGAGGGATCCCCCAGAGCTATGGTTTTTAAGTTATGAATGTGTCAAAACAACATGGAGAAGGAATGTTGCGTCAGTACAGCAGCTGCCCTCTTTACTGATTTGAGTAAATCTAAAAATGTCGAGGCCTTTCCAGTGGTGCAGTTCTCAGGTGGATGTCTCTGTGCCAGGGTCAGAAGTCTGCATTGAGACCATGGGACCAGTTGACACCCTTCATTTGGCCGACTGTGCTCCATCCTTCCTTTCATCTCCCGTGGGAAGCCTGGGTGGGACCATGTGTGTGGCCGTGGAGGAGGCCTGGCCAGGACCACTGATCCCCAGAGTGGATGAACGGCTCATGAGGCCTGTCCTCTCTCCTCTCGTGCCAAGCATGTGCCTCACCTGGGATGTGTGCAGTTTGATTATCTGCTGTTTTGTGCCCTCCTGTCCAGGTGAGCCCGTGGTAAGTGGAGTAAGAACCAGGCTGAGGTGAAGGTGTTGTCAGGACTTGCTGGTGGTGGAGCCTATGTACAGGTCAGCCACACTAAGCACAGCCTTTTTGGTTCACCTCCAAAAGCACAATGCGTGAGAAGGAAATGGGGCCCCCGCAGCTGCTCCTCCTCAGCCAGCCCAGCATATCGACACTCTCTGGAAGCCTGAGTGGAGTCTAGTGTGTCCACTTTGCCACGCTCCTCCCAGACCCCACACCTTCCCTGGTGGCAGGTGGCAGCCAACCTGCATTTCTTTATAAGCCAGTGGGAAGTAGGAGGCCATACAGAGTTTCCAGCAACTCTGCATTTCAGAGCTTGGAAGGGACTTAATTAGTCCCAATTAATATCATGTTGTGAGAAGACAGAAGCTGAACGGCTTGGTCAGGGTCATAGCTGCTCCTGGGCCAGTGAGGGTAGCCTGTCCATGGTTTTGTCCCTGTGGATTTGCTAAGATCTGAATTCTCAGTGCTTTGTTCTCACTGCTGGACCACTGCTTAGTGTGCAGTGATTCTGAGCCATTAGGTTTTATTTGCTCTCTATTCAGCATAGGAAGAAGTGCAATTATAGGAAAGGGCTCTTCATGACCACTTTTTTTTTTTTAATCTCCACTTCTCATTTCTATACACATTGATTTCCTACCTAGTCAACAATAGAGAAATGGGAGTGGTTTAACATAAATGAACTCCTTCAGTTGTACCAAAGGTGGATTGCTTTAACATAAATTGTTAATTGCCGGGAGCCGGTCCATCCTTGCTGTTTCAAGGGACCTGGCATATATGGCATACTGTTCTTAATATGTTTGCTCACCTTCTTGTGTTTTAACCAAGGTCACCTCTCTGAGAAAGGTTGTTTCCCCAGGGAGGGATTTTCCCCTGAAGTTAGGGAGGGAATAAAACCTCTTAACTGCCAG
>NW_006289713.1:2114222-2115722 GCF_000327345.1 Myotis davidii | reverse complement strand
GCTGGGAGAAGCCCAGAAGTCAGCAGAGAGGCAGTAAGCAGTCCATCAGCTTTCCCGGGGATGACCTGCAGGAACAAGACGTGGTTCCAGGAATCACTTCCCTACTCTGAAACTTCTACAGACAAATGAGTGCTCTGCTCTGTGAACCAAGCAGCTTCATACTTAATGCACATGGCAGTGAGCTACAGGAGTAGCTGTCAGCCGGTTATCAGTACAGTGGGGCGTTGACATTAAGGAGCTCGTTAACTCAAATTACTCTATCAGCTCAATGCGAAAAATCGGCCAAGAGACAGCTAGTATCAAAAAACTCGTTAGTCAGGACACTCGTAAGTCAATGCCCCACTGTATACTAGAGTCCCAGTGCACGAAATTAGGCTGAGGCGGGGTGGGGGTGGGGGGATCCCTCAGCCCAGCCTGCACCCTCGTGCAATCCGGGACCCGTTGGGGGTTGTCCGACTGCCGGTTTATGCCTGATCCCATAGGCCTAGACCGGCAGTTGGACATCCCTCTCACAATCCGGGACCACTGGCTCCTAACTACTCTCCTGCCTACCTGCCTAATCACCCCTAACCACTCTGCCTGCTTGCCTCATCACCCCTAACCACTCTGCCTTCCTGCCTCATCACCCCTAACCCCTCTGCCTGCCTGGCTGATCACCCCTAACCACTCTGCCTGCCTGCCTGATCGCCTCTAATCACTCGCCTGCCTGCCTGATCGCCCCTAACTGCCTCTGCCTGCCTGCCTGATCATTCCTAACCACTCTGCCTGCCTGTCTGATCACCCCTAACTGCTCACCTACCTGCCTGATCGCCCTTAACCACCTCTGCTTTGGCCCTCGCCACCGCAGCTTCTTCCGGGAGGATGTCTGGAATGATGTCTGGAAAGTTGTTCGGCTGTCTGGTCTAATTAGCATGTTACACTTTTATTATTATAGACTAGGGGCCCATTGCACGAATTCGTGCACCTTGAAAGGAACTGTGAGCCACGAGGCTGCAGTGGGCACAAGGACGGGTCTCAGCCTATCCTTTGCACTCCTGCCGCAGCCCCTGGTCCCCTATCTGCCAGCATCCCTGCTCGCACTGCTGCTGTTCCCACGCGCTGCTGGCTCCGGCCTCACTCGCACCTGCTGACGGTGCAGAGAGTTTGGGGCTGGTACCAGCAGTGGGTGCGAGTGGAGCCGGCGCCATCAGCAGGTGCAAGCAGTGGCTGCCGGCCCTGATCACCCCTGCTGCTGGCTCCGATTGCCCCTTAGGAGCAGGGGGAAGTGGAGAAGCCCTGAGGGGTGATCGGGGCTGGCAGCCACCACTCTCACCCGCTGACAGTGCCAAGCGATCAGGCTGACACCGGGTGCTGGCAGTGGGTATGAGCAGCGGCTCTGGCACTGGCAGCAGGTACGAGCAGAGCCAGCACCGGCAGCAGGCATGAGCACCAGGTGGGACTGGGGCACGCAGGAGCAAATAATTTTCAGTAACCACCAGAGGCTCACCCCCAGGGCACAAA
>NW_006289713.1:2112098-2113127 GCF_000327345.1 Myotis davidii | reverse complement strand
TGTAACAATGTTTCAAACTGCAAGCTCAGAGGCCGGCAGCGGCAGGCGGGGAAGTTGGCGTCCTCTGTCACTGAAGCAAGCAAGCCTCATGTTTGCTTCAAGCTGCCTGGCTGCCGGCCGCCATCTTGGCTGGCAGATAATTTGCATATCGCCCTGATTAGCCAATGGGAAGGGTAGCGGATGTTACGCTAATTACCATGTTTCTCTTTTATTAGATAGGATAGACAAGAGGCCCGATGCATGAAATTCATGCATGGGTGTGGTCCTAGGCCTGGCCAGTGATCAAAGTGTGAGCGTCTGGCATGGAAGGGCAGGTCCCAGCTGACCTCTGGGCCCTGGGAAGCACCTGGGCCCCCGGGCCCCCACACATCCCCCTCTGCCTGGGTCACGGCGCCTGAGTCCCCACGCAGAGATGCAGTGAGCATGACCGGATGCCGCAGGCTGGGGTGCAGCATGGGCCTCTGGGCCATCCAGTGGCACCACACGGAAGCCAAGCAGGCAGTGCACTTTCTCCTGGCCAGCCTCACAGACTGGCTCCTGCGCGAACCCACAAGGAGCCCAACTGGCCCCCATGGTCCTGGCAGTTGCAGCCCGGCTCACCTGGAAGAGGCCACATGGATACAGGGCAGGCTCCTGGTGGGTGCCTGGCACCTGAGCGTGGGGGCTTCTCTGGCACATGAGCCCTGGGGTCCTTGGGGAGGGTAGCAGGGGAAGTGAGAGCTAGCTCAACAGACACCCCACATTCTCACCGCACCTTCGTCCCCATCACCTCCGCCCCCAGGTAGCCAGTGAGAGGTTGCAGCGCCCCCCCACCCCCACCCCACTCAGGCGCTGCAGGGAAGTTGGTCACCACCAACCAACCCCAGTTCCCAGTTCCCTGTCCTAGCCCAGGTCTTGGCCCCAATTAGGCGATCAGGGCCTGCCGATTGCTGGTCACTGTCTGTGGGGCGATCATTCGGGACTGGGCCCCCCACCCAGCTCCCTCAGTGCCTGGGAGCCAGGCAGCAGCCCTGCCCCCCCGCCCCCGCC
>NW_006289713.1:2111052-2112083 GCF_000327345.1 Myotis davidii | reverse complement strand
TTCTGATATAGAACCAAGACTGAGAACCATTGTGTTATTTTAAATTTTTCCTACTGAGAGATCAAAGGGGGTTCCTAGGAAGAATAAATGGAAAGGTAAGTTTGAATCAGATCTCTGAACCTCAATGTCCTTATCTTTAAAACTAGAGGCCCAGTGCATGAATTCGTGCATGGGTAGGGTCCCTCGAGGTGGCCTGTGGGAAATCAGGCCCCAGCCCTCGCCCCCAGTCTTGTAGCCCTGCAGCCCTGCCTGGCGCCCTACCTTGGCCTGGCGCCACCCCCTCACCTGCTCCACCATCCCACCTTTGGGGCAATCGATCGGGGTTGGGCCCCCTGCCCAGCTCCCTCAGTGCCTGGGAGCCAGGTGGCAGCCCTGCCACCATGGCCGCTGGTCTCTGTCTCTGGGATGATCAGCAGGGCAATCAGAACCCCACTCACAGCCACCTTGGCCTGGCCTGGCCTGCTCACCTGCTCCACCATCCTGCCGCAGTCCTTCTCTTATCAGGGCCCTTTGGGGCTAGCAGCGCCTCCACTGCCACCGCTGCCTGCGCCACATCACCAACACCCACCATGTTCCGTGCCATGCCTGGTGGTCAGCACACGTCATAGCGAGCAGTCGAACTCTCAGTCGAGGGGGAAATTTGCATATTGGGCTTTTATTATATAGGTAGATAATATTAGCTCACTTCTTTGTAAAGAATTATAAAATACTAGTGGCCCGGTGCGCGAAATTTGTGCACGGGGGAGGGGGTGTTCCTCAGCCCTGCCTGCACCCTCTCCAACCTGGGACCCCTTGAAGGATGTCCTACTGCTGGTTTACAGGGATCGGGCCTAAACCGGCAGTCGGACATCCCTCTCGCAATCCAGGACTGCTGGCTCCTAACTGCTTACCTGCCTGCCTGCCTGCCTGATTGCCCCTAACTACTCTGCCTGCCAGCCTGATAGCCCGCTAACCGCTCCCCTGCTGGCCTGATTGATGCCTAACTGCTCTCCTGCCGGCATGATCGTCCCCAACTGCTCTCCCCTGCCCGC
>NW_006289713.1:2095919-2107944 GCF_000327345.1 Myotis davidii | reverse complement strand
CAGTCCTCCGTCACTGAAGCAAGCAAGCCTCATGTTAGTTTCAAGCTGCCTGGCTACTGGCCGCCGTCTTGGCTGGCAGTTAATTTGCATATCTCGCTGATTAGCCAATGGGAAGGGTAGCGGTCGTACGCCAATTACCATGTTTCTCTTTTATTAGATAGGATGAGTATTAGGGGCCCTTAGAGAGATAACCAAATCTAACCCCTCTTTCATTGTAGTCTTAAAACTTGTGAAATTGTGTAATGTTTTAGACATCTACAAGAGAAATGAATACCCATATCCCATTGCCCAGCTTTAACAGTGATTAATTCAGAGTCATTCTAGGTTCATCTAGAAACATCTTTTCCTAACTCAGGATTGTTTGTAAATGAATCCCAGATATCAGATTATTTTAGCCTCTCTGAAAGGTAGGGGCATTCCAGTAGCCTGACATTGGTACTGAGCCATGTACCAATGTCAGGCCATTGGGCTGTAGAGTCAGTATGTGGTGACTGTCAACAAATGTAACTTCTCAAAAACTCAGTTGGGGTGGAAATTGAATGTCTTTTAAAGTTTAATGTTCTAGTTCTTCTTAGTAAATTTCTATCAAAATCATTCAGAAATTCTATCTTATAGAATTTTATTATTTGTAAATCACAGAAGATGTAACATATTTAGAATTTTTCATCCCAGGATTTTAAAGTGCCTTTTCAATGTATTGACGGGTATTTTCATAACTTCTTTGTGGAGAGATTATAAAAATAAAAATAATTATTTAATGAAAAAAAGGTAGGGGCATTTTTTCTCATTAAGGACACAATGAGGTAATGAGCAAGAATCCCTTAATATCACATATTACCATCAGTACTATCACTATCAATGTCTCCTCATTTCTTTCTTTTCTTTTAAATCCTCACCCAAAGATGTTTTTCCCACTAATTTTTAGAGAGAGTAGAATGGAGAAGGAGAGACAGAGGGAAACACCAGTGTGAGAGAGACACAACAATTGGTTGCCTCCCACATGCCCCCACTAGGGCCAGGAGCCTGCAACTGAGGTACATGCCTTTGACCGAAATCAAACCCAGGACCCTTCAATCTGCAGGCAAACTCTCTGACCACTGAGCCAAACTGGCTAGGGCCCCTCATTTCTTAAGTTTGTTTGAATTAGATCTGAATAATTTCTGCCTTGAGCTTGGTTGGTATAAGCTGCTTCTGTTGCCTCACATGCAGGTTTCCCCTCATCTTTTCCTTGCAGTTTTTGTTTGCTTAAGAAATCAGCAAACTCCTGTAGGGTTTCCCACAGTATGGTTTTGTGTATTGCATCCCTGTGGTGTCATTTAATATGTGTCCCCACCCCCTGTATTTTCTGAAAATTGGTAATTTGATCTAGAGGCATGATAAGATTTGGGGGTTTGGTTTTGTTTATTTGGTTTTGTTTTGGTGGGAAGACTTGAGAGGTGGTGTTAGTGTCCCTCCAGCAGGGACAGATTTGTCTGGTTGTCTCTCATTTTGTGATGCTTACTACCTAGAGCTGTTAACTCGCTGGTGTTTACTGAATGGGAAATGCTGTCATGTGTGTCAGTAGTTTGTTCCTTTCGTTCCTGAATAGCATCACATGTATGGCTGTCCCGCATTTTGTTCACCCATTTACCATTTGATGGCCAGTTGGGTTGCTTCCAGTTTTTGTTTGTTTAGAATATATTGCTGCTGTGAACACGTGCATACAAATTCTTGTGTGGACATGTTTTCATTTCAGGGACAGAATTGCTGCGTTGTGTGGTAAAGTTATGTTTAATGTTTTAAGAAACTGCCAAACAATACAGAAGTGCTATATTGTTTACATTTGTGCCAGCAGTGTATGAGCGGCACATTTTCTCCACATCCTCACCAACACTTGTTTGTTTGTTTTTAATTATTATTATAGTGGATATAAAGTATCTCATTGTGGTTTTACTTTGTATTTCCCTAATGACTAATGATGTTGAGCATTTTTCATGGTCTTATTTGCCTCCATATGTCTTTGGTGAACTGTATATTCAAATATTTGGCCCATTTTACTTTTCTTTTCTGACTTCTTTTGATTCGTAAGCGTTCTTTACAGATTCTGGACCCAAGTCCTTTCTCAAATGTATGGTTTGCACATATTTTCTCCTAATATGGCTTGTTTTTTTACTTTTTAATGATGTTTTTTAAACATACATGTTTTTTAATTTGATGACATCTATTTATAATTTTTCTTTTTCTCATTGAAGTGACTTGGCTTCTTTGTCAAAAATCAATTGGTCATCAATGTATTGGTTTATTTCTGAACCCTTGTCTGTTCCATTGATCTTTGTGTCCAACCTTACTCCAGCATCACACTGCGTTGATCACTGTTGCTTTAAAGTAAGTTTTGGTGTGGGAAGTGGGAGTCCCCCACCTTTATTCTTCCTTTACACATTTGTTTTAACTCCTCTGGCACCTTTGCATATCCATGTAAATTGTAGAGTCAGCTTGTCAATTTCTGCAAAACAGCTGCTAGGGTTTGGGGGAGAAATGTGTTGAAGCTGTAACTCAATTTTGGGAGAATTGCCATCTTAGCAATATTGAGTCTTCTGATCCATAGACATGGAGTATCTCTCCATTTAGTTAGTTCTTCTCCCTTTTCCTCTTCTAGGACTATAGTTACAGTATGTGTTAAACTGTTTCATGTTGTCCCACACATTGCTCACACTCTATTTTTTTTCTTTTCTTTGTTGTCTTTATTTCCGTTTAGATCATTTCCATTCACTCATGTTTCACTTCTTTTCCCTTCTGCTGAATCTAGTCTGTTAAGTCTATCCGATGCACTCTTAATTTCAGATAATATATTTTCCAATATTATAATGGTTCTTTTTTGCAGTTCTACTTCTCTGATGAAATCCTTGATTATTCCTCGTCTTGTTTATCTTTTCTTCTAAATTCATTAGCCTATTTATTGTAATTATTTTAAAATTTCTTATCAGATAATTCTAACATTTAGATCTTCTGAGAGTCTGCTTCTATTGACTCCCCGCCCCCCACCTCCCCTTGATCATGGGTCACATTTTTCTCTTTCCTTACCTGCTTTAATAATTTGGAGGGATGCCAGTCATTGTCTTTAAAAGAATTTATTTTTCCCCCCCAGCGGACTGTTCTTTTCCTCTGTCTAGCAGCTAAGTTGAGGAGCTAATACTGTCATCCAGTCAGGAACTGGGATGGGTTGGGAGTGGGCTGCAGCATTAGTTTCCATTTATCCCAGGTTTCAGATGCCTTAGGGGAGAGCTCTGTCCTGCGGTCAGTCTGCTGGGCTCCCAGCACCAGGAACTCTCTGCTGTCCATCCTGACCATGGGCTTGCACAGCGATGCTGTGGTGAGAGAACCACAGAGTGAGCGTACCCTGCGTCTTTTCTTTTTTTCTTCTTTTTATCCTCACCCGAGGATATGTTTTTATTGTGCACGCCCCAACTAAGGATTGAACTTGCAAATTAAGTATATATGCCCTAAATGGGGATTGAACCTGCCACCTTTTGTTGTATGGGACAGTACTGAGCCACCTGGCAGGGCACACCAACTTCTCTTAGAGAGTAGGGGTAACACACAAGCACTTCATCTGGTGAGAAACTTGAAGCATCTTTATATTAAAACAAGAAACATTTATTGCAGAGTAAACTACAAAATTCACTTGACTTTTCCAATAAACAGAAGATGTCATCCGTTCAACATCTGTCACGTGCTCATCTGTGCCAGGTCCTGTGCTGACTCTCAGGCTCACTGGTGGCCACTTGGAAGAGTCTGAGGTGCCAGGTGCCACGTATCTCCTGATGGCAGATCAAGGCTGGAACCTTATCACTCTCTGCACTTCTCTCTCAACCCTCTCCCTCCTTACACGTCACTCTGAAGACCAGATACAGGTGTCCCTGGCACCGGGCCATTTCTATGGGGACGGCCAGAGGCATTGTCATCCATAAAAGTGAGATGCCCTTTTAGGTGGGAGCTACTTACAGATCCTTTAACGCTTCAGAAAAGGAGAGTCCTCCACTAAGAACACTGTTCCAGGCATTCATACATGTGGCATGTTTTGTAATCTTTTTGCTATATGTGTCCTTTTTCCTTTTTAGGTTTGGGAAAAGTTCTTAAGTTCTGAAACTCCACGGATTAACGTGTTTATGGCAGTGCCTACAATATACACCAAATTGATGGATTATTATGACAAGCATTTTACCCAACCGCATGTCCAGGATTTCGTGCGTGCCGTTTGTGAAGAAAAGATCAGGTAAATGAAAACAGTTCATCTTCCCATCCAGAAAGTATTATTATATACCAGCAAATAAAACTTATTTCTAACAAATCAGTTCTGCTGAGTTTTAGGAAGCAGTGTTTTCCACTTTGTTTAAAATATACATCTCCATATTTAAATCTACATTCTCTATATATCTGTGTGTATTCTATATCTATGTCTATCCTATCCTTCTGTAGGTCTATCTACATGTCTATCTATCTGTATTCTATCCATCTTTGTCTGTCTGTCTGTCTTGTGGCAGAGTTTGAAGGACGAGGATTAGGACAGTGAACTGATCATCTTGCTCTCATCCTTTCTGACCCACATTTGCATGCTCCCCAGCTCCTGCTGTATTATTTCCCTCCAACAGTCTGTGGCCCTTTGAAATGCTCCCTGCTGGGCCCCCATCACACCCCTCCTGGCAGAGGTACACCAACACTTTTGGGTCCTTCAGTGGCAAGAAGTGTGCTCTGCACTTTCTTAGGAGCTGGTGGACATGGGAGGCTCTTCTCCCTGTTGCACTGAAAAGGGACCCACTCAGAGTGCGCACCTGAATGGGCAGTTTGGTGGGTTTTCACAGACCAAATAGACACATGTTTCAGACAGACACGACAAGCTACGTCTGTGGTGTGAACGACCTCTCAACACCACAGTGAGTGAGCTACTAGGCAAACGTGAATTTTAAATTCCAATGTATTTGTGTGTGTGTTTCTGTGGCCTCTGGGCCGCTCTCTGCATCTGATTCCTAGTCCTTAAGAACAAAGGAAGGGCAGCTTTGTTTCCCTAAGAGAATTCTGGATTATCCAAGACAAATGTTTGATAAGGTTATGATTTTGCTCCACCGTTCCTTTGCTCTTCTATAAAGACGTTTTTGTGGAACTACAGCTCTTGTCTGATGTTGCCTGCTACCCGTCACCTAATGGCCCACCCTCTCACAAGCCATTGTGCGGTTCGGCAGCTATTGATGGAGGTGTCCATTGCTCAGCCACCAATGCAAAAGCAGGATTAGGAGCACTCAACCCTGTAGAACCCATGGCAGAAATGATACCAGAGAAGGGAAACCAGGGTGATTTCCGGGTAACAGAGGTCCTGAGACCTCCCCTATTTAGGCTCATGGTGGGGGAGGTCCTTGTAAGTTGTACACCTTTGTGAGGAAACAGGGCAGTTGTTTCTTCTCTAGCTTGAACTAGAACCAAAAACTTCTTCTTTTCCACACATAATGCTTACATTACATGCTATACACCAGAGTAGTTCGGAGCTCTCAGATGTTAAATAAATGTCATTGTCACCATCGTGAGCCCTTTAGCACAATCCAGTGTGTAGGACCTCTGTACGTCCCTTAGCGGTGGACTGTCTCCTCTCATCTACCCCTCTTACCCCTCAGACTTGGTAGCAGTTTGCCCATAATCTAAATTCTATCATAATCATCTTATTATTACTGTTATTTTGGATTGTTTGTGAACAGCATGTTAATTATTTGCAGCGTGTCATCAAAGACCCTAAAATTATTTTTTTCTTTTACCTTGATTATTCATTCCTTTTGAGGACCTATTTACATTCTAAAATATACCCAACAAGTTCTTTTCAAAGAACAAAGTTAAATTCTAGCCCCCAACTATGGTTTTTATCATGAATCTTAAAATAGTGACTTTTTTTTATTATACTGAAGATTGTTGTCATCAGAAGCTAAGGCTGCCTTTGGTTTGCCGGGTAGGTTGATGGTTTCGGGATCAGCTGCTCTGCCCCTGCCTGTACTAGAGAAGTGGAAGAACATCACAGGCCACACTCTGCTGGAGAGGTATGGGATGACGGAGATCGGCATGGCCCTGTCCAACCCCCTGACCGTAGCAGCTCGCTTGCCAGGTACACAAAGTGCCTTCTTAGGGTGCTGGCAGGGTGGCCATGGCCTGTTCCCTCTGGGCACTCATTTTATCCCCAGTGGCCAGTTAAGGATAGGACAGAAAAGTGTTCTTTATACCAGAGTCTTTCCAGGTTACCTGGGGGGACAGGTAGGAAGAATGTGAACCACCAGAACCCATGTGCTCATCAGAGTGCCTCTTAGAGTGGGTGCTGCTTATGTCCAAACCAAGTTTGCCACTGGTGAGAACCTCCTGACCAGGTGCCCTGAGCCACACATGGCCAGTGGCAACAAGAGACATGGCAGGTGTTGGGGGAAGGGGTGAGAGAACCACCGCCTGTGCTTGGTGACCGGCACATGTTTGGATAGCCTGCTGCTCTAGACAGGAATTGTCGCCTTCTGGTCCTCCTGCCCAGCCTTCTCTAAGATGCTAGAATTTATTTTATCTTTTTAATCCTCACCTGAGGATATGTTTCTGTTGATTTTGAGAGAGAGAGAGAGAGAGAGAGAGAGAGAGAGAAAACATCTATGTGACAGAAAAACATCAATTGGTTGCCTCCCATAATGCACCCTGACTAAGGATCGAACTGCAACCTAGGTATGTGCCTTAACGGAAATGGAACCTGCGACCTTTTGGTACATTGTTTCTATTGATTTTGAGAGAGAGAGAGAGAGAACGAACATCTATGTGACAGAAAAACATCAATTGGTTGCCTCCCATAATGCACCCTGACCAAGGATCGAACTGCAACCTGGCCATGGCCACTCTGACTTTCATTTAAATAGACCTTTCCATCCTGGGTCCTTATCAGGGAATCTTCAGACAGAGCCCAAGGCCTAAGATGGGAACATGTTCTGTTCTGTTCTTGGCCCTTTTCTATTACTCATGAGAAGTCACTTCCAGTGTGTCCAGAGCGCAGCGATATCTCATTCACAGGAAAAGTAAAATAATCCTACATCAGTACACCAGTTTAGCTTGCACATACAGCGAAATTCACCCCTCACGTTCAGTTACGTGAGTAGCCATGTACCTGCTATCACACTCAAGATATAGAAGGGTTTAATCACCTCAAAACCTTTCCCTTTGTGTGGTCAGCACCTCCTCCACCTCAGGGCCAGGTAGGCACTTACCTGCTTTCTCCACCTATAATTGCACTCTTTCTAGAATGTCATATAAATGAATTCCTATAGGACATGGCCTTTTTGAGGCTGGCTTTTCTCACTTAGCAGGATGCATGTGTAACTTGCCCATGTCATCACATGTCCCTTTCCGTTGCCACAGGGTATTTGGTGTGGAGAGGTCACTGTTAATTAACCTGTTCACCAGCTGAAGGACATTGGATTATATCTAGTTGTGGACCGTTACCAGCAAAGCTGTTGTAAATGTGGGTGTGCAAGTTTCTGTGTGAGCGTATGTCTTTATTTCTCAACTTGGAGTGGGATTGTTGAGTCAGGAAGTAGGTCTGTGCTCTCACTTACAAGAAATTGCCAAACTTTCCCCAGAATAGCCCCTGATATAGGGACCACCTTTCCCACTGATAGATGAGGAGTCTGAGGCTTTAAGAAATCATGTAATCTGCCCAAAGCCACAGAGCGGGTACCTGACCAAACAGACATTCCCGCCATTACACAGGAACACCCATTTACTGGAGCACAGTAGCACAGCAGGCAGCCCAGTTTAAAGAGAGAGAGATGGGGCAAACAGATGGACAGGAGACTTTCTGGGCTTTAATTATAGGAGCAAACACAAGGCTGAGAAGCCAAGACCGGGAACCAGGACAGGAGAGAGCGAGCAAATGGCCATGTGGGACCACCTGCAGGAAGGAGATGTGGACACTGTCTGCAATCTGGTGTTAAAGTGCAGGTGGGAGGCCCAGAGGCCCAGCTCAGGGCTCACCTTCGGACAGTAGAGGGACCAGGAAAGCAGCTGCCCTGGACCCCCTGGAACAAGGGGTCCCCCACTGACTTGGCCTTCAGTTCCCTCTGAGAAGATAGAACCCAAAGACTCTGAAACCCAAGGTTTATTAGCCAGGAATTTCTGAATCTTAAATTATGGCTACAGCTCTTACATGCCTCAAAGACAATGTGTGAAACATCAGAATGTGGACTGGCTGTAGTCTCTCTTCTCTACATTGGAATCAAATATCTGTGATTGTTTTCTCGTCTGTAAAGCAAACCTCTAACAGTCAAGTGTAGTGCCGGTTCCTTGGTTTGGAAAAAAAGTAAAGTAATCTTCAACCTTAAATTCAAGAGTGCTATATGAAAATCCCTAAAATGTCATCTCTGAGCCTGTAAAGTAATCTTCAACCTTAAATTCAAGAGTGGTATATGATCCCTAAAATGTCATCTCTGAGCTTCATTTCTGGAGAAATCAGATTGAAAAGTTTTTTTGAAGCCCTTTTCAGTCTTTTCTGTGCACTGTGTCTCCTGGGCTGGGGCACGTTACAGCTGGAGGCTATGAACTTGTGTTGGAGCCCCAGCCTGTGTCCCTTTCACACTTGGGACTTAGCCGTGCTACCTCTCCTGGCTTTCCCATGCCTCCCAGTGGGGGTTTGTTTCTGAAAGTTCCTTTCTTTCTGCTCCGGCACAGCCTCTTAATAGTGCTCCTACAGTTGCTTGAATGACCACCAGGATTTATTTAAAGGTTCTCAAAACCTGTTGGGGGCATGGAAGGGCATGGTCAGCCTCAAAGGAGGGACACACTTCGTGGGGTGGATGTTTGCTGTGTGTTAAGCTCTGGGTCGGATCTAATCATTCATTCCCCGTGTCCCATGCGGTTATCTGAAGGAGGATGAATAATTCATGGCCAAGCGCTGCTGAGCCTAATGATGCTCTAATTGGAGGTTGAGATCAGAGGCGCTAATGGCTCCTGCAGTGGGACTCTGGAGCGTTGACAGGAGCTCCAGGACCTTATCGACCTGTTTCCATTCTCTCGGGACTAGCTGCAGAGCAGCCTCGCTCCCCAGATGCTGGACCACGCTGCAGGCCAATTAAAGTTATCTAGGAAGAACAGGCAACTGTTTTAAAGAGAGACAGAAAAATGACATGCCGCTTCTGACTAGGCCAGTGCTGCTGCCAGATGGATGCTAGGAGGGCAGCACTGTCCACGTGCTAGGAGGGTGGCCACTGCCCAGTTGATCCTGCTGTGCCAGGGCCAGCTCAGAGGTGGGGTAGCATGTTTCTGGGGCTCCAGGGCTGCCCCACCCCTGTTTTCAGTCTCTTCTCTGTGTGGACCTTACTTTTATTTATCATATGACTGTGAAACTCAAGTTAGTGTCTCTGCCTTGAGAGTTTAACGCTATTATTGTGTTTGTGATGCCATAGTTAATTAAGATTCTGTCAGCACTTTCATTATAGATTTTCTTAATGGTTTGTAACTTTCACTTTGTGAGGGGAGATGAGGCCTTACTGAACAGAGCAGAGAGGAACCAGAGGAGTGTGTGTGTGGGTGGTGCAGTTTCTTCCCTTTAAAAAATATTTAAAGGGGAAATGAGTGGATCGAAAGGTGGCAGTCAGAGAGTAGTGGACAGGGAGGCTGACCTTTGTGCATTTGAGGAGGAAAGCTGTAGGTCCCTCTTCAGATAAGAAATATATATTTGGGCTGGTTCAGGATGGTGGCAGAGTAGGTGGATCTTGCTCACAATGCCTCCCAGAACCAAACTGGAAATTACAGCTAAATTGGGGAACAGTCACCCTGAAATACTAACTGGAGACTATCTGAAGAGGAAACTTAACCAAGGACTGCAGAAGCCACATTGAGATTGTACCTGTACAATAACTTGCATGACATACTGGTACTTGGAGTTGAGCCTCACAGTCAGCCAGCCCATGGGCTGACCCACACACATGAACAGGCCAACAGCAATCAATTACAACCCACACAAGGGACATTCTTAGAGCATTCAGCTCAGAAGATAAAGGATACTGTGCCACTGAGTCCCACGGGACACTTAACTACATAAGGTCACCATATGAAGATATGGAGGCATAGCAGTTCTACCTACTACATGGAAACAAACACAAAGAGACAGCTAAAATGGGGAGACCAAGAAACAGCCTCCAAATGAAAGAAAAGGAGGAATCTCTAGAAAAAGAGCTAAATGAAGTGGAGGCAAGCAATTTATAAGATATACTAGAGGCCTGGTGCATGAAATTCATGCAGGGAGGGGATCTCAGGGGATGACCAACTGCTGGTTTAGGCCTGATCACAGCAGGCAATCTGACATCCCTCTCACAATCCGGGACTGCTGGCTCCTAACCACTCGTCTGCCTGCCTGCCTGGCTGCCCCCTAAATGCTCCCCTGCTGGACTGATTGACACCTAACTGCTCCCCTGCCCGCTCGATTGCCCCCAACTGCCCTCCCCTGCAGGCCATCTTGTGACAATGTGGGGGTGTCCATCTTGTGATGGCCATCTTGTGATGATGTGGGGGCAGCCATCTTGTGTTGACGTGAGGGTGTTTCACGAGGGCCACTTAGGCTTTTATTAGTATAGATAGTTCAAAGTAATGGTTATAAGGATGCTCAAGGAACTTAGTGAGAATTACAAGGAACCTCGTGGAAACTACAATGGCATGAAAAAAGGAAATAGAAACCATGAACAGTAACCATTCAGAAATGAAGAATACTATATCTGATATCAAGAATCCATTGGAAGGAATTAAAAGTACTGGTATATTAAATGAAGCTGACTTTGAGGACAAGGTAGAAAAAACACCCAATTAGATCAGCAAAGAAAAAAAATTTAAAAGCAGGAACATAGTTTAAGGGAACTTTGGGATAACATGAAACCTAATAGCATCTGTATCATAGGGGCACTAGAAGAAGAATAAATGAGCAAGGAATCGAGAACCTGTTTAAAGAAATAATGACAGAAAACTTCCCTAATGTCGTAAAGGAAAAAGTTACACAAGTTCAGGAAGCACAGAGACCCAATCAAAATCATCTCAAAGAGACCCACACCAAGACATATCATAATTAAAATTATAAACATTAAAGATAAAGAGAGAATCTTAAAGGCAGCAAGAGACAGAAAGTTTATCTATAAGGGAGTATCATTAAGTTGTCAACAGAAACACTTCATGCCAGAAGGGATTGGCATGAAGTATTCAAAGTAGTGAAAAGAAGGACCTGAATCCAAGACTGCTTTAACCAGCAAGGCTATCATTTAAAACTGAAGGCGAAATAAAGAGCTTCCCAGATTTTTTTTTTTTTTTTTTAAGGCTAAAGGAGCCCTAGCCCGTGTCAGCCTGCAGACAGACTGAAAGGTCCCAGGTTTGATTCTGGTCAAGGGCAAATGCCCGGGTTGCAGGCTCAATCCCCATTAGGGGGCATGCTGGAGGCAGCCGATCAGTGGTTCTCTGTCATCATTGATGTTTCTGTCTCCCTCTCCCTTCCTCTCTGAAATCAATGAAAATAATAAAATTTTTAAAAGACTAAAGGAGTGCATTACTGCACATGAAACCTAATAGCATCTGTATCATAGGGGCACTAGAAGAAGAATAAATGAGCAAGGAATCGAGAACCTGTTTAAAGAAATAATGACAGAAAACTTCCCTAATGTGGTAAAGGAAAAAGTTACACAAGTTCAGGAAGCACAGAGACCCAATCAAAATGAACACAAAGAGACCCACACCAAGACATATCATAATTAAAATTATAAACATTAAAGATAAAGAGAGAATCTTAAAGGCAGCAAGAGAGAGACAGAAAGTTTATCTATAAGGGAGTATCATTAAGTTGTCAACAGAAACACTTCATGCCAGAAGGGATTGGCATGAAGTATTCAAAGTAGTGAAAAGAAGGACCTGAATCCAAGACTGCTTTAACCAGCAAGGCTATCATTTAAAACTGAAGGCGAAATAAAGAGCTTCCCAGATTTTTTTTTTTTTTTTTTTAGGGCTGAAGGAA
>NW_006289713.1:2052743-2095696 GCF_000327345.1 Myotis davidii | reverse complement strand
GGCAAACCAACATTGCAGGAAATGTTAAAGGGACTGCTTTAAGAAAAAGAAGAAATGAAGAGAGAGAGAGAGAGAGAGAGAAACATAGGCAGAAAGAAAAAAAATGGCAATAAATAAGTACATATTAATAGTAACCTTAAATGTAAATGGATTAAGTGCTCCAATAAAAAGACATAGGATAGTTTAATGGGTAAGAAAACATGATCCATATATATGCTGACTACAAGAGATCCACCTCAGAGCAAAGATTCACACAGACAGAAAATGAAAGGATGGAAAAAATATTCCATGCAAATGGTAACAAACACAAAGCTGGGGAAGCAATACTTATATCTGACAAAATAGACTTCAAAACAAAGATCATAACAAGAGGCAATTAAGGTCACTACATAATACTAAAGGGATTAATCCAACAAGAGGATATAACCCTGGTAAACATATATGCACCCAATATAAGAGCACCTAAGTATATTTTTTAAAAAAAACAACTCTTGGTGGACTTTAAGGGGTACTACACTGACAGCAATACAGACATAGCAGGGGACTTGAAGGGCCCCCTGACATCACTGAATAGATCCTCCAGACAAAGAAATCAACAAGGAAACAGGCCATAATAACACACTAGGTCAGATGGACTTAATTAATATTTACAGAACATTTAATCGTAAAGCTGAGAATATACATTCTTCTCAAGCACACATGGAACATTCTCAAAGAACCACATGTTAGGACACAAAATTAGTATTAAAAATTTCAAGAAGACTGAAATAATATCAGGCATCTTGATATTATAAAAATATCAAGATCATAATGCCATAAAACTAGAAATCAACTACAATAAAAAAAAAACCACCCAGAAACATTCAAACACATGGAGGCTAAATAGCATGTTATTAAACAATGAATGAGTTACCAATGAGATCAAGGAAGAAATCAAAAAATTCTTGGAAACAAATGAAAATGTACACACAACAACTCAGAATCTGTGGGACACAGCAAAATCTATTGACTCAATGAGTCCTGAGAGGGAAATTCATAGCAGTACAGGCCTCAAGAAATAAGAAAAGGGCTCAAAAAAAAACAACAACAATCTAACCCTATAACTAAAAGAATTACAAATAGTCCCTGGCAGGGTTTGCTCAGTGGTTAGAGTGTCAGCTCATGGACCAAAGGGTTGCAGGTTTGATTCCCAGTCAAGGGCACATATCTCAGTTGCATATTTGCCCCGTCTCCCCGTCAGGAGGCATGCGGGAGTCAACCAGTCGATGTGTCTCACTTCGATGTTTCTCTCTCTCTCCCCCCTCCTTCTCCCACCCTTTCACTCTTTCTAAAAATCAATGGAAAAAATATCCTTGGTGAGGATTTAAAAAAAGAAGAAGAAGAAGAATTAAAAAGAGAACAACAAGAGAAGCCCAGAGAAAGTAGAAGGAAGGAAATAAAAAGATCAGAGCAGAAATAAATGACAGAGACTAAAAAAGTAATACATAAGATCAATGAAACCAAAATCTGGTTCTTAAAAAAGATAAACAAGATTGATGACCCTTTAGTCAGACTCATCAGAAACAAAGAGAGAGGACCCAAATAAATAAAATCAGAAATGAAAGAGAAAAAAGTGACATCACAGAAATGCAAAGAATTGTAAGAAAATACTATGAACAGCTATATGCCAACAAATTGGACAACCTGGGTGAAATGGACAAATTCCTAGAAACATACAATCTTCCAAAATTCATCAGGAAGAATCAGAAAACTTGAATAGGCCGATAATGACTGATGAAATTAAACCAGTATTCAAAACACTCCTAGCAAACGAAAGTCCTGGACCAGATGGCTTCACAGGTGAGTTTACCAAACATTCAAAGAGCTAACACCTACTTTTCAAACTATTCAAGAGGAGGGGAGACTTCCAAGCTCTTTTTACAAGGCCAGCACTATCCTAATTTCAAAATCATATAAAAACACTACAAAGAAAGAAAATTACAGGCCAGTATTCCTGATGAACATAGATGCTAAAATTCTCAACAAAATATTAGCAAATCATATATCATTCAAAAGATCATACACCATGACCAAGTGGGATTTATTACGGAGATGCAAGGCTAGTACGATATTCGCAAATCAATAAATGTGATACATCACATAAACAAAATGAAGGATAAAAAACACATCATATCAACAGAAAAAGCATTTGACAAAATCCAGCACCCATTTATGATAAAGGCTCTCAGCAAAGTGGGAATAGAAGGATCATACCTCTCATACACCATGACCAAGTGGGATTTATTACGGAGATGCAAGGCTAGTACGATATTCGCAAATCAATAAATGTGATACATCACATAAACAAAATGAAGGATAAAAAACACATCATATCAACAGAAAAAGCATTTGACAAAATCCAGCACCCATTTATGATAAAGGCTCTCAGCAAAGTGGGAATAGAAGGATCATACCTCAACATAATAAAGGCCATATATGACAAGCCTGCAGCCAACGTCATACTCAATGGGCAAAAACTAAAAGCATTTCCCTTAAGATCAGGAGCAAGACAGGGATGTCTGCTTTCACCACTCTTTTTCAGCATAGTACTGGAAGTTCTAGTCATAGTGATCAGACAAGAAGAAAAACAATAAAAGGCATCCAAATTGGAAAGGAGGAAGTGAAACTGTCATTATTCGCAGGTGGCATGATATGGTACATAGAAAAACATAAAGACTCCACCACAAAACTGCTAGATTTAATAAATTAATTTGGCATAGTAACAGGATACAAAATTAACATCCACAAATCAATGGCATTTTTATACACCAATAATGAATTCTCATAAAGAGAAACTAAAAAACAATCCCATGTACCATTGCTACAATAACAACAAAAATGAGATACCTAAGAGTAAACTTAACCAGGAGGTAAAAGATCTGTACTCAGAGAACTATAGGACTTTGAAAAAAGAAATAGAGGAAAGTACAGACAAGTGGAAGCATATACTGTATTCATGGATTAGAAGAAATAGTATTAAAATGTCCATACTACCCAAAGTAATCTACAGTTTCAACTCAATTTCTATTAAAATACCAACAGCATATTTCACAGATCTAGAAAAAATATTGCAAAAATGTATATGGAACAAAAAAAAGATCCCAAATAGCCTCAGCAATCTTGAGAAAGAAGAACAAAGTTGGAAGAATCGTAATACCAGATATCAACCTATACTACAAAGCCATTGTAATACATGACTATTTCCAGGAATAGTCATGTAGACCAATGGAACAGAACAGAGACCCCAGAAATCAACTCACACCATTATGGTCAATAAATATTTAACAAAGGAGGCAAGAGCATACAATGGAGTAAAGACAGTCTGTTCCATAAATGGTTTTGGGAAAATTGGACAGATAATGCAAAAAAATGAAACTACACTATCAACTTACACCACTCACAAGAATAAACTCAAAAAGGATAAAAGAATTAAATGTAAGTCGCAAAACCATAAAAATCTTAAAAGAAAATATAGGCCCATAAAATCTCAGACATCTCACATAGTAGTATTTAAATCAATACATCTCCTAGGGCAAGAGAAACAAAGGGAAAAATAAACATTTCAAACTAAAAAGCTTCAGCACAGCAAAAAAAAAAAAAAAATCAACAAAAAGAAAAGGGAACCCAATATATAGTATAGAGGAACATATTTGCCAGTGATATCTCTGATAAGGGATTAATTTCCAAAATATATAAGGAACTCATACAACTCAACACCAGGAAAACAAACAACCAAATTAAAAATGGGCGGAGGACCTGAATAGACACTTCTCCAAACTAGACAATAGACATGAAAAAATGCCTGGCCAGCATGGCTCAGTGGTTGAGCATTGATTTATGAACTAGGAAGTCACAGTTCAATTCTCAGTCAGAGCTTATGCCCGGGTTCCAGGCTCGATCCCTAATGTGGGGCATGCAGGAGGCAGCTGGTCAATTATTCTCTCTTATTATTGATGTCTCTCCCTCTCCCATCCTCTCTGAAATCAATAAAAATATATTTTTTAAAAATGCTCAGCATCACTAATCATCAGAGAAATGTAAATTAAAACTACAATGAGGTATCACCTCACACCTGTCAGAATGGCTACCATCAATAAGTCAACAAACAACAAGTGCTGGCAAGGATGTAGAGAAAAGGGAACCCTAGTATACTGCTGGTGGGAATGCAGACTGGTGTAGCCACTGTGCAAAACAGTAGGTTATTTTCTCAAAAAATTAAAAATGGAACTGCCATTTGACCCAGCCATCTCACTTCTAGGAATCCTGAAACACACTTATCAGAAAGAATAAATGCACTCCTATGTTCGTAACAGTGTTGTTTACAATAGCTAAGATCTGGAAACAGCCCAAGTACCCATCAATAGATGAGTGGATAGAAAAGCTGTGGTACATTTACACAATGGAATACTATCTCTATATATAAAAGCCTAATATGCGAATTGTCCCTGTGGGAGTTCAACCAGGAGACCGATTGCTCGCTATGACGTGCTAACCACCAGGGGGCGGCGCAGAATGAAGTAAGGCCCCGGCCTTCAGCTGGGGAAGGGAGGCCCTGGCTGGCAGCCAGAAAGCCCCGATCAGCCCTGATTGCCAGCCAGGCCTAGGGACCCAATCCATGCACAAATTTTGTGCACCGGGCCTCTAGTGTGGCTGTGAAAAAGCAAGATCTCTCTCTTTTTTTTCTTTTTTTTTTGGTTCCCAAGTTCTATTCAAGAGCTCATACAAAATTTGTCAGATAAATGAGCTTTAACCCTCATCTTCCTCCTCTTCTTCATCCTGGTTTATCTGGAAGTAAAGCAATTTGTAACTCTCTTTGCTGTTAGCAACTACGCACAACCAGTCACGTAGGTTATTCTTCTTCAAATATTTTTTGGTGCAATGTTTCAAATATCTTTTGGAAAAAGGCACCTCAGACGTTACAGTGATCTTACTCTTGCTTCTTTCAATGGTTACAACCCCTCTGCCGAGATTCCCAGCTTTTCCATTCACTTGGATTCTCTCCTGAAGAAACTGCTCAAAGTTGGCAGAGTCCATGATTCCACCTTTATGGGTGGGTGCAGTGAAGGGTGAACTTCAGAACCTGCTTCTTTTTTTGCCCCACTTCACCACGAGCTTTTCCACGGAGCCATGGCGGCTGCGGATGCAGAAAGAAGATCTCGTAACTTTTGTGACAGCTTGGATAGACCTGGGGATTACTATGCTAAGCACCTGGAAAGCCGGGAAGCTCACGCCCCTTCCCCATACCTGCCCTAGGCCTCTCTTCCATCTGGCCATTCAGAGGTTGTAGGCTTTATAACAAACTGGTCTTTTAGTAAGTAAACTGTTTCCCAGGGTTCTATGAGCCGCCCTAGCAAATGATTGAACCCAGGAGGAGGTTGTGGAAACCTCTAATTTGTAGCCAAGTTGGACAGACGCTGTGGGTCACACCACTTATGACTAGCAGTCACTGAAGTAACCCACTAACAGTTGTGGGACTGAGCCCTTAACCTTCTCCACATGTGCCCCCAACAGCTACTGCAGATGGTCGGGCGTGGCTGAGGTGGCACACACCTCCCCTGTCCTGGGAAGACCCAGGAGGACTCCCTTGGCCACACACATCTCTCAGGTCTCAGGGACTATATGGATCCCCTGCTTCCTTCCTTCTGGGGAGATGAGCTCCCACCGTACAACTGAGGAGGCGTCGCTGTCTGAGCGCACTCAGGCTGAGCCAGTGTCCACTGCTGCTCAGACAGGCTCCTCGGAAGAGGGTGAGAAGCAGGCTTTCATTTCGGAGTGAGGCAGTTGGTCCTGCTTCAGATTCTGCACTTAAGTTAACGAAATGCCTCCTGATGAAATAACCACATTCTGCCTGACTCCTTAAGGTGTGTTTATGGAACTCTTTATCTCTGGCAGGTACTTGTAGAAATCATATCTGACCAGTCTCAGAGGGCAATCAATCATTTTCCAGTATCTGATGTTTTCTTCGTATTCGGGCTAATCACCCTGCCCAGCACTGTATCACCCTTGCTCAAGCAGCAAGAAAGATCTTATTGATACAGATTCAAGAGCATTGTCAGCTCCATACAGCCGGTGGCAGTGCCGGGGGCACGGGGTCAGCATGGCCTGAGTGTCCTCCTGTGTGGCCTCAGCCCTGCCTCTCACACGCGGCCTTTGTCTTCTGCATATTATCTGCCCAATTTCTGCATATTATCTGCCCTTGAACCCTTTGTTCTATGGCTTTTACACAAACACTAATCGTAAATTATGACCAACACTCTAGTCACTAAGGGCTAAAACCAACGTCAGCCTACTGAAGTTTGACCATGAAACACGAGTGACTGGGAGCATCTGGAGACCTTGGACTCCCGGCCCCGGGTGAGTGTCCCAGCAGTCGGGGCTGTGACCCTTGCTGGGAGCTCTGGTCACTCTGCCGGTGTGTCTGTCAGTCCTCTTCAAACCAAGATGTCCAGGGAGGAGCAGTGTAGATGACAGGAGTTAAACTTGTCACTGAAACGAGAGATTGACAAAGAAAGGCATTATTTAATCTAGAAAAGATAATGACCTTGGAGTCAACTGGAAACCAAATTTAGAGTGTGCAGAATGGCAGCTGGTCTTGACTGCGCCCAGGGCCAGGCTGAGCCATCAGCAGGAGAAGCATAGCTTGTGACGTCAGAGCGAGCTGGGTTTGGACCCACCTCCACATTCACAAGCTAGTCCTTGCCTCTGGTCCCGATGTCTTATCTCTACACTGGAGATGAAATGTCCATGCTTCTAGGCTCTCTTGAGTCCTGAATGTCCTTAATGCCTGTATAACCACAGACTCCAAGTATATGTACAACTACAAAGAGATAGGAGGGCACATGTCATACGATTTCTTTTATATGAAACTAGAGGCCCTCGTGGGCCTGTGGCCCTGTCCCCCCACCCACTGGTTGTTCCAGAAGGTCTGTCGTCTGGTCTAATCAGCATATTAGCTCTTTATTATATAGGATTTCCAGAGTAGGCAAATTCATAGAGACAGAAAGTGGACTAGTGGTTACTGGGGGTAAGGAGCTAGAGGTGGGAAGTGATTGCTGATGGACACAGGCTTCTGGAGTGGTGACAATACCTGGAACTAGATGGTGATGATGATTGCTAAATGCCACTGAAATGCCACTCTATAATGATCAATTGTATCTTATATGGATTTCACTTTAATTTGAAAAATCTTTGGAAACCAAAAAAAAGCAGGGCGGTGGGAGGATGCTGGTCTGTCTGCTTCCAGCTGGGACCTGGTACAGGATACTGACCAGAGTTGAGGAAAAAGTCCTCCCGAACATGGAGAGCTCACCATAGCCATAGGGCCCAGGCCTCGCCCCTGAACCTCAGGTGCAGGAGACAGGCCAAGAAGGATAGGACGGTGCTGTTTTACAGAAGACTGACACAGCCGACCTTGTGAAGAGTTTGGATCCAGGACATGAAACAAATTGCAGAGTTTGCTGACCTCACTTCTGGGGACATTTATCCCCTGAGAAATCCTCATTGATTTCAGCGGTTATAATAAAGGCCTTAAAACCTTGAAGTGAATTTGCATAGATGCTGGGTGTTTGGTCTTGGAACCTTGGTTATGCCTTAGTCATTTATTACAGTAGCTGTGGGACACATTCAAGCCACCTGCCTTACCTTTGTAGGTTTGAAGTTTGATTGTAAGCTGGCCCACTATGCTGGGGCCTTTGAGTGGTATGAAGACACTAATCAAACCATGGGTGCCTAAGAGTAAACCAGAATGCCAGCGATATTATCCCACTGCCATGAGGATCCTTGCTCACCACCCAACTTTCAGCATCAGTGCCTCTTGGGACCTTTCCTGGACAGGTGCACTTCAGTGCCCTTACTGCTCAGCCAAGTACAAGTAGAAACTGTGCCTACATCCCGACTGGGTGCAGGGGGCCTTCCTAGGATGAACTGAAGGCTCTGGCGCAGCGGTCGCCAACCTTTCGGACCTCACAGACCGCCAGTGGTCCGCAGACCACCGGTTGGTGACCGCTGCTCTGGAGCATTCAGAGTCTCGCCTTGCACACTGTTGGCAACTGCGAGCACTGAGCACTGGCTGCTGCTGCGGCAGGGTGGGCGCCCGCTGCATGACCTTCTCTCTGAGTGATGTCCAGGCAGGATCTGAGAGCGACAGGTGTATAGCCCTCTCCTTTGGAATCCCTCTGACTCCATCTTCTTTCTCTCATATTTCTCCTCTCCTTGCAGGTTCTGTGGGGACCCCGCTGCCAGGCGTTGAGGTACGAATTGTCTCAGAAAACCCACAGAAGGAGGGCTGCCCCTACATCCTCCACGCAGAAGGAAACGAGAAGGACACCAGGGTGAGCCCCTCTGTTTTCCGTGGTGGCACATGAGCGTTGCACAGTCATGACCACCCAGCTGGCCAGTCACAGGGGTTTGGGTCTCTGTGCTTTGGAGGTGGAATCCCCACTGCTTGGGGTTGGCCCTCCTGGATGGTGGGGATGCTGCCTGGTATTTACCAAGGGTGCCACTGTGGACAGTGAGCGGGCAGCCAAGGCCCAGCTGTGCCCCGGTCTCCAGTGCTCTGCTTGGCTTCTCCCTGGGCTCCATGCACTGGTGTTACTTTGAGGTGGTCACGACCGCGTTGGCTAAGGACAACTCAAGTTAAAACAGAAGTCACTGTAGGTGGGATCTGGTTAAAAATTCTATGCTGGCAGGACCCTGGTGCCTACTCAGAGTGACGCCAACACACACTTCCGGAGCAGGTGTGGCCACGCCAGGAGCCTCGCTAAGGCTCTTTGGGCAGGTCCACAGGACCCTTTGAACTAAGGTTACCCATTTCTACTGAAGTCACTGGTGGTGCTCTCTTAGTTTCTATGTGATTCTAAAACTCACAAGAGTGAAGCAGAAACACTGTCCATTGTCTTATTTCAGTGAAGATTTTAATAGCTACAGATGTGCTGGTCATAAGTGAAGGGGAGTCACAGAAAAGTTCAGGATTAGTGGGAAGTGGAATGTTTATTTCAAGGGAAATGATGTTCATCCTGGCTAGTTTGGCTCAGTGGATAGAGCTTTGGCCCTCGGACTGAAGGGTCACAGGTTTGATTCTGGTTAAGGCACGTTACCTTGGCTGTAGGCTCGATTCCCAGCACCAGTTGGGGCATGTGCATGAGGCAAACAATTGATGTATCTCACTCAATGTTTCTGTCTCTGTCTCTCCCCCTCCCTCCCACTCTCTCTAAAAAAATCAATGGAAAAATATCCTCAGGTGAGGATTAACCCCACCCAAAAAAAGAAGAAGAAAGGAAATTATTTTCTCTACAGCGGATTTCCATACTGGACATCACCTGTGATTATTTCTGTTACTCAGAGGTTTCAAAAGATGACAGTAGTGAGTCCTTATTCCAGCTTATCCTCCTTCATGAGCCCTGCTGGGCTGGTCAGTCCCCCTCTGCACCTCATGTGCCGGGAGGGGCTGGGTGCAGGCCATGCTCTATGGGCCCCAGTTTCCACATCTGAAATGGGAGGACTGAGGAGATTGTTGTTGAATGTTTTTGTGGGTGCAAATAGGTGGAATTTGGATGCTTTAAAGTATAATTTACAGAAATTTTAGAATGATGTCAAAAAGTAGGCATTCTGTTTACCCAAGAACACCTCTTACCTGGGCCCTCACCAGGTTCTCACTCTCTCAGCCTCTGTTCCCAGATGTGATAACATCTAGACACAGTCTTGCTCCTCCACTGCCACCCTGAGGGTCCAAGCCATTGCTGTCACTCCCTGACCACCCTCTGCCAGAGCTCTTGCCTCTGCCCTGCTGGTCCAAGGCGTCAGCCACACCCATACCATGGGGTCCTTTTCTGGCTCTCAGCCTGTGCCCTGCACTGCCTCCCAATACCGCCGCCTCCTCGTGGACTCCCGCTTATCCCCTGGTCACCAGCCCTTCCTGCATTTGATGACTGCCTCCCCCATGGATGCTTAGCCTGTGTGCCAGGTCAGGAATGGCCAGCGGAGAATTCAGGCCAGGCTGTGGGTTCCAGGGACACTGCTCATCAGGAGGTCCCCAACAGAGAGGAACAGTGTGGATTTGTGGATCCATCAGATGCTAGTGGCACAGCAGCAGGATCCATGACTACTGCCTCTGCCAGGTGCCGATCGCCTGATGGCTCGGCCTCCATGTGCACCTGTTCTACTGGAAGTCGCAGGGATGCTGCCAGAGAGAAAGGGTAGGGGGGAGCATCTCCCTCCTAAATGACGATACAATTTAAGTAACTCGCACCTGTTGTGGCAGGCAGCCGGCCATCTGACAGCTCCTCTCCCGTCTGATTGTTTCCATCTACAGAGAGTTGTGCACAGAAACTTGCTTAAAATAGAAAAAGCCGCAGCCCTGGCCCAGAGCGCTTGACAGCCAGGGAGAAGGAAGCAATCGTTCCACAGGGTGGGGGCTCCAGGGGAATGGGTGCCACTGGCTAGGGCTCTGAGGGGCCATGGAGATAGGAGAGGGCATAAGGGAGCTGGGTCTGGTCCTCCCTGCGTGGTGACTTCTGTGCAGATACACCCCAGCTGTCTAAATGTGAACATAAGGGGATTTGGCACTCATGAGGGTGTGTTCTAGAACATTTTCAACTCAGTGAAGGGATCGGAGGACAGACAGTCCAGACTGTAGCTGTCCTGATGGCCGCATGGAGTCTCAGACCAGTGAGGCTGTGCTAGGCAAAGGCCACCTCTGGGGTAACCAGGGCCACAGGAGGGACCCCTGGTTAAGTCCCGGCTGCAGGGCCCTGCCTCTTTCTCCCTGTGCCTTTCTTGAAGGTGGCCCCGCCCTGGCACTGTTTGCTTGACCCCACCTTCAGTGCAGTAGGACACTTGCTCTCGAGGTTGTTACCTTCAAGGGGCGCAGACCAGAAACAGGGCTTTGGGGTCTCACTCATGGGTAGAGTGACACCTCCCTCCTGTGTTTGATGGCATTTGTCAATCTATCTTTAGCCTTTAAAAGTGGAAACTCAAAGTCCTCTTCCCCCCCCCCCCCCCCCCCCAAGACTTTGTAGAGTACAAATGAAGCAGTGCCCAGGCAGTTGCCTACATGGAACTTTCCATCTGGGCCTCCCACTCTGTGAGATGTGGCCTCAGCTCCCAGCAGATCACAGCTGCACTTCCGTGTCTGTACCAGCCCATCAGCACTGCAGTGTGCAGGACGAGCCACGGGCAGGGTTAGGCCTAAAGGCATGTAAACTGAGGCCCCGGCCATCCTGAAGGAACTCATTTTAGTCCATTTCAGTGGCATGTTGCAGCGGAAACAGGAACTAGCACTGGCCTCGTTGCGGACCATGATTACTAATAAGAAAAGGAGGAAGCTACGGTACCGTGAACTGTCGGTGTAGGGTGGCCTCATGCTGCAGGAGGCTGCAGTCTGCTCAGTTCCTACACGGATTGTGAACCTGCTGCTGAAAATTGTTGATACTGTCTCTGAAACAGAGATTTGCCAAGCAAAACCCTTCCAGCTCCTGTCTGATACACTTTAAGTTCCCAGTTAGTGCAGCCCAGACTGGTAAGGACTGACTCTTCAATGTTCGTAAGTTAGGAAGGCTGAGATGATTTGTTTCAAATGGTTTGTTTGTTTTTTACTTTTAATTTATAGGTTTTTACTTTTAATTTGGTAATAAATGTATAGGAAAGTTGCAAAAATAACAGTACAAAGAACACCTGCACACCCCTCACCCAGATCACTTACTGTGAACACCCACTGTTCTTTCTCCACACACAGGATTCCTCTGCGCCATGCGCCATGGCCCTTCACCCAAAACACCCACAGGACCAGCATCTTACCCAACCTCTCCCACGCGGTGGTGTCCCCTTGTGTACTGACCTCATGATGTCACATGTAGCACCTTTCTCCACTGCAGGTTCAGTCTGGGGCAGGTGTTTCCCTGGCTTGTCCTGAGGACAGACAGGTCTTGAAGCAGGCCCGTGCACCTGCATGATGTCCGTGCAGGTAGCAGTTACCAAAGAGAGAAATGCTTGCTGAGTGGAAGTGTGCCGCGTGGTGATGGTGAGCGTACAGCGAACGTGGAGGTTCAGGGAGGACATCACTGAGAACTCCCTGGAGCCAGCCTGCTGTGGGAGCTGTGGCCTCAGCCTCTCCCATCCATTCCTTCCTTTCATCCAACTAGCACATGAGGAGACCTCTCTGGGCTGGACACCAACCCTCATGTTGCTGCCAAGATCAGCAGACAGGTGTCAGCAGTAATGGCACCCATCCCGGCAAGCGCAGCGCGGGGTAGGTGTCCCGCAGGCCATGCAGAACTTCCCACACAACAGGAGACCCCTGTACCTTCTCCAGGCCCAGAGCAAGGGATTCTCACAAGCCCACATCACCCAATGGCTGTGCTGCCTGAGGGGCAGGTATATATGGGTCAGGAGGGCAACTTGTCCTGGGTGCCCCACAGAATACAGCCTGGGCTCACTGTGGGATGTTATGCAGTGACACCATTGTGTCTCCATATCCCTGAGTGTGTGGCTGCCCTGGCTGACCAGCACCCCAGCAGCTCAGTTGTCCCTGTTGTCTGTGGCTCTGCTGCCAGCACTTCCTGATTCTTGCAACTTTGGTGGGACTTCAGGCACTGGTAGAGCGGGCGCCCTCCGCCACTGGGAGGTTCTCCGGCACCATTTGAAGTAGTTCCACCTTCGAGGCTTCCTCTGGCTGCACCCTCCCTGCTAGCCTGGGTTAACGCATGGCTTTGTTTGCTGCCATGCATCTTTCATGTGCTGCAGTCTCCAGCTGGCTCCTGCCAGTAAACTCTGCACGTCGCACACTCTCTTTATTTATTTATTTATTTTTGAAATTGCTTGCTTACATGAGAGCCGAGCACCAGCCACCAACAATGGGGTCCATCAGCAGATAAAGGGCTTCACAGCTGTATGTAACACAGAGGATAGCCAGGCCTCCACACAGAATCATCTCCTCTTGCTGATGATGCAGAGACCCATGTGGATGTGCATTGGCTAGAGCAGGACAGGTGCTGTGAGCTCTGTTTCCTTTTATTTCTTCTTAAAAATTAATTATCTCATATCTTATCCATATGCAGGCTGTCACTCTGGACAGCAGACTGCTCTGTTGCCTCTCCTGCCCACGCCACCAGCATCTCCAGTCCCCTCCCCTGTCACGGCCATCTGTCGCTACGTGTGCTGCCAACTGCTGCACCTGACCCATAGTGCGGCCTGGAACGCTCTGCCCCACGAAGGTAATGGTGCCTTCCCCACAGACGCACTCACTTCAGACCAACAGCTGACAGTTCCATCCCTCTTGAGTTGTGATGGAGTCCGCCACCTCTATCAAGGGCCAGGTAGGAGGCAGCATGACCCGAAAGAGAGAATCACATTTGTCACCCTGATGTTCCAGGTGACTGCCTGAGAACACTCAGCGGCCCTGTGCCTCTCTTTCCAGCTCTCAGCCAGAGCTTGCCCCCAAATACCCTTTGCTCTGAAATACAAGGCAAGAAGTCCCACCTTCCTCCCATTGGCTCATCCCTATGTGGGTGGCCAGTTCTTTCTGGTCTAAGCAGTGGGCAATGCTTGGCTGGGCGGCCCTTCAACAGGATACAAGGGGAGCCCACAGTCAAGGAGGGGCTATTAGGGACGGGTGCTGTACCTTGTGTACTGCACCTGCTCACCAGCCTGGATTCTGGCACCTTCTAGTATGCCCTCCACCACACAGGGGCAGAGCTGTCTTCTCATCATGAATCGGGCAGGGTCAGGGATTCCACCTGTTTCCAGCAACACCTGCCGCTGATAGAGGAGAGTGCAGTGCTGCTTCCAGCAGGTCACTAGGCCAGTGGAACAGGGGTCAGAGTTGGGGCAGGCACTGCAGTCCGTGAGAGTGGGATTCAGGCTGCTTCAGATGAGGAAGTGTTCATTCTTGTGTTGGCAGCTCTCGGGCATGGCGCTGGTCATAGTAAGTGGAGAGGCCCTCACTCAATCGATGTTCCTGTAGGCACAAAGACGGGGAGTCCCTTGTGAACACAGCCTAGATTTTTATTGCCGTGTGGAAAGCAGGTGTGGCATGAAGTCATGTGAGACTGCCAGGCACCCAGGGTCTGGCTGCGTGCCCATCCAACCTGCACCCGAAACACCCGCAGGAACATCTGGCCCCCAGAGCTTGAGGAGTGGGCCCCACTGACCACCCACCCAGCCCTGCTTCTTGTCCTAGCACATAGGGGTGTGAACCCCGAGTGGTTCTGAGGAGTCCCAGCAGAAACCCCTTCAGGGCTCTGGCTCTGTGCATGGCCTGGTGACATGAGTGATGGATTTTAGTTGAAGGCAGTGTTTGCTGTTATACACTACTAGAGACTGGTGCATGAAATTCATGCATGGGTGTGGTCCCTAGGCCTGGTTGGCGATCAAAGCGCGAGTGTCTGGCGTGGAAGGGCAGGTCCCAACTGACCTCTGGGCCCTGGGCAGTCCCCACGTGTCCCCCTCTGCCTGAGTCATGGCGCCTGAGTTTCCATACAGAGATGCAGTGAGCACTGCCAGACACCGCAGGCTGGGGCACAGGGTGGGCCTCAGTCCCGGTGGCTGTGGCCCAGCTCACCCGGAGGCTGCAGGGCAGGCTGGGCGAGGGGGAGTGGGTGGTAGGAGGGCGGAGGGGGCTCCCCGGTGTGGGAGCCCTGGCATCCCAGGGGAGGGAAGCAGGGGGAGTGAGAGCAAGCTCAGGGACACCCCACATTCTCACCACATCTCTGTCCCCACCACCCCAGCCCCCAGGTAGCCAGTGAGAGGTCGCAGCCCCCGACCCGGGTGCCGGAGGAGGTTGGTTGCCACCACCCACCCCCACTTCCCCATCCCTGCCCAGGGCCCAGCCCCGGTTGGGCTTTCAGGGCCTGCCTGCCGCTGGTCACCCTCTGCGGGGCGATCAGCAGGGCATTCGGGCCCCTGCTTGCACCTGCCTTGGCCTGGCGTTGCCCACTTACCTGCTTCACCGTCCCGCTGCAGTCCCGCTCTCATTGGGGCCCATCAGGCTGGCAGCACCCCCACTGCCGCCTGCTGCCTGCACTGCATCGCCAAAACCCACCATGTTCCGCACCGCACCCTGGTGGTCAGCACACATAATAGCAAGCAGTTGAACTCCCGGTTGAACAATTTGCACATTAGCCTTTTATTATATAGGATTTTAGTTTATTATTTCTCTCTGATATTTTTCTCAGGCCATTCTCCTTCTGGTTTATCTTCAGTTTTGATATCCCATCATACCCTTGTCTCTAAAATTTACATCAACCACCAATATTAATTTGGCCTTACTGTCAAGGTCTCTCCAATAGTTAGTATGACATAAGCAAATGTGTAATAGGTGTGTGAGCGTTTAGAGCTCTATCTGGTGATTCATTTTTCCCTCTCCCCCAAGAAATGAAAATGCCTTGTCTTTTTTAGCATAAAGAAAATGATGACAGCGCTAGCCGGTTGGCTCAGTGGATAGAGTGTCAGCCTGTGGACCGAAGGGTCCCAGGTTCAATTCCAGTCAAGGACACGTACCTTGGTTGCAGGCTCTTCCCCACCTCAGGCCCTGGTCAGGGTGCGTGCAGGAGACAACTAACTAATTAATGTGTTTCTCTCACATCAATATTTCTGTTTTTCCTTCTCTCTTCCACTCTCTCTAAAAATCAATGGGAAAAATATCCTCAGGTGAGGATTTTTATTTATTTATTTATTTTTTATTACAAAGGGTATTACATATGTGTCCATTTTCCCCCCACCCCCCGCCCTAGACAGTCCCCTAGCCTCCCCTATACCCCAGTGTCTTATGTCTATTGGTTATGCTTATATGCATGCATACAAGTCCTTTGGTTGATCTCTTACCCCCCTACCTCCCCCCCCGCAACCCTCCCCGGCCTTCCCACTGCAGTTTGACAATCTGTTTGAGGCAGCTCTGCCTCTGTATCTATTATTGTTCAAAAGTTTATAATGGTCAGGTGAGGATTTTTAAAAAAGAAAGAAAGAAAATGATGACAGCCTGGCTGGCATGGCCCAGTGGCTGAGCGTCAACCTATGCACCAGGAGATCACAATTGGATTCCCAGTCAGGGCACATGCCTAGGTTGCGGACTCGATCCCCTGTGTGGGCGTGCAGGAGGCAGCGGATCAGTCACTCTCTTCCATCATTGAGATCAATGTCTCCTTCTTTCCTCTCTGAAATGAATAGAAATATATATATTTTTAGCCCTAACCGGTTTGGTTCAGTGGATAGAGCGTTGGCCTACGGACTGAAGAGTCCCAGGTTCGATTCCGGTCAAGGGCATGTACCTTGGTTGCAGGCACATCCCCAGTAGGGGGTGTGCAGGAAGCAGCTGATCGATGTTTCTCATGGATGTTTCTAACTCGCTATCCCCCTCCCTTTCTCTCTGTAAAAAATCAATAAAATATATTTGTTAAAAAAAAGAAGTATATTTTTTTAAAACAGAAGAAAATGGTGACATATCTTAGTTACTTGATATGTACTTTCCTTAGACCAGAGATGCCCTTGGCAAATCTGTGCAAAAGTTAGAATTGGTGAATCTGCCTGTCTTTATGGTATTTAGCCTGTGGTGGTCAGGTGAATCTAAGAAGGGGCTCAGATTAAGTGTTGAATGGGATTGAGCTGGATTGATGGGATTGAATGGGACTCTGGGGCTCTAGTTGAAAGAGAGTTGGTTTTGGTTCCAGAAGACCCCAACTTTGTACTCTATGTGTCTGTGACCACAGAGCCTGTGTGCTGGCAGCTGCTGTGCTTGAGGGTTGGTCAGTGTATCACGGGGCATCGATGATGCTGGTGTCATAAAATGAGTCAGGAAATGTTCCCTCTTCTATTTTCTAGAAGAGTTTGTGTGTAATTGGAGTTTTGTGTTTTTATAATATTTGATAGAATTTACCATCTGGGTCTAGAGGTTTCTTTTTTGGAAGATTTTAACTGAATTCAATTTCATTTAAGTTGTCAAATTTATGTGCATAGAGTTTTTCATTATTAATATTTTAATATATGTGGAGTCTGAAGTGATACTCTTCCCATTGCTCATACTAGTCATTTGTGTCTTCCATTTCTTTTTTCTTTGTTATTGTTGCTAGAAGTTTAACTGTTTTGTTAATCTTTCTTCAAAGAACTAGCTTTATTGGATTTATTAATTTCCTCTATTGCTTTTCTCTTTTTAATCCTAGTTTCTGTCTTATCTCTATTGTTTCTTTTTTTTTTTTTTTTTGCAATTGCTTTCTCTTTTTCTAGTTTCTTTTTTTCTTTTTTTTACACAAACAGTTATTTAAGGCCTTTTATTAACAGGTGCTTGCAGTTTGTTAAATTTTTATTACAAATTAAACATAAGGTCCTTAAAAATCTTAATTTGACCAAATATGAAACAATTTTAAAAACCTTTAAAGATATATTAAGAAAAAACCAGAATTTTAAGAAATAAAAACCTCGTTTGTCATTACCAAAATGAGATTTCTACAGGTAAAAATAATAAAAACCCCATGCTGTATAGATAATGCGGATAGTCCTAGTTGTCTGGTTAACGGGCAAAAAGCAAGCACTGAAGGCAGAGGTAGGGAACATCCAGCCTGCAGGTCGTGTAAGGCCTGCGAAATCATTTGGGCTGGCCCTGCCGAGGCATTAGGGGTGAGTTAAATGTTTGACCAAATGTAGCAGGCGAATTTTTAAGTTGGTAATTTTGTATGGCCTGCAAATGATGTTAATAAATATCCAAATGGCCATTGGGAGAAAAAAGTTTCCCCACTTTTAGACCCTAGCCTAAGGTCTTCAGTTCTAATCTTTTGTTCATTTCTTATTGCTGAATTTCATATTCATTTCTTCTTGTTGGATGACTAAACCGGATGGTAGAGATGGTAAGCTAGCATTTATTCACCCCCGCTCTGCTCAGCCTTGGGAGCGGATGAATTCTGGACCGGTGGATCAGCTGCTTTTGTCTCTTTGCCATCTTGTGGTTTAGCATTTTCTTATCTACTTCATTGTTGTTCTTTCTAGGCTGTTTTGGTGAGGAGGACCCCAGTTAATCATGGTCTGTAGCTCTAATACATATTCTGTCTCACTGGCCCACCTTGTTCTCCTGCACTCTGGTTGTCAGCACCCGCCATCACTTCTCCTTGCCTCTGAGGGTTGGAATACTGCGGTCGATGCCCATAGGGTGTCCGCATGTAGTAAGGTGGGAACTGTTGCCTGCAGTAGGGCAGGTGCTGTTGGGCCTGGCCTTTGGGAGCACTCTTGGATCTCTCATTCTTCCCCCCACTCTCACTGTTCAGGTAGTTTGTGGTATTTGCACAGAGGACCCCTGCAAGGTGGATAGTGTCTGGAATAGTTACTGTCTGCTGCATATTTACTGCCTTGCCTGTTTCCTGGAACTCCACCAGGGCCTGTAACATTTGCTGCCTCCACACCCTTTTCTCCTTCAACAACATCAAACTCCACAATCTCTGCACCTCTTACACTGCAAAGGTACTTCCTGGGGTTATTCTTCTTTATGGCAGTCTGGTGTACAAATACATCTTCCTTGGTGTCAGTCCTGCTGATGAAGCCATATCTGTTTCTTACATTGAACCATTTTACTGTTCCCAAAACCTTTTATTTTTATTTTTATTGTTGAAAGTATTATATATGTCCCCCCTTTTCCCCATTGCCCCCCTCCAGCCTACACCCGTCCCAGGCACTCACCACCCAACTGTCTGTGTCCATGAGTTCTGTATATACGCATACAAGGTCTTTGGTTGATTACCTCCCATCCACTCACCCTCCCTCACCTTCCGTCTGAGATTCCGCACTCTGTTCCATGCTTCCATGTCTCTGGATCCACTCCATTTATCAGCTTATTTTGTTATTTAGATTCCACATGTGAGTGAGATCATGTGATACTTGTCTTCCTCTGACTTATTTCACTTAGCATGATGCTCTCCACGTCCCTCCATGCTGTCTCAAAGGGTAAGAGATCCTTCTTTTTTACTGCTGCATAGTATTCCATGGTGTAAATGTACCACAGCTTTTTTATCCACTCATCTGCTGATGGGCACTTAGGCTATTTCCAGAACTTAACTATTATAATTTGTGCTGCTATGAACATAGGGGTGCATACATTCTTTCTGATTGGTGTTTCAGGTTTCTTAGGATATATTTCTGGAAGTGGAATCTAATGGCTGATCCATATTTACTTTTTTGAGGAAACTCCATACTGTTTTCCATAATGGCTGCACCATTCTGCATTCCCAACAGCAGTGTATTAGGGTTCCCTTTTCTCTATACCCTCGCCAGCATTTGTGATTTGTTGATGGTAGCCATTCTGACAGGTGTGAGGTAATACCTCATTGTCATTTTAATTTGCATCTCTCTAATGATCAGTGACTTTGAGCATTTTTTCTTGGTCATCTGTATGTCCTCTTTGGAGAAATGTCTATTTAGGTCCTTAGTCCATTTTTTAATTGAACTGTTTATCTGCCTTTTTTTAAGTTGTATGAGTTCCTTATATATTTTGGATATTCACCCTTTATAAGGTGTATCATTGCCAAATGTTCTCCCGTACAGTGGGCTCCCTTTTCGTTTCCCAAAACCTTCCTGTCCCTGCCAGCAGGCACCGCTGATGTGAGGCCGCCAGGACTTCCATTCCCTGCACCACTGCTCATGGTGCCAGGCTTGGTGTGGGCAGCCCTGAGGTGGAGGTGGCAGACTGCAGCAGCTGCAGCTCCTCCCGGTGTATGGTAACTAGGCCGACGGTGCTGGGGCTGCTCAGGGCTCTCTGGGGTCCACTCTCGGCTCCTAGTACCCATTGAACTGCTGGTTTCTTAAGTTGGAACTTTAGGTTATTGATTTGAGATCTTCTGTCTTTTCTAATATATGCATTTAATTATATAAACTTCCCTCTAAGCACTGCTTTAGCTGTACTCCCCCCTTGTTGGTGGGTTGTATTTTCATTCAGTTGAAAATATTTTATAATTTTCCTTAAGACATCTCCTTTGACTCATGGATTATTTATAAGTGTGATATTTATTTTCCAAAGGTTTAGAGATTTTTCTGTTATTGATTTCTAGCTTTTGGTCAGAAAACATGCTTGATACAATTTCAGTGTTGTTGTTGTTTTAATTTGTTAAGGTATGTTTTATGGCCCAGAATATGTGGTCCTGCTTGTTGAATGTTGGTTCTGCTGGTTTGGGCTGGAGTATAAATGTCAATTAGATGCAGATGGTTAAGTTCTTCCACAGCCTTGCTGGTGTTCTGACTACTCGTTCTCTTACTAAGTGAGGAGTGTTGGGTTCTCCAATAGGCCAGCAGTGGCTTACCAGAGGAACGGATCTGTGAGCTCACAGGGGCCTCCTCTGCAGGTGCTTTTCCTGGCACCATGGAAGCCCCTGCTCAGTTTCTTATAAAACCCAATCTCCCTACTACCCTTCACTGTGGTCACACTAGAGAAGTACTGAGCTTCCCTGCCTTCCACGACCACGTGAATTCCAGTGCCAGTGTCTCCTGGCTCCCAAGTCTTCCTCCTGGAGCCGCCCTGTCCGTTGACTGCTCCGTCAGCTTCCTTTTCACCAAGCAAAGTAGCACCTCCAAAAGGCTCTCCAGCAGGTGCTACCAACTCAGAGCTGCTCCAGTTGCTACAGGCAGGCACAGGCTGCTGCTGGCTTCTCCTGGGTTCCGTGGTTTGTCTGAGAAATGCCCTGGACACAGGATTTCACGGGAAGCCAAGAACATGGCTAATCCAGCCAGGTCCAAGCTCTGAGCCCTGGCCATTTACTCACATCTACAGTCTACAGGATGGAGCTATTTGAGGATGAAGAGATGACCCCCAGCCCCACCCAGGGCAGGGTGAGCTGAGGGAGCAGCTCTGATTGAGTTTCTGTGTTGAAAGCTGTGTTTCTCAATCACCCAACAATATGTTCAATTTCAGAAAAGCATGGTGGTCCTTAGGTCGGCCAGGGGCACAGGAAAGGCAGGTGGAGACCCCATCCTGGGAGGCGTTGCTCTGACCTGCACATTTCTTTCCCACATCACAGGTGACCCCAGGATTCAAGGAGAAGGAAGGGGAGCTCTTGGTCAGGGGACCCACTGTGTTCCGTGAATACTGGGGCAAACCAGAAGAAACGAAGAAAGCATTCACCTCAGATGGCTGGTTTAAAACAGGTAGGGGCTGGGCAGAGAGGGAGAGCCACCGGAGGAGGGGGCCTGAGGGGAGAGAAGGAGTGTGACGTGGCCACCCCAGGTTGTCACCACACCTGGACACCTCAGAATCTTCGTCAAGGGCAGAGACAGGGCTGGGGGTGCACTTGTGTCTCACATCTTTGTGGCTGTATCCCTTTCAGCCTCTGAGAGGAGGCTCCTGAGGCCGCAGTCCCCTCCTGGTGGTCCCATTGCCCATCTTGGGTCAGGACACGCACACCCCCTTCCAGTCACCACTGCACTCGAAGTAGGAGTTCCTCCTCACCCTCTTCCACCCACCCTCCCTCTTATTTACCCTCCCCAACTCAGGATCAAGTTGTGTGATGGAATGTGGTTTATTTGTGGTGTGGGTCATTCCTTTCCCTATTCCCTACTAAAGTCTGCACTCTGTGTCAGCTGCCCAAGCGAGCAAGTATAAACCTGTCATTATAACCTGGGGCCCCAGCGCTGGGCAGAAAAAGGCAGCACTGATGGAATGCTCTGGTTGCCACGCCCCGCCCCATACTGGCATCCTGTCACCTGTGACACACACCCAGAGCCTGATCTGAGGCACCTTCCATCTCCTGCCCCCGCCCGTCCCACATTCCTCCACCCTTCTGTCCCTCACCCTGTCCCCTTCTGTCCCTCCATCCCCCCACCTCCTTGGGCTCGGCAGACACTGGGATGTTTAGGTTTGCAGCTGCATGATTCCCTAGTGTGTGTGCTCATCCAAACACACACCAGAACATCGGGGGATTCTGGGTGGTTTCTCCTTTTCTTTTTGCCTGTTTGTATTTCTAAAACTTATATCTTGGACACACATTAGTTCATAATAATCTTAAGGAAGTATTTTCTAAAAGCAAGGCCTGTTTTCACATGTCATCAGATGTGGCCCCATGATCAGAAACGTGCCTTGATCCTTCTGTGAGAGCAGAGCTCAGAAGAAAGGAAGCCGCCGCAGGTGGTATGGGATGCCGCCGGGGGTCTATGTGCAAATAGGACGGGAG
Organism: Myotis davidii; assembly: GCF_000327345.1. NCBI lineage: Eukaryota > Metazoa > Chordata > Mammalia > Chiroptera > Vespertilionidae > Myotis > Myotis davidii. The sequence goes on along the minus strand of NW_006289713.1, from coordinate 2,073,530 downwards.
AGAGGGTGTGTAAGAGATGGCCATGGCCGTTAGCCTGGTGACCCCTGTGCCATGTGCTGCCTGGGGCTGACACTTGCACACATGTCATCTCAACAGGCTCAGGTCAGCGTGGATCTGTAGGGGGTGGATTCCATGTCCACTCTCTAGTCTGCTGCTGTCATGGGCCTGAGGTCACCAAGTGACAGAGCAGGGAGTTGTGTGGGCCCATCAAGTGGGGGCTTGAGGGTGAAGGGACAGATAGAAAGCCCTACTGGAGGGTATCAATGGCCCCCTTTCTGCCCCCATGCAGGTGGCACTTAGGGCTGGACTTGCTGATCCCAGCCAGTCCCATGTCCACCCTGTGGTCCCACAGCCATCATGGCTTTCTCTCTCACGTACCCTCAGAAGTGTATTTCCTAGCAGCTGTGGTTGGCATGTCCTGTCCCCCTGGTTCCTCCACACTGGGCAGAGAGCAGATTTGTGGAGGGTTCTGAAGGGTTTGCAGATCAGATATGTGTTGGCCCCCAGAACAGAGACCAGTGCCCCAGGAACCTGGCAGGAGAATTTGGGGTGCTGGTCAGTAGAGGGCCCCATTTTGGGGACTCAAGAATCCAGGTGACCTGTTTTGGGCCCTCCTATCTCTGCCTGTGACAGGATGTAGTCAGTACATTAACACACGCCCATCCGGTTTACCTATAAACATCTGCGTTAATACATGCCTGTCTCTCTATAATTGTCCTTCAAATGCAGATATTTAGGAAATACTACTTTTGAACTAATTGTGCTTTTTATGCATCCCTTCTTTAGCCATCTAAATGGTCCCAATTTGGAAACCTGACTTACTTTGTAGCCATCTTCTTTTATTTTAAAATTCAGATAAAAAGCTGCAGATATTTTTTCTTTAAAAGCACAGGAACCAAAACCCTGTGGATTTTGCCGTTAGCAGGGCTGACTGAGCACTGGGGCGCAGCCACGCAAAATGTGGGGCAGTCAGCGTTCAAACATTTTAGTCACTGCTCCTGATGAATATTTCAGTTGAAAAGGAATAGTATGCATTAATTATTGTAAAGAGATGTCTTTAGGAGAAAATGATTTTGAAATTCAGTTTAATTTCATTGTAATGCACTGCAAACAGGAAGGGAGTATGTGTGTTTAATTGGCTCTCGGGGGTGAGGCCTGGAAGCCGCATGCCTTTGTCACAGGCCATTAGCGATACAGACTGCATAATGAGAGCGCGCAATCAGCTCACAGCTGCCGGCTCCTACGGGGAGAGCATGATATTAAATAGAAATCAGGATAAATTAAACTTAACCCTTTCCCTAGCCAGCCCCTCCTGCCATTCAAATTCGAATTCTGGCATGAGCTGGCAGGTCCTCCTCCGACCAGTTCCTCTCAGTGGCCTCCTCCATGTCTAGATGACAGGAGACAAGCTGGCCACTTCCATTCCAGCTACTGTGGCCCTCCCTGCCCTGTGTGTGCCCGCCTCCTTCCCTGCAGCCTGGTTCTGCCAGGGAGCACACGTGGGGAGCTCCTTGTCAGCCCCCAGGGTTCCCAGCTGCCTCTCAGGGAAGAAATCAAAGCGCCCTCCCCCGACCCCACCCCAACACTTTCCTGACAGCCACAGTGCCTTTGGACTCTCTGAGTCCACCGAGCACTGCCACACCCTCAGAGAAGTTGGTCCACACACACAGGCGATTCTAGGACCCAGGTCTTCAGGGCTTTACATTGACCCTGCTGTCGGAGCTGAGGACATGGGGGTAAAGACACAGATGTGAGGACAGGGCTGAGACGAGGACGTGGGGAGGAGAGCACAGGCTGCACCTGAGAAAACAGAGATGAGGACACAGGGCCCAGGTGAGGACACGGAGACGCAGATGTGGGGAAACGAGGGCATGGGATGGAGGTGAGGACAGAGATGACAACAGGGATACGGGATGGCGCTGGGGCACGGGGACAGAGCTGAGCAAACACGTAGCTCCTATTGCCTTCGCGGTGCTTTCCCCTGAGCAGTTTTGTCATTTTAAAGAGACTGATAACTGAACATGAGGAAACAAAAATGGCATCTCTGATTATTTCAAAGAATATGCATCATACACTGTTAATGTTGAAAAGTGACATAGTAAATAGTCAACTCTATTTACCTAGTTTTAGATAAATGCATGTGTAGCAGGTACTTAGGTACCTGGGAGAAAGAGCCATGGGAAAATCACCAGAACATTGCCAGGGTGTCTGGTAGTGCCTCTTCCCTTTTTGTTCTGCAATGAGTACATGATACTATTATCAGAGGCAAACATTAAAAGCTATTTATTTAAGAAAACACATCTCCAGTAGGACAGCAGAAGAGAGAGCCTGATGTGGATTGGCTGGGCTGCCCAAGGTTTGCAGCCTCAGTGGAGCGTGGAAATTCTCTGAGGTGTCGCTCTAATCGAGAATCAGGGCTGACCATGCAGCCCAGGAAGTCAATTGCTCACAGAGCCAGTCAACTTCGAGCTAAGATGATGGGCAGGTCACAAAAAAGAAATACAACTAGCCAAAAAATACAGAAGACGTTTCATTTCCTAGTGATAAAAGAGAGCAACAGGGAAACAAAGATTGCATCCTTTTGACTAAACTGGCAAATTCTTAAAGAGCTGATGCTCAATGCAGTAAGGCCAGTGGGATTGTGTGGCCAGTGTTTCTATGAATCTATTTAAAGAAAAAAATTAGAGGTGGTCAAAAGTGGATGCCCAAAGATAGCTGTTGCAGAATTATTTATAGTGTGAGAAATTGGAACCACTTGCTCAGTGATGGGGAATGGTATGTACATTGTGACCCATCCAAACAGCAGAATAGTGTGAGACCTTAGAAATCTGATTTTCAAGACTAGTGGCATGAGGGAACTCTGCTAGTGTGTGTCATATACACATGTGTGCATGGGTGTCACATGTGGGCATGTTTGGCACAGAACTCCGACTCTTGCTATCGCTACATGATCTCATGTCTTCTTCTGTTTTCTCTCTGCTGGTACTTCCGCAGTAAGCTTGTTACTCTTATAAGCGCAGGTAAATACAAATGGTTTTTAAGTTTTACACTGAAGTTTAAGCCTTCTCGTGTTAAGGCCTCAGAATAGCACTCAGGAGTGACGTTTGCTCCGCTCACACCTTGCCAAGGCCTCTCACTCAGCTGCTCTGAGCTCTGATAGGTTTCTCCTCAAGGACTCCTTTTATTTTGACCAGTGAACCATAGTTAGGAATTAGGCAAAGGGTTGCAATACAGGGACCCGTGTCTCATGCTAGTGAGTGTGACGGCACATGGAACTGCAGGCTGTCACCACCTTCACATCTGGCCAAGAATGACCATCTCGTACCCAAGCCTCGCTTCTCCCTGGAAGACAGGTCCCTGTTCCAAAGACTCGGCTGTTCAGTCAGCAGCTGTCCAAGGGGTTCCCCGACTGTGCGATGCTGAGCCCGGCTGTGGCACCCATGGTCCCCTTTGTTGGTGGCACCTCCTGTGCGGGAGCTGTTGTGCTGTAGTCCTATCTCGCCTACAGCCGTCTCCTGTGTGTGCTTTATTTTTTCATGTCGCTGAGAAACACTTTGCTCCCGGTGGCCGTAAAGACACTCTCCTTCATTTTCTTCTGAAGCTCGTCAGACCTCGCTTTCACGAAGCTGAGTCTTCGATCCCCCTGGAAGTGGCTTTCGAGTGAAGCAACGTCATGGCCTGTGTCGGGCTCTGCTGCCCGCGGCTGCTCCTGGCCTCAGTGCTGTTCCTTTGGCCTTTTTTGTCTGCACTGGTCAGCCCCAGACCTCTGGGCAGAGGGTGAATGTTTTGAGTTTTTGTTTTTCATCAAAGTTGTACATCAGGGCTCAAAGGTGCCATTGGTTTCACCAGTTTGGGAACAATTACCAGTGGCCCCCAAGATGTGTTAGCTGTTTCTTTGCTATTGATCTCCGTGTCCTAACTGACTGCTAATACCGCCCACCCCATGGCCACAGCACTCTCATCAGCGGTTAGTGTGCAGTGTCGGCACGTGAGGCCCTGCACATTCCGTTCAGAGCTGAGCAGTGTGGGAACCGTGGCTGTTCCCCAGCTGGGGAAGGGCTCGTGTGTTCATCTATGTCCACATCCCCAGGCATGGATGGCCACCCTCTCTCCTTGGAAAAAAAAAACCCTCTTCAGTGTCCTGCTGCCCCCAGCTGGGCTGTCCCCTCCACATCCCACACAGCTCCCACTTGGGCCTCCACTGTCCGCGGTCCCCTCCTCCCTCCTGTTCCTGCACCCATGGCTTCCTCCTTCCTCTCACTCCTCAGTTTGCAGCCCACATCCCCCAGAGGCCTCCTGAGAATGGACACATGTCTGGCAGTGTCTTCATTTGGGTTGGGCGGGGTGCGGAAGAGTGGGTTAGAAGTCGGCCCTTTATTGGTTTCTAGCTTCCGTGTTTGCTGCCAGCTGCAGCCATTATTCTGGTGCTTTGTGACCTTCCCCTGTGGAGTCCTAGAGGGTCTTGTTTGTCCCCAGAGCCCACAATTTGACTGGCTATGCACTGTGGGTGCTCTGACGTTCCTGGTCCGCCAGCACTCGGAAACCATGTCCTGTAGTTCTGGGAATTGTTTGGCTGATTTTCTCCCCTCTGATGCCCAGCGACCTCTGGCGGCTGACAGTGAGAAGGGTGGTGGGCGGTGGAGCCCTGGGTGCTCACAGGCCCACTACCTCCTCATGCCTGGCCAGACGGCACCCTCTATCCCGGAGAACACAACATGCTGCGAGGTGGGGCTCCACCTGCTTCTCACCGTCAGTCCTGCCTCCTCCTCGCCTCCACCTACCGCCAGGGGCCTCTGCCCACGCCTGGGGGTGAGTCAGCACCCTGCTGCCTCTCTCCACGTCCGCAAGGGTCTACTTCTTTGGGTCTGTGTAGTTCTTGATCACTGACTGATTCATCTGCTTTTCAGTTTTCCATTTTTTAAAAACATACTCTCCCTTCCTATTCTCCCTGTTTAAAACTTTGTACGTCTAAGAAGTTACTGTTGCTTTTGTTTCAAGGGAGAGAGGACTTGTGTTCACCCTGCCATCTCTCCCTGGTGGTTTTCAGGTGAGGTTTATGCTCCTGGAAGTTGTCGTGTCGTCATTTCCTTCTGGTGTCTTCCTTGGTCTCTATCCCCAGGAGTGGGTCAGCACAGCAGCCACGTAGGTCTCTGCGTGGCAGCGGCTCCTCTCTTCACCACGGGCACCCGTCTCCGGAGCCCACAGGATAGCGGCACCGCCACAGCCCGGTGGGTGACCTGCAGACAGAGTTGAGACTCTGGGTGGAAACACGAGGGCTCCAGGGCAGAGCCGCCGGGGAAGAGCTCACAGCAGTGGTCTCCGGCTCCCTCAGTTTCTTCAAGGACCAGGAGCCCGAATGCAGGGTGCTCCGTGGCCACAGGCAGAGTGGGTCTGATCTCCCTTGGTTTCCTCGCTCGCCTGCTCTAGCTTTCTGCACAGCTCGGATGCCGCATATGGGGTGCCCAACACACCCCCTCTCCCCCATCAATAGCTCAGGATCCTTATCGGGACAGGGACGGTGCTATTCCCATGTCACCCCAGTCAGGACTCTCGCCCAGCCAGGAGCGCTTCGTCCCAGGACCACACATGGGCAAGGCCAGGCCCACCGCCCATGGTTCGCCCACATCCAGAAAGTTAGCCTCTGAGTGTGGGGAGATTTATTTCCGTTACAGTGCCAGGCAGAGAGCAGTGTGTAGGTCCTGCTGCACACGCCTGTGCCTGAGCCGTGTGCAGCTCACTGTACTGATCACCAGGCCGTGTCTGTCGGAGCACAGCTCCCTGGCTCCGTCTGGTGGCAGGGCCAGGAGTCGGCACTCATCAGCAGGAGACCGACTCCAGAATCGGTACATTTCGATAAATATGTTGTTAGAAAAAGTGGAAGTTGTTGACTTGTTTGGGATCTTGTGTCCGAAGCTCCCCAGCAGTACGACCCTCCCCATGGGCCTGGCTTCTGTCTGTCACTCCGTTGAGTCTGTTTGGCTTCCACGTGCCAGGCCCTGAGGATGGGGCTAGAGCCCTAAAGGATATAGGGAGGGTTCCACCCCCATTGATGCTCATTCAATGATTCTGCACTGAGAAACCGGAAATCACAAATCACACACCGCATGGGGAGCACACAAGCAGGGAGGCCCTTCAGGTCATGGTGTCCGGCAGGCTCTGAGAAGGCGCCAGCCAGGGGAGGCAGGGCGCAGGTCTCCAAGGGGAACCGCAAGCTCAAGGCAGAAGGGACATGGCGGTGCAGGGCTAAAGGAAGACTGGGCACTGGAGAGTTCACCCTGGAGTCTCCCCTCAGCAGCTCACAGGGCCCATGTGCCTTGGGGGGCCTTGGGAAGCCTTCTCCTCTAGGGCTAGAAAGGAATTCTGAAGCCATCAGGGGGACAGAGATGCCGATGTGGGCAGCAGTAGCTGTGTGGTGGTGGCTGCCTTGAGGGCCGGCACGTGGCTTCCTAACTGTCATGGTCCGTGGCATGGGCGCACACACTCCAGGTGAAGAACCGCCACAACCAAGGCCAGGCACGTTCCGGGCATGCCCAGAACCTCCTGAGGCAGGTGTGCGGCTGGGCTTTTGTGGAAAGACGAGTCTCCTGACCCTGCTGCTGTAGGAGTTCAGGCACAGCCTGGTACTGACAGGTGGCTGCCACGTCCTCTGATTCAGAAGCCTGGTGCCTCGGGGACACAGAGCTGCACTGGCCCTCGGCTCTGCCCTCAGCATGACTCAGTAGGATGTGCAACCCTAGAGCAGTTGCTGGGTCAAGTGATGACCCTACCTGGTCACCTTTCACCCAGACAGACACACACACACACATACCCCACCCCACCCCCGACACACACACACCCCAGTGTGGGCCTCCATGGAGGTGTCAGTCCTTCACTGAGGGAAGAGTTGACTCAAGAGTCGCCTGCACAGCCCTGGCCAGCGAGCCCTGGCTCCTATGATGCAGGGCCTGCCAGGTCAGAGGGGCTGGGGGAGGGCTGGGCTCGCCCTCAGTACGAGAGAGCAGGTGTTCCCAGAAAGGTGAGCCGCCCCTGAGGAAGAGTCCAGCCTGATCAGGGGCATCTAATTAGCATCCTGATAGGCAATTTCCCACACTTGTGACACTTGTTCTCAGTCATAAACTTCGTTAATACAAATTCTTCCTTAAAGGAATTATTGCTTCATTACAATATGCTGCAGATGCTGCAAGTGACTTGCATAGGAGTGAGCCCACCAGGTGGGGTGGGGAGCCCATGGGTGGGGGTGCTCCCCTGGGGTTTGAGGAGGGGAATGTCTCCATAAGCCAAGCAACAATTTCTTAAAACTTCTTATTTTGAAATACTTACAGATTCACAGGCGGTCACAAGTAATGTGCATCTGCGCCCAGTTTCCCCAGGTGACTGTCCAGCATAACTGGCGCATCACCAAAGCCAGTTCCAGACACTGTTATTGCTCCATGTGCGTCTCGTCTTCCCGCATGAGCACCAGGGCACCGTCTGGCCTCGCGCCCTGTCATCCGGGCGGGTCTGCCCTTTCTCAGTGTGGCTGCACAGAGGCCCTGGGAGTACAATCTCCGCTCCGAGCTGCAGAAATTCCCCACCACACTTCCTTCTTTCCTTAAGTCTGTCTGCCCCGGCTCTTTGGGGGTTTGGAGTCGTGCTTTGTTCCTTAACACTTTCCCTCCTGGACACCGCCCAGTGCAGGTGCTTTCATGCCCAGAGTGGGAGCCAAGGCAGGCACACCTTGTCCTACTCCCCAGGGCGCATGACCTGAGGGTGGCACTCGGCAGTCTTCCTGTGTAAATAATGGCAGTGTGGGGCTGCCCTGTAAACAGGTGGCTCCCACCCTCACAGGCTTCTGTGCTGCGTCATCTCCCCATTCCCTCGAAGGCCGAGGACCCCTTTTTCTGAAACCACTTCCATCAGCACCACTGAGCACACATGTCACCGGCCTGCAGGCAAGCCTCGTGCTCAGGAAGAGCGCTGCGGTCAGAGGCTCCCTGGAGCCCTGTCGGGGACATGTCACTTGCTGGGACTTAGCACTGTCCCGGGTGGTATCCAAGGAAGTTGTAGAGGGATGTTCAGGGTCTCCATTTAGAGCCTCAAGGAGCCACACGGGCCTCGCCTCTCGATTCTGAGCATGCCTTTTGGGTGCATTGCCTGATCATCCTGCCCCCCAGTGCAGCCAGGGCCTCCGGGTCTCCAGGCAGCACGGGGTTACCCTGAGACAGAGTGGTACTACACTGGCATCCCGTGGACCTGCCCTCCACAGGCCCTCCGTGTTCACCCCTTGTCCCTCTACTCTTTCCAATTGCCCTCGACCCAGAGAAGGAGGGTTCCCCAACCCGGCCCCCTCCCACCTTCCTAGAGTCTGGTGACTCCTTTCCCTCTCTCCAGGGCCCCCTCAAAGCTAGAATCCTCAAGAGTCCTTTCCTCCACTGTCCCAGACCTTCATGCCACAGTAGCACCTCCTCCACTGATGGTCCCAGGCCCTTCGCATTCCTGAAAGCAGTGTTAGTTTCCTGCTGTCTTCCAGATCCCTCCCAAACATTCCCCTCTGTGAGCCTTTGCCCACAGGCCTCTGGTTGGCTCCCCTGCCTCTGCCTCTGCTCCTCCACGGTGAGCTGAGCGGTCAGATGGCTCTGAGGAAGCTCTGGGAGCGCTGGGCTTGGTGGGCCTCACCCCTGCCTGTCACTCGTTGGCCACAGCCACTCCCACAGGCCCGAGGCTGTCTCTGCAGCTTTCCCAGCAGCTAGAAGGGTCCTTATGAGACAGGCTTTCTCAGAACTGTTTCCGGTTCTCCTTGCTCAGCGTTTCCCTGGACAACCGCCTTTGCCCCTCCAGGTTCCGTGCCCATCCTTACAAAGCCCCCACTGGCCAATCTTTCCCCAGGCCCCTAGTGCACCCCACCCAGGAGGTGGGCCAAAGAGCTCAGACTCCTTTCTCCTAAACCTGTTGGTCCTAATCCAGTCCTGCCCTCTTGTGCTCGGGTGCCCTCCCTCTGCCTGCTGTCCCTCCCATCCTGTCTCCCACCTGGGCATGGCACTGCCCTCCAGTTTCCACAGGGCGGCAGGAAGGAGCTTTCAGATGCAAATGTCCCTTCACCCCATGCCAGGCTTCCCACAGCCCCCAGGGCGTTCAGTAGAGACAGTGTCCCGCATGTCCTGTACTGTCCACCCCACCACCCTCGGGGCTCCTCACAGCCTTGCTCCTGCTCCCACAGAACTGCACCACATGCCCCTCACACCCTGAGCCTCAGCCCACTCTTGCCTCCATTCACGTGCTGCTTCCCCTCCAGCCGGCCTCCACGGAGCCAGGCTGCCCTGCCTCTGCGCCTAACCGGCCAGCAAATGCTGGGCTCACTGCCCCAGGACAGAGCACAGCTCCTCACCTGGTGGGGGTGCCCTGGGGCTGCTGGAACCACTCACCACTAACCAGAACTCCAACAGGAATCTATTCCCTCCCAGTCTGGAAACTAGAGGTCACAGGGCCATGTTCCCTCCAGAGGCTCTAGGGGAGGCTCCCTGCCTCTCCAGCTCCTGGGGGCTCCAGGTGTTCCTGGCTTGTGGCTACGTCACCCCGACCTCTGCCTCTGTCCTTACATGGCCTTCTGTGTCGTATCTGCCTCTGCCTCCCTCTTTTAAGGACACGTGTGATCACATGGGAAGCCCCCTGGGGAATCCAGCATGATCTGGACTACCTGTCATCGTGTGTTGGTTTTGCCTGACAGTGATCCAAATAAGTGACCGGGACTCTCCCGCGTGTGCACCTGTCCTTCCTTGGCATCTAAATCCCCAAATCCCTCCATGATACAACTTCCATATGTCTCCAGCACCATCCCCTCCGTTTCGGTGCCTGGTTCTCTCGGAGGAGACCCTAGTTCTCGCTGCTCTGCATCAGGCTGGTGACAGGAGACAGGTGCTGGAGGAAGCCACCTTCCACCGCGAGCTGGCGTGCAGGAAGGGGACACCTGGAGATGCCAGAGAAGTGATGTCTGAATAGGCTGAAGGGAGGAGAGGCAGCAGATGGGGGACTAGAATATTGCAGGCCGGAGCCGTCTTCCTGCTCCAGGGCAAGGGGATATGGTCAGGGGCTGCAGAGTGGCCATGGGGGTGCAGCTATAGGGGCTCTCACCCTGGCTTAAGCAGCATTTGCACAGAGTAGGGCTGAGAGCAGTTCAAAGAGGGTGCAGGTGGCATCGGCAGAGGCCCCGAAACCATGATGGCTGTGCTCCGGGCAGTGGGGACAGGCAGGCCCTGAGGCAGGCAGCAGTACCTCTCCGCTGAGTCCCTGGGCTCGTGGAGGCCAGCAGGGTCAGGTCAGGAAGCCCCTGGAAGGACTCAGCCAGGACGGGGAACAGGATGATGGCCTGGACCGCGGCCAAACTGCATTTACATGGCAGGCAGCTGGCAGCCATGGAAACATGGAAGACCGTGCAGATGTTTAGTGCAGAGAAGACAGGACCAGAGCAGAGATGGGAGGGAGGTCACGGAGGCCTGGTGTCCACCCCTGTCCCTGCAGCCACTCCTGTCACTTCACACCCGCGCCTCGGGCTGCCCCGGCCCCATGATGCAGCCTTCTAACGCCTCTCATTTCTTACGCTTCCTGTCGGGGCGGGTGAGAACCACCACGCTGCCGCCTGTGCTCTGGGAGCCTGGCCTTCCCGCTGCACTATAAATAAGCCAGCAGCCCGTCCAGGCACACCCATCCGTCTTGTTTAATAGACTGGAGAGCGCCCCGCACCGCGGCAGGTCTCAAGGAGTGGCGCAGTGATGGATGGCTCCTTCCTGGGTCGGACGCATGATGTATAATGAAATATTTATGATTTATTTCAGCTAATAACCTGGCATGAAGTGCAGGGTGTGAGAGCAGGCGGGTGAAACAGCACTCCTTGCAGCGGGCAGGATGGGGGTGTCCCCAGGTGCACATGCCACACATTCACACATGTACACACACTGACACATGTGTGTGCACTCACACAGCCCGCCTCACCGCACCCTCGATGCCCCAGGCTGGAGTGCAGACCTCCAGCTCCTGGTTGTCCTCCATCCCACCCCCTCTCATGCTCCGTGATGTCTGAGAAAGGACTCTGGATCCTTAGCTGGGAGGGTTCCCGCCAGGGTGATGCCCAAGAGAAGCAAGATGGGGAAGCAGGCAGTGAGCCAGCGGAGCCGGAAGTCCCTTTTCCCCTGTCAGAGACCCACATGGCACCAGGAGCGCCCCACCAGGAAAGGCCACGGTGATACCCAGCTCTGCCAGGGCCCTGCCGAGGCTGGAACCCCACTGCAGACGTGGGCAGACAGCGATCCTCTTTCCTCTCTGTTTTCAGGGGCCTGAGAGACAGGTGTCCTGGGCAGTGACAGTGCGGGCCTCTCCATTGCACCTGCATAGGGTCACAGCCAGAGGGTGTTCGCTGTCAGCACCACAGATTGAGAGCACACCCATCAAACTTTGTGCTTGCTGCCTTGTCCCAAAATTGCCCCCCACAGCCACGTACCAATAGTATTGATGGGCACAGATGCAGGCACCCACCCATGCCCATGTGTCCTCTGTGCCTGCCCCAGCACGCCTCCTGGTGACCAGAGCCCCTTTCCTCAGGCGACACAGCTATGTTCAAGGACGGCAGCTACTGGATCCGGGGGCGCACATCAGTGGACATCATCAAGACAGGTGGCTACAAGGTCAGCGCCCTGGAGGTGGAGCGGCTGCTGCTGGCGCACCCCAGCATCAAGGGTGAGTGGCCGTGGTGCTGTCGGCAACTGTTCCCCAGGACTTGCTCCAGGGACCCCACCTCCCCGGCATTTCCTGCACGTTCTTGCTGCTCTGTAGCCTGCAGTGATCACTTGGTGTTTAAGGTGCCCACCCTGTTCTGTGCACAGATGTGGCTGTGATCGGTGTTCCGGACATGACGTGGGGCCAGCGGGTTACTGCAGTGGTGACACTGGAAGAGGGACACTCGCTGTCCCACAGGGAGCTCAAAGAGTGGGCCAGGTAAGGGCAGGCAGGGCCGGCGGCCCTCATGGGGTTAAGGGAGGGAACTTACCCACCTCAGGAATGGGTGGGCAGGGAGTGGACTGTCCCATGGCCTGGAGGGGACAGGTGGGGCTTGGGCCTTGCTGTTGTTCATCTTGGGGGAGGACTTGGAAGGTCAGGCGACGTGGTACTTACATGAGGCTGCCCCAGTGGGGGGCTCCAGGGACGCTGTAATGATGGCAGAAGCAGATGTGGAACCCGTGCATGCCCATCACCGCAGGGCCAGGAGCCCTCGCAGGGGGATGGGAGCTCCCACTCCCCACCATACGACTCAGTCGAGGTTTGGAGGAAGGTTCTGAGGCGGCAGAAACACTTGCTCTTGGACAGTGTCCTCTGTGGTGAGCAAGCAGGTTCTCTCCCGGGTTTAGGAAGTCTTGTCGGGGACGTGCGGTGAACCTGGAGCCAGATCCAGAGCGCCCACCCCTCGGCCATGCTCTCAACAGCGGTCGCCAGCCCGCGGTCCGTGAGGTCCAAAATGTTGGCGGCCACTGCTGTAAACCCCGTGCGCTGAGCATGGGCATTCCCCGTGCCCATTGGGTGCTCACTGCCACCCAGGCCGGAGCTCCCCCGTCTCCGGCAGCGCAGTCCCTGCCCCTCACCCTGGCCAGTTTGCCTTCGCCTGATCCTCCCCCTCCCCCAGGAGCCTTCTGCCACCTGCCTGATCCCGTGGTTTCTTGGTCCCAAGGCTCACAGAACCCTCCCTGGGCCCTGTGGTCAGCCCCAGGGCCCACCCCAAATCCCTGCCCCATCCTTGTCAAGGCCAGACAGAACCGGACAGGACAGGGGGAGGGTGTAATGGGACCATGGAGCAGTGGCCCTGCAGCTCAGAGAGGCAGTTAGTAATCTCCGAGTTCTTTATCTAAATCCAAGAATTTCCTCCTATCTATCTCTTCTTCCCACACCCTCCTCCACCCCAGCTTGCCTCCTCCTCGGTGCTAAAGATATTTTTGGCTTGTCCAACATGATTTCACAAACAGTAGGAATCCTGGTTTCATCAGGGGCAGCACAGCTGGGCAATTAGATCCCCGGGATTTGCAGAAGCACAGTCGGAGCACTGCTGTTTAACAAGAGGAGAGGCAGCTTTGATTAAACAATTACTCTGTTAGCAATTCCATGTGTGTATGTGAGTATGGGGTGGATGTGTGTGCATGTATGTGTACATATGTGTATGTGTGTGTATGTGTGTATCCTATGCCGAGAGCTCCCAGAGAGTTTCGGGTCCAAGTCTGCAGTCACACATTAACCTAGGGCTGCCCCCAGGCAGGTGCCCGCATGCCCCTTCACCCTCGGCTCGGCTCTGCGTCTCTCAAATCCAGCTCAGGCTTCTGGCCCAGCCCCCTGCAGGTCCTGTCCTAATGGTCATGGCTGTGACTGTGGGTGTGCGAAGACTCTAAAACGGGCGCTTTGTGCAGGGGATCTGGGGTGCTTTGGGGAGATGCTCCCAGGAGAACAGGACCGGGCGGAGCAGTTGGCTAGCCTGCCGTGTGTCTCCGTGAGGACGGTCAGACTGAGGCTGGTGTCTGGGCCTGTGTGTCCTCAGATTGGCAGTCACTGGGTGTGACACAGGCTGTCCACCCCATGGAAGGGGAAGAGGGTCTTTCTTTCGGAGCCACCCTGTGCGTCCCCCGTGTGGGTGCAGGGATGGGGAGAGGAGCCCCCCTCCGGCTCTTGGACACTGACTTTTTAGTAAGGCTGTGTTTCTTTCTATGTTCACTACCATTTGGAGGCTTTTAAAACTATATTTTTTAAATAACGTTTTCTCTTTTGCTATTTTTTTTTATTTCTGAAGATTCTTGCTGCCCTCTCAATCTCTCTGCTCCCCAGGTAAAGAGCTGTCTGCCTCCCCATGCAGGGGTCACAGGGAAGCTGGCAGCCCCAGCTCAGGCAGCGCTTCTCCGCGGGGGCGGGGGCATGGTCTCAGAGCTGGGTACACTACCAGGTGGCAGGGTCTAGGACACGGACAACCTGCCACCCTTCCATCCCCCAGACTGCCGACTGAAGTGGGCCAGGTGGGACTTCCACACTGGGAAGAATCCTCAGTGTCAGCATCCAGTCAGGCCATGATGAGTCATGATGGAGGCTGAAGTCCTGTCCCTCTGTGCCCCTTCCTCCCTCCTCCAAGGAGACGTGTTTGGGAGGCGTTAGGCAGTATCTCCACTGTCCATGTGGATTTTTTCACAGGGAACCTTGCTCTTAACAGACAGCTCAGCTTTGCGGGATCTCACTTTGCTGAGGCAGTTCTGAGAGCTTTGTATTAGGCCAGTTGCTAAGCTGGGACCCTTGGAGGAAAGCAGGCCCAGCTTACAGACTGCCCTGCAATGAAGGGATCACTGTTCTTGGAAATGCAGGGCCTGCGGATTTTAAGCCTGTGTTCTTCACAACACTTTTAGGTCATTTTAATTTTGATACTTTTTTCCCTTTAGCGGTTCTAAGGTGGGTTTACTGTGCATCTTTACCTTTCCGGGCTCTCTCCCGTGACATCGGCCTCTTCGTGCATAGACAGACTGGCTATTATTGCTATGCATCTACTTCTACATTTGTCACACACCCACACTGCCTTCTTTTATTTTTGTTAAGCGGTTACTCCTAAAGAGAAGTCAGTAGTAAGGACATGGTGTCTGTTTCCCGGCTCCGCTGCTCTTCCTGCCTTGGCTCACCCTCAGTTCTGTCAGCAGCATTTCCTCCTGCCTGCAGACACGCTCCCATCTGGTGCTGGTCTGCTGGTAAGGAACTTCGCCAGCGTCTGTGTATCTAAAAACATCTTTAATTTCACCTTCATTCTTGAAAGATACTTTTGCTGGACATGGGACTCTAGATTGACGGGTTTTTCTTTTCGTTCCTGGGAAATGGTGCTCTACTACCTTCTCACCAGCACTGTTCATCTTGGGAATCTGCCATCATCTCAGGCCATACCCCCAGACCCGCCTGGGCCCTCTTCTCTCTGGGCCCTGGCACCCAGCTCAATGCTGGCATGGTAAAGCAAATGGAGGCAGGGGAGAGCCACAAAGCATGACGTGCCACCCAAATACCACTGGAGACACCAAGTTTTGGCAGCCAGGCTGCAGAGCAGTGGGCAGCTACGTTTCAGGAGCAAGTTGGAGTGTTCCCCCTGCTGCACTGTCAGTCCTGGTGGCTTATTCCAGCCAAGTCCAGCCTGGCCCCACATGTCCTCCAACCCTAGTGGGCAGCCCCGGCCATTTCCTGCAGCTGCCAGGACCGCAGATGGTGGCACTGTCTCTCCTCATGAGCCAGCAGCAGCCTGCACTCAGTACCCTGGAGTGGGAGCCACACCATAGCCCTGGCCTGCAGCAGTCTGTTTAGGGAAGGAGCTGCCCCGAGATAGCAGTGTGTTCAGGGCTGTATTGCTGATGCTTTCTGCCTGTGGGCAGGTGGACCCAGCCTGCAACGGTGATTGGGCTCATGTGTATTCATAAGCACCAGGCTGTTTAAGCAAGAATTGGGGTTTCTCGTCCACCCCCACCACCAGCCCCTTGCTACTAATCCTCAGTGGCCAAGGCCCCACAGCTACAGAATGGAGGGCCACAGCCACCTGTTGGCCCTGGGCAGACACTGGGGGCCATGTGTCCTGCAGCCCACTGTCTGCATCGTTCCGGCCTGGCCTGAAGGTTGTTGTCAGCAGATTGGAGTCCCTGTGTCCCAGGAGGCTGGGAACTGCCACCCCAGGCAGCATCCAGGGCTTCTGCAGTTTCCTTGCAAGGGGCATGTGGCCCGGGTGTGGCTTCAGAGAGCAGGGAGCAGCAGCTCTTGTCTGCCCAGAAAGGGCCCCGGGAGGGAGAATGTGGGCCTGCAGCCTAAGGAGGGGTTCCTGAGCAAGCCTACGGGTGTGGGACCCAGCATGTGGCCGCACACAGGAGGACACACCATGTAATGGGGAGTCCCTCAGGGGAGTGGGGGCTACAGGCTAGAGCCACCCCTGGACTAACGCTGGTGCTGCTTGAGTGCTGGGCTCTGGTGCAGGGAGGCCGCCTTCTCCACCCGTCCGGCTAAGGCTGCTGCAGTGACCAGGCTGCAGGATGGGCTTCTCCTCACCCCCACCCCGGGGGGCAGAGGCACATCTCTGTTAGCGTGTCCTGCAGGAGGGCACCCTCCTGGAACAAGCACAGATATGACCAGGCCGGGAGGTGGGTGCCTTCTGGGCCCGGAGTTCCTGCCACTCAGGTCACGCTTGTCTCTGCAGAGGCGTCCTGGCCCCGTATGCTGTGCCCTCGGAGCTCCTGCTGGTGGAGGAGATCCCAAGGAACCAGATGGGGAAGATCAACAAGAGGGACCTGGTCAGGCAGTTCTACCCGCACAGCCAGGGAGCACCGGAGGCCAGGCACCCGTGAGCCAGCATCTGCTCTACACCCAGACCCCCAATTGGGTGGAACAGAGTCCGGCCTGATGGAATAAGATCACAGCCAGAGGCCTCCTCTGTCCGTCCGTGTGGCCACATCCACACCTTTGCCTGGTCAGGCCCCAGGAGGGTCCAGGTGTCACTCAGGGATGCAGTCTCCACAGGAAATTCAGTAAAGCTTCTCAGAGAAAAACGCCTGCTGTGCTGTCTCCCCGGGGCTACGTGGGGGCTGTGCGGCAGGGACAGAGAATGCACTTGTCTGCACACACGTGAATGCCACGCAGCCTGGTGTCTCCCCATTGTCCAGGATGCCCATGCCACCGCCTCAGGTGGCCTGGACCCCTGCAGAGCCTCCTGATTGAACCCTGACTGCTCTGAGGAGCCCACCTGGAGGACAGGCCCAGGCAGCCAGGTGAGAGGGTTTGGGCGTGCCATCATCCCTTCTGTCCTCCCTGGGGTTTCCCAGTGTGTCTCTAGGACAGTCCACGTCACAAGAGTGGCTTCACTGAGCCCCAGGGAGTGGCAGAGGCTCATGTAGGCCTTCAGGCCGAGCCGACCGCCATAGGGACAAAGCTCAGCCACCAGAGGGCCAGGGAAGCTGAGTGTCTTGACCCCCTGCTGAGCAGCTGGGTGCAATCCCTCAGCCCTCACAAAGGGCCCCCAAACTTCTGGGCTGGCCAGGTGGCCTTGTTTCAGTCTCTGTGGCTACATGGTCCCTGTGGAGCCGCTCACCTCCGTGGTTGTGGTGTAGATCCCGCTGTTCTGTGGAGTCCAAATCCTCTCAGTAGCCAGAGGCTGACCACCAGTGGCCCTGCCGCTGCTCCACCTTGACCCTTAACCCCACCCCTCCATGCTGTCCCCACCCATACCCCTATGCTCCCACAACCCCTCCTTTCCGTCTTTGTCTAAATGCCACCTTCTCCTTCCCAGACCCTCCCCCCAGACAGGCCTGTCCTCCACACTCCTGGCCACAGTTGCACTGTCCTCAACGTTCCCACTCCCCGCTCTTGGCCATTTTGATTCCGACGCACGGGTGCCCTTTGTGCACTCTGAGCAGAGAATCCAGAGGCTTCTGGACAGTTTACCAGAGACCAGGGCAGCTCCTCTGCCCACAGCTGGTGGGAAGTAGCCCTCACAGCACAGCAGGAGTCTGGCCCTGACTTTTCCAGAACCGGTCTCCATATTGTGTGTCTGAAAGAGCAAATTGTGGGAACTGGAGGAGCCACCCCAGCCTGTGCAGGGGCGCAGTGCCTTATTGAGAAACTGTAGCTGGTGAGAGAGGCGGAGCTGGGACCACCCTCCCGCGCACATCCCCGCCTGTGGCCTGTGACTCCCCAAGGCCTGAACCTGGGTGTGGGATTTGCTCAGAGGAACATCCAGCCCCAAGCTGCCTCCCGCCTGAGGTCTGGACATGAACGCCAGTCACCCACCTACCAGGCAGGCCCCTTTGAGGGGCTCAGCCGCTGTGCCCACAGCTGGCTCCTCTAGAGGGGAGCCCTCCACACCTCGGTGGACACCCGGCTTCCCCCTGTCCTGCGGTCACCCCTGTGGTAACTAGGGAATCCCATAACCACATGCTGCTGAGGGAAGTCAGACGCGACACTGCAGGGTCCTCCCTAATCCCAGTGATTTGACATTATCTAATTCCTTAAAATGGTGGCATAATTACTTGCTTTATGCTGTAATCTATGTCAGACACTTTCTGAAAATGACAGTCACCTTTGGCAAACAGCAAGAGGACAGAGGATGTTGATTTGTCCTTAGAACAGGTCCCTCTAAGGACACAGAACGCTGGGCCCCACTCGTTAAGTCAACATGATGGAGGGTCACGAGGCTTCCAGGAAGTCCCCCTTGTTAAATATGCCCCCTACACACACCTGGGGCAGCCCCGCCCACCCCACACGTGCTCCCCCAGTGAAGCCAGCCGCAGGCACCCTGGGAGCTGAGCTGTGACGGCCTAATTGACAGCCCATCTG
Organism: Myotis davidii; assembly: GCF_000327345.1. NCBI lineage: Eukaryota > Metazoa > Chordata > Mammalia > Chiroptera > Vespertilionidae > Myotis > Myotis davidii. Next base: position 2,055,194 of record NW_006289713.1, on the reverse strand, counting down.
CCTTCTGCCTCCCTGGGCGGGCTGAGCTGGGGCTGAACTCACTGAAAGGCGGCCTGGATGCCCAGGGTTCCTGGTGGGGCTGCTGCGCAGACAGGCCGCTGCCTCAGCAGCGGGAAGGCCAGCCTGTGCCTCCGGGATCGCTCGGGAGGGAGCACGCCTGGCTCAGCGGGTCCCCGAGTCCTACCATGTCCCTCCTGGATGTGGCTCAGCGGCCACAGGGAAGCCCCGCTGCCTCCACGTCCACCCAGCGTCTGTGTTTGCAGGCACCAGGCCAGCCAAGGTAAGAGCCCCCTGCGGAGAGACAGGCTTGAAACAGCCCCTCCCAGCACCCCGGCCCGTGCCCTCTGCCTGCGTTTCCTGTTCTGTGATCTGAGGCTGGTGCTTCCTCTGGGCTCCTCGGGTTCTAACCCAGGGCTGAGGGCTTCGCTTCCTCGGGGCTTGAGTCTGGGGGCTGGCGACGGCACACGGCTCCACCTAGGAGCTCCCCAGCCCTCCTGGCTCCCCAGAGGAGGCCAAGCAGGAAGTCGGGGCGGGGCATGGAGCTCTAACAGCCGGGGCCGCACAGGCCAGGCCACCAGCACCCACTGCCCAGGCACCAGGCACTTCCGTGTCCACCAGTCTCAGCCACGGCTCAAGTCTTTGTCTAATCGCCACGCTGGCCCTGCTGCCCCACCTACGGCACGAGGTTCCCGGTGGTGAGGAATGCGCCAGGCCTGCAGCGAGCCACAGCCCCCATGTTCACATCCGACCCTCTGTCTCCCTCTGGGGAGGCATGGGCCTCGCCCTGCCACCTTCACACGTGGGACTTAAAAATGGTCTCCTGGCCCTGACCGGTTTGGCCCCATGGATAGATAGAGCATCGGCCTGCGGACTCAAGGGTCCCAGGTTCCATTCCAGTCAAGGGCATGTACCTTGGTTGCGGGAAAAATCAATAAAATACATATTTTTTAAAAAAATGTTCTCCTGGACCAGGCTTCCCCTGCAACATTCCTCCCGACTCACCCCAGAGCAGGGGCCACAGCAGAACACATCACAGCCGCAAACAGAACTCCGCAGTGCCCGGCCCCAGGACCAACAAGATGCGCCTCGTGTCCTGGAGTGAGTCCTGACCCCCGAGGGCCAAGGGATCGGACTCTCCAGGTGTGTCCGTAAGCAGAGCCACCTGCCACCCTGGCCCCCAGCCAACACAGGTGGGGCAGGGACCCACTGGCAGCCCAGGCCCCTGGGAGCAAGATCCCAAGTCTGCCTGCTCAGAGCCTGCGAGCCCAGCCACACCCTGGGAACCAGGTCAGGGAGCGCGGAGCCTGGCGTTCCTGTCTGTGAAGGGGATCTGGAGGTAGTCCCTGCTCCAGCCCACTGGGAGGCAAAATGAGACCGTCCTGCAGAACCCGGCAGCTCACTGCCCATTTTAGATGAGATAACTATAAAAATAGTACAGTGCCGGGCTGACGTTAAGCAACAATGAATAAGAGGTATTACCTACAGGTGTACATACCACACACACATATCCCTGCATATGTGTGTGTGCTCACATGCATGCCCACACACCTGCTTAGACATGTGCTCAGACACCTCGCATACACATGTGCTCACATGTCTGTATACATGTGTGCTCACCAACATCCCTGTATACGTGTGCTCACACATGTGCCCACACAACTACATACACATGTGTACCCACAGACATCCTTGCATGTATACCTATGCACGTGCACACGCACACATACACACATGCTCTGTGACACGCCCTACCCCCCCCCCTGTTTTGGGGTTGAGTGGAACCAGGGTTATAAAGCAGTTTTCCAAGAGTCCCGGGAATCACCTTAAACTCCAAAGTCCCAACTCATTTTCTCTTTTATGTTGAGTTTTTACATGAAGACAAATTCCAGGGCTAAACAGTAAATTTGAAAACTATAGCTCAGTTCTTAAAATGGTCCTGTGCTGTCATCAACAAATCAGCAAACGGTAGGTGTTGGCGAGGATGCGGAGAAAAGGGAACCCTCCTGCACTGCTGGTGGGAATGCAGACCGTGCAGCTCCCAACTCATTTTCTCTTTTATGTTGAGTTTTTACATGAAGACAAATTCCAGGGCTAAACAGTAAATTTGAAAACTATAGCTCAGTTCTTAAAATGGTCCTGTGCTGTCATCAACAAATCAGCAAACGGTAGGTGTTGGCGAGGATGCGGAGAAAAGGGAACCCTCCTGCACTGCTGGTGGGAATGCAGACCGTGCAGCTACTGTGCAAAACAGTATGGAGTTTCCTCAAAAAGTTAAAAATGGAACTCCCATTTGACCCCTTTATCCCACTTGTAGGAATATCTCCCAAGAAGCCAGAAACACCAATCAGAAAGAATGTATATACCCCTATGTTCATAGCAGTGCAATTTACAATAGCTAAGATCTGGAAACAGCCTAAGTATCGTCAGCAGATGAGTGGATACAGCTGTGGT
>NW_006289713.1:2044034-2052464 GCF_000327345.1 Myotis davidii | reverse complement strand
ATGTATGCACCCTTAGGTTCATAGCTGCACTATTCACCATAGCTAAGATCTGGAAACAGCCTAAGTGCCCTCAGCAGATGAGTGGATAAAAAGCTGTGGTACATCTACAACATGGAATACTATGCAGTTGTAAACAAGAAAGATCCCTTACCATCTGTAACAGCATGGATGGACCTGGAGAGCATCATGCTAAGTGAAATAAGCCAGAGAAAGACAAGTATCATTTGTCTCACTCACATGTGGAATCTAATTAACAAAATAAACATGAATGGAGTGGATCCAGAGACATGGAGGCAAGGAACAGACTGTCGAACCTCAGAGGGAAGGCGGGGAGGGGATGGGAAGGTGGGTAGAAAGAGATCAGAGAACTTGTATGCATAGATGCATAACCCATGGACACAGACTATAGGGTGGTGAAGGTCGGGGGGCCCTAGAAGAGGTCAGCGTGGGGGAAAGGGGGACACATGTAATACTTTCAACAATAACGTGTGTGTTTTTAATGGTCCTGTGCTGTGGCCTCCCTCTGGGGAGCCCTGGGCCTCTGCATCCCTCTGCCATACCCGCCTCTTCCTGCTCCTCCTCTTTGCTCTCTGTGCCCCTTACCTTCGAGCCACTGGATGGATCTGTGCCAGGGTTCCCCATAGGACCCCCTTCCTCATTACCTCCCACCCCCCTCGATCCCCTTCCCTAGCAGTCCCCGCCCTGTCCCCTCACCTCCCCATAGTCCCCTTGCTACTCCTACAGTCCCCCGCCCCTCCCAGCATTCAGCCCATGTTCCCCTGTCCCTGTGTCCTCGGTTGAGGTGGGGTCTGTCTCCATGTATGGACTCTGCATCTCTGGTCAGTCAATTGTTCAAGGTCACCTTTGCATTGTGGTCCTATGTGCACTGTTATGGCCTCTTGGTGCCCCTCCTAGAATCTTCCTGAGCCAGAGCAGCCACGCTTCACCAGGACCCCTGCGCCCTACGTCGGGCCCTGTGGGGCCAGCTGCCCCTTCCCACTGGGCGGGGAGCAGCAGTCCGAGCAGCCTTTCAACTGCCTGCAGGATTCAAGTGTATCCTTTGTTAAAACATCAAGGATGCGGTAAATTCTTAGCTCACCAAATAGATCAATATCAAATTATCATGTCCCACCTTCATAACTCTTACGCACGCAACAATGGGGGGACAGGGTCACTGGAGAATAAATAGCAGCAGAGGCGCTTCGTCATCCATCACTGCAGACAGCTGCAGGCGTCCTGCGCGGCACTGACACGGCCATTAATAAAGCTGGGAGATGGATGACTGCGGGGAGGGCCCGGGCCACCTGCCTCACCCAGGGAGCCTGTCTGAGCTCCCCTGCCAGGTGGGGAGGGCCCCCCTCACACCTGAATACGAGGGAGAGGAAGGGGCTGTGCACTCCAGACCCCAACGTGTTCACATACCTGATGGGACCAGCTGCTCTCCTGGCCGCAGAGGCCAGGCAGGGAGCACCTTGAAGAGAGTGTTCAGCCCATTTGACAGATGAGGAAACTGAGGACCAGTGAGATGAGCAACTGCCCCAGGGTCCTGGGAAGAGAAAGGCTGTGGTGCCACCCATGCTATGTGAGCTCAAAGCCCTAGTTCTACCTTCAGGAACTCTGTCCGAGGGTGAGGCCACACACATGAATAACTAACCAAGACACTGACAGACCACATCAAAGTGCATGGGCGCTGAGGGGTCTCGGAACACTGGGGGTGTCCAGAGGAAGCAGTGTTCGAGCTGGTCTCGGCAGGTGGGCTTGGGCAATCCTATAAGGAGGGGGGCGCAGCACAACCCAGGGCACAGGCCTGGGTGAAGTCGGCAGGCTCTTGGGGTTACCTACATGTTGGAACCTGGGTGAAGAGGCTGGACAGGAGATGGGGAGCGGGGCTGGCTGCACGCAGCAGCAGCGCGCTGGAGACCAGCTTGGCACAGGTGCAGCAGAGAAAAGGGAGTTGGCCCCTGGCCTGCCTGGCAGGGGCAGCCCATCCCCGGGTCCCTGGTTCAGTCTTCCCAGATAGGGAGCTCCTCTGGAACTGCTCGGGAGCTGTGGGAGCTGCATGGCTGCCCGAATGAGCCTGGCCCACCTCTGCCCAGTCCCTGTGGGTTCACCAGCTGCCCTCAGATGCTGGGACCACCAGTGAGGGCCCCCAAGTTCACATCCTGGTCCCGAGACTGGGCCTGTGAATATGTTACTTCATGAGGCAAAGGAGTCTTAAAACACAGGCTGATCCTGGGTCCCTGGGTGGGCCCAGTGTCATCACAAGGTCCTAACATTTGGAGAGGGGCAGGAGGGGCAGAGTTAGGGCGATGGGGTGACACGTGCAGCCATTGCCGGCCTGGACGGTGGAGGGAGGGGCCTAAGGCCAAGAAGCCAGAAAAAGATGAGGAAATGGGTTCTCCCCCAGAGTCTCCAGGGGAGCCCGGCCTGCGACACCTGATGTTAGCCCCGGAGACACGGTGCTGGACGTCCGACCTCCAGGCTGTGAGAGAGCAGCATGCTTCAGTCTCCAGATGCGTGGTGATGGCTGGGCATCCTCCTGTGTCCTGCACCAATCGCCCTTTAGTGGCCTTTTAAGAGGACGAAAGGGGGCTGTTGAAGAATTCTTTTGGAGCCTGGTCCAAGTGGTGGCTCCCATGTCTCTCCAACCAGCTGCAGCGTCCTGGGGCCTCGGGCCAGCATGATCGTGAGGCCTCTGCTCCAAGAGGTAAACTGAGGCATCCTTCACAGGCTCACGGGTATGAAGAACAGGAAATAGGCCCAGACAGGCTGTTAGAGGGGCATCTGTGTGGAGAGATGGAGGGTTGGGACAGGGGCTCTAGGCACAGCAGGGGAGGCCGGTCCGAGGCCATGGTGGGAGGCCCCCTTCCTTTCTCTTCCTGCTCCCAAGTCGGGGACAATTCCTCAGTCAAGCGCCCAGGTGGGTGGCCAGGGCCTTAGGACTCACCCAGCCCCCTCCCGCTGGCCATGTGCCTCTCAGAGCCTGTCCCCTCGTCTGTGAAGACAGGGTCAAGGGTGCCCGTGCTCGAGGGCAGGTGAGGGACTCAATGGAAATCACGTCCCAGAAGGCTCCTCCGAGCTCCCAGCACAAAGTGGGTAAGGTGGGGATCCTTCTCAGCCCTCAGCCACAATCTGATGGAGTTCAAGGTCCTCCCTGAGAAGGGAAGTGTGGAGCCTGGGTGCCAGGCTGGCAGGGGCCCTCCCAGACCCGGGACGGAGGAGCAGGAGCACAGGCCGGGGCAGAGGCCCTTCCCGCAGCACAGCCACATCAGCGCGCAGAGCGGGTACAGGGGTGGCCCCCACCTGGCTGACCTCCTTGTTCTCCCCTGAGGCCAGGCAGCCCCCTCAGCGTGGGGCTGGGCAGGTGGCCGGTCAGCCTTTGCCAGAGCTGTGACCTCTAGGAGCCGGGGATCTGCCGGCCTCTGACACCTGACTCCAGGCACACCGAGCTCTGGGCCCAGAGGGCACAGGTGTCCCCCTCGGCCCCCCAAAGGCTCCATCCCTCTGCACCGGCTGGAGCACGGGGCTTCACGTGGGTGTGTAAAGTGTGCAGATGTGGGGAGCATTGCAACCTGCAATTGTAAGAGGAGCAGGCACAGGCATGGGGCTGTGCATCTTGCAGGCTTGTGTCTGAGTTTGTGGGTTTGCATGCAGGCATGACCTAACCATGTGGAAATAAGCTGTGGGGTGTAGCACTCGACCCCGGCCCATCTGCACGTTCCTTCACATGGTGGCCCTTGCCCGCCCCAGGATCTCTCCCCAGGCCGAGCTGTGCCCACCAGCAGCCCCTCTCACATCAGCTTGCGGGGCACGTAGCCGTTGACAGTCTGATCATACACAAGCCATTCAATTACTCTGTAACGGCTGCGGGCCATTAAGCCAACAATCCACTTCATTCCAGCCTGCCAGCCCTTTCCCCACCACCGAGCAATAAAACCATTAAAACAACAACGGCAACAAGCGGGCGCATCCTTAATGCATCAGCCACACTCCCGTTAGCTCTGCCAGGACAGGGGAGAGCCGCTCCTTAGAAAGAAGGTGGGACACTGCACCAGCCGGATTGGCTGCCTCTGTACACATGCAAGTGCATGCCTACAGGCATACATAGACACACAGCTGTGCACATGTGTGTACATGTGTGCATGCATTGGACATGTGTGCATGCACACCGACATGAATGCTCACCTGTGCCCACATGCGATCACAGAGTTACATGTATCCATGCAGGTGTGGACACGTGTGCAGTCTGCATGCATATACATACAGGTATGTGTGTGTGCAACCATATACACGTGTGTGCACATGCATGGATGCATATAAAGCACACATGCCATGTAAGCACAGGCTACGCATGCACACTTACACAGACACATAAATGTCCGTAGACAGCATAGATCTGAGCTCTGAAGCCACCCACCAGGTGTCAGCTGCCTTCGGGCCCTGGTGGCCAGTAACAGCCAGAACAGGATCGAGAAAAGCTTGGTGCATGCTGGGAGCTGGCAGCCGCTGCACCAAATCCCATTCTTTCTAAAGAGGCTGTGCCTGTGCAGGACCCCAGCACACGTGAGACTCCAGTCTCACCTCCATGCCAACGCGGATGAACAGACGTTTAGCTTCTGCCAGTGTGCTGGGTGTGGAATGGAATCTCTTTGTTTTAATTAGCATTTCCATAATTACTAGTTAAAAGGAATAATTTGAATATGTTTATTGGCCATTTGCGTTTCTTATTCTGTGAATTGCCTATTCATGTTCTTTGCCCATTTCCTATTGGTTGTTGGTAATTTTTTTTACTATGAATTGGTTATGTGGCTTGTCTTTTACTTCGTTTAATGATATCTAAGTATGCAAATTTTAAAATTTTAATGTACTCAAATGCATTAATATTTTTTATGGTTTGTTTTTCTTGCCTATAAAAGCCTTTCCTACCCCAAGCTCTTAAGTGTATTTTTCCATATGTTGTTCTAAAAGTTACAAGGCTTTGCTTTTCTCATTTAAGCCTTAATTCACTGGAAATTTATTTTCGCACATATGTGGTATGAAGAGTCCGAATTTTCCAACATGGAATAACCAGTTTCCAGTTACGGAATCTTCCGTCCCTCCACTGAGCCGCCTGCGGCCTGATTCGCATCAGGTGTCCAAGCGCTCTGCCCACTTGCTCTTTTCTGGGCTGTGAGCTCCCTGCTGACTTCCTAGGTCTCCATGTTTGTTAGGACAAGACACCCACTCCCAGCTCCTTTCTCAAAACAGCCTTGGCTCTTCTTGGCCCTTAGCTCTTCCGTCTGAATTTTAAGAGTAACTTAAAGTTCCTTTCTTAAAAGCCTCATTGTAAACTTCATCAGAGGTGATTGAATTTGTGGCTTGATCTGGTGACACTTGACGTCTTTTCAAACTGTGTCTCCAGCCACGAGCAGGGCCCGTCCTGTGTAATAACTGTGCACATCTCCTGAGCGGGCGAGTCACGGGGCTCTGCTCTTTCTGTTGGAAACCTGAATGGGATTTTTAAATTTTATTCTTTAATTGGTTATTGGAATGGTGTGTGTGTTGATTTCCAACCTGCAGCCTTGCTGAATTTGTGAATTTCTTGTGTTGTCAACATCTGCCCATTAGCACAGTTCTCTCTCCTCCTTCACAATTCCTAGCCTTCCCGTCTCTTTCTTCTCTCTGCTGACTGCATTGCTTGAATCTTCAGTAAAATGAAGAGGAGAAGGGGGTGGACAGATGCCTCCAGAGCCACGGCCAGTGACACATCACTGCCCCTGCTTGCTAAGATGTTTGGTGAATGAGTGTGAAATTTATTGAGTTTTTTTCTAATCTATGAAACTGACCATCCTTTCTGTCTTTAATATGTTAATGTGGATGACTTTCTCACATTACACTTCTGCTCCTGGGATAAACCCTACTTGATCACAAGGTGGGGGGCAGGGAGCTGAATTAGACTCTGTTTAATGTGACCCTTGAACTAGCCCCATGGTTTCTTATCTATAATTCCAAAATCAAAACTCTGAAAACCAAAGTTCTTTATGTTTGTGGTGAACTCATTTGACAGATACTACAGACCAAGTATTTGTGTCCCCCGAAAATTCATATGTTGACCCTACCCCCCAGCATGATGGTGTTAGGAGGTAGGCACTTTGGGAGACAATTAGGTCGTGAGGGTGGGGCCACCATGATGGAATTAGTGCCCTTATAAAGGGACTCTGAGAGCTCCCTGCTCCCTGCCCCTCCCGCCATGTGAACACTCAGGGAGAAGGCACCGTCACTGAACCGGGTCGCCCTCACCAGGCATCACGTTTGCTGGAGTCCACATCTTGGCCTCCCAGCCTCCAGAGCTGTGAGAAATCAGTGTTTGTTATTTGTGAGCCACCCAGTCGCTTTGTCGTAGCAACCTGAAGGGAGTGCGAGGCCAGACAAACCTGAGCAGAAGGGGCACGAGGCTGTGTCAGTATTTGTGTGTTGGCTGCAGATCCTGGGGGAATAACACAGGCTATTCCTTTCAAACATCTGAAAGATTCTGAACCCCAGCACCCTTCTTGCCACTTTGGGTGCAGGACTGGGGCTTGCACTCTTTTAAAATATATTTTTATTGATTTCAGAGAGGAAGATAGAGAGAGAGAGAGAAACATCAATGATGAGAGAAAATCATTGAGTGGCTGCCTCCTACATGCCCCCCATTGGGGATCAAGCCCACAACAGGGACATGTGCTCTTGACCAGAATGGAACCCGGGACCCTTCAGTCCACAGGCCGACGCTCTATCCACTCAGCCAAACTGGCTAGGGCTTGGGCCTGCATTTGATTTAAGATTTTGAAGGGAATCAAACGGCCCCCGAGAGTATCCAGACATGCTATCGTGGGCAGGGTGTTCAAAATTGCCACTTCTTCCTGAGTCCATTTGATTATCCACATCTTCTATAAAACCATACACTTGATCTAGGTTTCAGATCTATTGGCATAGATTGTACCCAGCCTTCTCTTATGACCTAGAACCTCGGCCCTGTCCTCAGCAATCTTGCTACATTTGTCTATTTAACTTGCTCTTTCCTTTGCTAATACTGTGTTTCTTTTATTTCATCAACGTCCCGTCATCACTCTTCCTTTCCTGGTGGCTTCCGTTGGCTTCTGCCTGGCTTGTTCTTATAAATAGATCCCAGGTCCTTAGGCACCACCAGTCCCAGACACTCTGTCATATTCGCTTTCATTTAATCTCATTTTCAACCCACCATTTTCTGCTGCTCTCCATGTAATTCTGCAAGAACATGGGCCATGTGATTCCAGTTCTTTGGAATCTGAGGCGTCTTTTGTGTCGCCTATGCAGCTGGGTTTTGTTTCAGAGCCAGAGATGGGAAAGAATCTGTTAGATTGCATTTGTTAACTTGGTTATTTCGGAGCCTCCATGCCGCAGTGCCGGCTGCCTGGCCCCCAGTGTCAGGCATGTTCCAGTCTCCACCGTGCACAGTTGTTTGTTTTTCCTTGTCACTCTGTCAACTTGCCCTGCATATATTTCAACCTCATGTTCTTTGGCCCGTATTATATTTGATTATTATATTTTTTGGTGGATGTCATTTAGCATCTCTTTCCCCATTTATGTTTTTTCCTTAAATTATATTTGTCTGAGCCCTGGCTGCTGTGGCTCAGTGGTGGTAGCATCATCCATGCACCAAAAGGTCATGGGTTCAATCCCCAGCCTGGTCAGAGCACCTGGGGGAGACAGCCGATCGATGTCTCTCTCTCTCTCTCTCTCTCTCTCTCTCCCCCCCCCCTTTCCTCCTCTCTAAAAATCAATGAAAAGTATCCTTGGGTGAGGATTAAAAAAGAAAAATTATATTTGTCTGAGGTTAATGTTGCTATTCCGGGGGCTGGTATTTCAGTGGTCGTCTTTGGAGTTTTTCATCACCAACTCTGTGTGTTGTCTCTTGAGTGGCAGCACTAGATCTGATGCAGCCCACTTACTGTGGTTGCTGATGTATCGAGACGTATTTCTGCAATCTTATCCTGCGTTTCCTGCCTACCATCTTAGGGATGTTTGCTTTGTTTTTGCCTTCTCTTATGTTGTGTGAATAACCTCAACTTTTTTCTCTTTGATTATTAGGAAATTATAAATTATATTTCTGTTCCTTGAAGGCCCTTCTTCCAACCAAGTTTATGGTTAAGCAGCGCGTGGCCACCCCTGGCCAGGACCAGGCTGTCACATGCTGGGACCTTCCTCTAATACCTGCCCCTCGATCATCTTGGTATTTCTTCAGAGTTTCCATTTTGTTTTGGGTTTGGACACAAAAACTAATAGGTTCTGTTTTTATACAGTCAATCGTTAAGTTTTCTGACATCTTATCAACTTCTTGGCTCAACAGATTTCATTTTAATAAAGATGCTCTGTAATAGTTCTCTTAAAAGCATCTGCGTGGGAACTCGCTTAACCTTTGTGCACCTGAGT
>NW_006289713.1:2040512-2044013 GCF_000327345.1 Myotis davidii | reverse complement strand
CCGAGTGACAGGCATCGGGTACCAGATGTAGGCCATTTCCTCTGCACCTCTGCGTCTTGGCATCTTGGCCTTCGTGGCTTTCACGTTCATTGGTCTTTTCCCTCTGATGCTCTTAAGGTTTCCTTGTCCTTGACCCAACAGGTTGTCTACACAGGTGGTAACTGCGTCGCTCAAATGAGCAGCCGGGGTTCCCGTGTTCTCCACGGCACGGTTCCTGGACTCTCCTGTTCCCTGAGCGACCTCGGGGTGAGATGTTCCTCTCTAGACAGAAATCCACACTGAGGGGCCCTCGGCCCTGCGGGGCACGCACCTCTGGGAATGCAGCTGGAGAAACTCCTCCACCAGCAGCCAGGCTGCCGGGGGTCCACCCTGCACTGGACTCGCTAACCAGCCTCACTGTGCACAGATGTCGGCACCCCTCTAATATGCACATCGCAACGAAGCCCAGTGCCTGCTTAACCCGTTAGTGTTAGTGCCGTTTCATCCTGGTGGAATGGGCTAGTGTGACGCGCTCTCGGGAGCGTTTTGACTACGGCTTTTGTCAGCAGTCACAGAGCCTCGGGCCATCTCCCGCATCTTCTTTCCAGGCCCCGAGGAACTGCTGACCAGGGAGAGGTGGAGGGCGGGGTGGGCCCCCCTGCACCCTTCCTGCCGGGGAAGGCACTGCTCGGTGGAGGCTGCCCCCGTGTTCACACCATCACTGTGAAGGTGGGACCGTCATCACGGAGGTCCTTCACCAAGTCCTACTTCTTCAGAAGCCCTCCCCCTCGCCCCCCCCCCTTGCTCGGGCATATCTGCAGGTACAGCAACTCATTGAACCCAGGATTAACTAGACACAGTACAGTCCTGTCCCAGGGCGCCCCCCTGGGGGACAAGGCACAGTGGGCATGTCTGCTGGACCCCAGCTGGCCGCACCCCCCCTTGGCTGGGGAGAACAAGATGCCTGTGGGGTGAGAAGTGGTGCCCTGGAAGGAAACCTGGGTCCTCTCTGGCATGGAGGGAGGCGCTGGGGCCAACAAGAGAGCCTGGGGCAGGGGCGGGCAGAGCACACCCTGGAAAAGTCATAGGACGCAGAGGACCGCTGACCGGCAGGAGGGAGGTGAGTGCTGGCGCTGAGGGGAAGAGGGTGGAGGAGGAGGAGTCTGGGGTGGTCCAGGCTCCCAGCCCAGCAGCCTGGACGGAGGTACAGGAGGAGGCGTGGCCGGGCCCAGAGGAGGGATGGTGGGGCTAAAGCTTGCACGGCTGAGCCTGAACTCCAGAGGGCGCTGGACACAGCCTGCAGGGCCACCAGACACTTCTCAGGGAGAGGACTTGAGAGAGGGGTGTCTGCTCCCAACAGTCGGGAGAGCAGGGAGCTTCAGGAACTCAGAGAATGGCTGGCACGTGCTGATTCTCTCCAAAGAGGCGAGGAGGCTGGTAGCCAGGCGCGCTCACTGTGGCCTCGGCTGCCCTGGCGGCGGCTGAGTTGGCCCGGCATTGCCGCCGGCCTGCGGTCCTGGCCATGGGAGGCTTCTGTGCCACCCACCAGCTCTCGCACCAAATGGGCATCGCCTCCCAGGCCTTTCTGCCGGGTTCAGCTGTCTGGAGGAGAAAGGCCACAGGGAGGGCTCATGGCCCCAGACCTGTGTGCCCTGTACCTTCCTCCTGGGCCTGTCACTGGGAGGGAAACAGCAGCCCCCGGAGACCCTGCCCCTGGGTGAGCAACCCACCTCCCACCAGTGGCCCCAGAATAGAGGGCGATTAAATGCAGCAACGGTGTCGTCAGACTAAATTGATTCCATTACAGCAATTGATTTCATCTGAATGGTCATTAATGTGATTTATACGGCTGTTTGGGATTCTTTGCTCCCAAATCTGTCACCAGTCCACTTGATATTGATTGAAAGACAATGGTGCTGGTGCCCAGTGGAGCAGGCTGGGGGTGGGCGGGGGCTCTGATTGAGGAGGTGCTGTGCTAGCGGCCTCTGCAGACCGAGTGGGAAGAACAGTGAGGCAGGCGAGGGGCCCATGCCCTGCAGACCCCCCAGGCAGCCCATAGTGCCAAGGGGACAGCCCCTGGCCTCCCCTCCCCTCCCCCCACGCCCGGAAGGACCAGCCACCAAGTGTCCTCACTTGCCTGGAGCCCATCCCACCGGCTTCCTCCCTACAGGGACCCCCCAGCCCGGGCTGTGCACCAAGGGCCCTTTGAGATGGCGCGTCGTGACAAAGTAGGAGACAGACTCACTGAGGCTGCTCCAAGGAGTCGAGAGCTGCCAGGGCCCAGGCGGCTCTGGAAGCAGAGCCCCCTGGTCTTTCAAGAACATCCTCTCCACGCTGGCTGTGTGTGAGGCCAGGCTGGGGCGTTTCCTGCCAGGGCCCCGGCCAGGCGGCCAGGGAGTGTCACTGGTGATGGGGGCCCAGCCTGGTGTGCAGAGCTGAGAGGGCTCGCACACTGCCCTTGTCCCACCCCCACCCACTTCATCCAACATCTCATCCGGGGCCTGTGCCACTCCTTCCTGCCCTCCGCCCTCCTGCCCTCCTGCCCAGCTCAGAGGGCAGCTGTCCACTCCAGCCCCTCTCCTGGGTCCTCTGCACCCTGAGGCTCTGCATATGCAGGGCAGAGGCTTGTACCCTGCCCTGGGGTCTCGGATGCATGGTGCCCAGCCTTGGCCCTGGCATGTCTTGGTGAGGGTTTTTCCAACAAAACCGAGTGGGGGAGGTGGGGAGGCGGGGGTACGGCTGTTATGACTTGCAAATTCCTTTAAAATTCAACCCTCTGAGCCCAGCCTGTTTTCTGGCCTGCCCTCCACCTAGTCCTCTCTGCACCGCCCCTATCACTGTGGCCAGGCCTGCTCCCCGAACCTCACTGGTCCTCCAGCCCTCCTGGCTGGGGCAGTGCCCCTTGGCAGAGGTCATGCCCCCAGAGCACCTGCCATGGGGGCAGGCTGGCTGGCTGCAGGGCCAACACCAGGGTGAGACCTGAGGCGAGCTGCCCCCACCGGGCCAGGGCCTTTGAGGAGCCGGCAGCCAAGGCCCCTCTGGGCAGATGGGAGTAGGAGTCTGTGTGGCCCCGTGGCCAGCAGCCCTTTGATCCCACTTGGGAAAACAAGGGTCAATGCAGGGGGAGGAGGGACCCCCACCCTGGGAGGGACATGGGGTGCAGCATCACATGGAGGCTGCATTTCTGGAGGAGTGTGTAAGGGACAGATGTGTCCAGGGTGAGGGTGAGAAGGGCCCATTACCCCTCCCCACTGCTCCCTAAGCCAAGAGCCAGCAAGATGGAGGACCAGCCCTGGCCGATGCTCAGTGGTTAGAGCTCAGCCCATACACCAAAGGGTCACAGATTCTGTTCCCGGTCAAGGGTGTGTACCTGGGTACCAGGCCCAGGTCAGAGCGTGTGCGCAATGTGTCTCTCTCACTCAATGTCTCTCTCTCTTTCTCTCTCATTCTCTCACTCTCTCTCACTCTCCTCCATCCCACCCTCCCTCCCTCCCCTTTTTTCTAACATCAATGTAAAAAATA
>NW_006289713.1:2036201-2036586 GCF_000327345.1 Myotis davidii | reverse complement strand
AGCCCCCTGGTCTTTCAAGAACATCCTCTCCACGCTGGCTGTGTGTGAGGCCAGGCTGGGGCGTTTCCTGCCAGGGCCCCGGCCAGGCGGCCAGGGAGGGTCACTGGTGATGGGGGCCCAGCCTGGTGTGCAGAGCTGAGAGGGCTCGCACACTGCCCTTGTCCCACCCCCACCCACTTCATCCAACATCTCATCCGGGGCCTGTGCCACTCCTTCCTGCCCTCCACGCCCTCCTGCCCAGCTCAGAGGGCAGCCGTCCGCTCCAGCCCCTCTCCTGGGTCCTCCACGCCCTCCTGCCCAGCTCAGAGGGCAGCTGTCCACTCCAGCCCCTCTCCTGGGTCCTCTGCACCCTGAGGCTCTGCATATGCAGGGCAGAGGCTTGTAC
>NW_006289713.1:2033731-2036107 GCF_000327345.1 Myotis davidii | reverse complement strand
CCAGAGCCCCTGCCTTGGGGGCAGGCTGGCTGTCTGCAGGGCCAACACCAGGGTGAGACCTGAGGCGAGCTGCCCCCACCGGGCCAGGGCCTTTGAGGAGCCGGCAGCCAAGGCCCCTCTGGGCAGATGGGAGTAGGAGTCTGTGTGGCCCCGTGGCCAGCAGCCCTTTGATCCCACTTGGGAAAACAAGGGTCAATGCAGGGGGAGGAGGGACCCCCACCCTGGGAGGGACATGGGGTGCAGCGTCACATGGAGGCTGCATTTCTGGAGGAGTGTGTAAGGGACAGATGTGTCCAGGGTGAGGGTGAGAAGGGCCCATTACCCCTCCCCACTGCTCCCTAAGCCAAGAGCCAGCAAGATGGAGGACCAGCCCTGGCCGATGCTCAGTGGTTAGAGCTCAGCCCATACACCAAAGGGTCACAGATTCTGTTCCCGGTCAGGGGTGTGTACCTGGGTACCAGGCCCAGGTCAGAGCGTGTGCGCTATGTGTCTCTCTCACTCAATGTCTCTCTCTCTTTCTCTCTCATTCTCTCTCACTCTCTCTCCTCCATCCCACCCTCCCTCCCTCCCCTTTTTTCTAAAATCAATGTAAAAAATATCCTTGGGTGAGGATTAACAAAAATAAAAAATAAAAATAAAAAAAGAGGACCAGGCTGCCGGCTCCACCTGGCTTTCCTGGAGCCACACTGCCCTCTGCTGGTGGCAGCAAGCATGGCGGGAGCCACTGGAACCCAGGCCCTCTGCTTGCCAGGCCCTGCCACCCTGGCTGAGCCCCCCGCCAGGGCCCGGGCAGGGCTGGCTGGGGCTGCTTATCAGCTGAAAGACAGGACAACCTAGCTGCTGACCAGACTCTCCATCTCCGCCTCACGGCTGCTGTGCAGGACAGGACCTCAGTGCCAGCAGGACAGGACCTCAGTGCCAGCAGGACAGGACTTCAGTGCCAGCAAACGGGGGCTTGGAGCTCAGGGTGAGCCCTGGACGGAGGCTAAGACAGAGCCTGCTGCCCAGGTCCCTGCAGAACCAGGGCCAAGGGTCCCACTGCAGCAACAGCTGTTGGCTCCTCACTTCCCAGTCCGCAGGGCCACAGGCCCGGCAGCTTCTATCTGCTGTCTCTCCATCATGTTTTCGAGCACTCAAGAGTAAAAACAGAATGGCTGTTCTGCACTTTTGGGAGTGTCATTGGGCTTCTGACAAAGACAAAGTCCCCCAAACCTGACGGGTGCCGCCTGGACCAGGAAGGCCTCTGCCTGTATTGTGCCCTGTGGCCACCAGAGGGCGTGCAAGGACTGGAACTGGGGGCAGTGACACCCTTGAGCTCCCCAGGCCAGGAGGGGGTGGGTGGTGTCCCAGAGCCGCCAGCCTGGCCTCACCTGCCCCTCGTGTCTCCTCGATGCCCAACACTCCAACCCACCCCTCCATCCTCTCTGTGGTACCTCACTGCCCTGTCTAGGCCAGAGGGGCCCAGGTAGGGTTCAGGGCCCTTCCAGCTCTGTTCACCCCTTCATCCCTCCAACTCCCCATCCATCTGCCCCCACCTTTATCCGGCTCCACTAGGACACACCCTGCTTCAGCACATTAGGGTTTGTTTGTACTTTGACTCTTCTGGGAGGGTCTTTCCTCAGCACTGAAGCCCCAGAGCCTAGCACAGAAGGACAGTGGGAGGGAGGGAGGGAGGCAGGCAGGGAGGGAGGGAGGACCTGCCTCCACTCAGCCTCTTTCCCAGACCTCAGACCAGGTTTGAATATGGAAGGGCATGGGCCCTGCAGCCAGTGGGCCTGGTTCCCAATCAGGTCCTACATGTATTTGCCTCCTCCAGCCTCCAGTCCTTGCCTATAAAATCGGGGCCCCAGAGGGTCCAGCCACATGTGAGGTGAGAAAGGTGCCAATGCCCAGGCATTCTTCCCCCTCCCCTCTGTGCACCCTCTCTCTGCCCCACCCCGCCGCCATGGCAGCTGGACTCTGGGTGAGCAGGTGCCCCTGTTCAGCTCGAGGAACTTGGTTCACACCTGGCTCTCTCCTTGCTACGCAACCCTAACTGACCCCCACTCACAGCGTGGGTCTGTGTACCACCGGAGCCCCTGGCGGCTGCGGCATGTGGACCCTCAGTCACCCCCCTGCCAGGAGCCAAGCCCACGCTCGGTTAACACCAGCTGGTATTGCCAACTTACTCAGCCTGAGTGCTCTTAGTCTCTGGTCACCAGAACAAGTTACCGCAAACTTGGTGGCTGAAACACCATGGAGTTATCGTCTCCCTGTTTCTTTAGATCTGAGTGGGCGTCTGAGTGGGCTGGACCAAGTCGTCTGTTCCTGGGCACACAGGCTGAAGTCGGGGTCGGCTGGGCGGGCCTCGCCTGGAGCTGGGAGGGTGGAGGTGAG
>NW_006289713.1:2030948-2033355 GCF_000327345.1 Myotis davidii | reverse complement strand
AGGGGTGGAGGTGGGAGGGGTGGAGGTGGGGTCCGCTGCAGACTCCTTCGGTCCGTGGCAGAATCCAGGTCCTGCTGTTGTAGGACCGAGGTTCTGTTTCCGCTGGCTGTTGGCTGGGCCTCCTTAGCCTCCAGGGCCCTGCCCGTGGCCCCTGCATCTCCGAACCAACACCCACCTGTTGGTCCCTGGCGCACCTTGAAGCTCTCTGATGCCACCCTCTGGCCAAATTTCTCTGCCTCCGGCCAATCGCTCTCTTCTTTTCAGAGCTCCTGTGATTGCATGAGACCTGCCCAGACAATCCAGGGTCATCTCCCACCTCTGGGAGCAGGTTTGATCCCAGGTCAGGGCAATGTGTCTCCCTCATTCAGTGTTTCTCTCTCTCTCTCTTTCTCTCTCTCTCTCTCGCTCTCGCTCTCGCTCTCGCTCTCGCTCTCGCTCTCGCGCTCTCTCTCTCCCATGGCAGATGACGTTTTCACAGGTTCTGTCTTCAGGGCATGCACATTCTGGGCCATCTCAAGCACCTGCTAAGCTGCAGTGTCCTTACCTGCACTGAGCAGCCCCTGCTTCATAGGACTGTGTGTGTGTGTGTGTGTGTGTGTGTGTGTGTGTGATGTTTCTGTTTAATTTCATATAAACCTGCATACTACTAGTGTACATGCTAATAATTCTTATTCTAGAGTAAATAATCACATTATTATTCTAAAGTTATAGCAGCTTCATCTGCAGCTGAGGGCAGTCAGTGCCCCCCCCCACACACCCCTTTATCATAAAAAAGTTGAAAATCCCAAAACAGAGAGGTGAGCCCCCAGGGTTGGCCCCTGCCTTCCACCAGGGCACAGCGGGCTGCCCTCTGGGCCTCTCCAGACTCTGCACCCCCTGACCTGCCTCCCACCAGGGCACAAGCACCTCTCAGATGAGTGGGCAGGCTCCCTCTGCACCGACTGTGTGCACTGAGCAGACTCGGGCCCTGGCGGACGGGTGGGATCAGCCCTGCCCCAGAGGCACTGCCCAGGAGGGGTCACCCAGCAGAGCGGGGATGGGAGCTGCCTGACCTTCCTCAGGCTCTGGGAATGCAGGGGCATCACAGCCCTAGCTCCGCCCTGGCCGAGCGCCTGCAACTCCAAGGCTCCACATCACGGCCTCACGCAGTGAACTGAGGAGGGAATATAGCTGCCACCGCCCCTGGCGGGAGGGTGATCTGAAGCCATCGGCCCGCCCAGGCAAGCGCCCCGCCCACAGGCCCGCCTCTGGGCACCCCGCCCGCAGGTTCCTCCCTCCCAGGCGAGTCCCTACCGCAGGAGGGGGAGGGTCAGCCGAGGGAGGGAGGGTTGAGCCCTGGGGAGGACAGCCTGGAGGCCTGGAACATCTGAGGGCGGCTGCAGAGCTGAGAAAGGAGGGGGCGGCCAAGAGTGTGGGTCAGGGCACTGGAGGCAGGGGAGGGGAGCTTAGAAGGAAAGCGAACTTTGTGACCTGGGGTGGGCCAGCACCCAACAGGAACTTCTGGCTTGTGGAACCCAAACCCCTGCCCCTGGACAAGGAGGAAAGAGGCTGGTGGAGAGAAAGACTGCCCTGGCCCAGGTGGGGCCCCTTACCAGGAGCTCCTACCCAGCCTGGGCACCACACCCCTCCCCAGCGGCCCCTGCACTTGGGTCTCACTCCTGATGGAACCCAGCTTCCCCTCCAACGCGGATTGGGGGCGGGGGGGAGGTTGTTGGGTGGAAGATAGATGGCCCAGAGCAGGGCAGAGGAAAGACGGAAAAGCAGTGGGGTGGGGGGTGGAGGATATCAGAGGGCGTCTCCTGCTTGACGTTACCCAGGGGAACAAGGGCTGCCTCTTTCTGGGTGGTTCAGCCGCTTCACTCCCCACTCCCGCCCCCACCCCGACTCCTACACTCGTACCAGGAGGCAGAAACCCCCAGCACCGAGGGCTTCTCCTCTGTGAGGGCCCTAACCTCAGAGGCAGGGTGGAGGCCCCAGGTTTGCTCCCCAGCCCAGGGCTTCAGAGCCTGGAGGTGGAGGGGGCTCCCCGCTCCCCACCTCGGAGCAGTGAATGCCGGGGCACAGTCACAGCCAAAGCCTCCCCCGGTAGCTTGGCCTCTTTCCGAGGAGGCCAAGGGCACAGATGGAGCTGCACCTGCTCCGCAGCCGGCAATCCGGAGAGAAAAGCAAGAAGCCCCTGCCTGCTCCTGCGACAGAGACCCAGACAGGGCTCCCCACCCAGGGCAGGCTGGTCAGCAGCCCCACTCCCCACTGCTCTTGCTCCTCAGAACGCATGTCATCCCCAGGGTCCCAGGGTCCCCCCTCCCCTCCTTCCCTCTCCCACTCCTTTACACACGCGGGGCCTGTGAGAGGCAGCAGGGCTTGAGAAGAGCGATATGATCCTAACCAGGTAACTGCCAACAGGGGA
>NW_006289713.1:2028448-2030656 GCF_000327345.1 Myotis davidii | reverse complement strand
GGGGTCAGGGGGGGCGGGTTTGTGCCTGGCCTTCCTCTGTGCTCGCCCTGGGTCCGCAGGGAATAACCCGTCCCAGGAGAGCTCCACAACAGACAGTGAACACATTGGCACATGTGATTCAAGATGGGAGATGCCAGTGAAGGCAGTGACCATGTCTAATGGGTGGTGAGGAGGCGCCATTAGACACAGCCCTTAATTAAGGCCGGGAAGAGCATTCCAAGCAGAGGGAACAGCTAGTGCGAAGGCCTTGCCGAAGCAGGAGTGTGCCTGGCAGGTTTGGGGACCAGTAAAAAAAGAAAACGAGTGAATGAATCCACTCTGGCGCCCTAGCCCAACTTCACCGACCGCTGCCTTTTCAGACGGTCTTGGTTCCACCGTCTGACTCTGGGAGCGAGCATCCCAGAATAACCGCCGGACCCCGACCCTCCAGAGCCTGCCATCTGCCTCCCAAGTGCTGTCATGGCCCGCCCCCCAGTCCCAACCTAGGCGCACGCGATCCTGTCACTCAGCCCCTGGTCACCCCACCCCCACTGAACCCCCCATCTCCACCCCGACCCAATCCCCTGCAATGCTGTCTCTCAGCGCCAGACCTTGCCCACACAGTGCTGTCACTCATTCTTGACCCAGCTCTCTAGCCCAGCAAAGTGCTGTCACTCAGCCCAAGTCCCCTCCCCATACTCAGTCCTGGCCCGCCCCCCACCCCACCCAGCACACAGGCTGTCACTCACTTGGCCCCGCCCCAGCCCTGCCTGCACACTTGCGCTGTCCCTCAGGCCCAGACCCCGCCCCAACACACGTGCTGTCACTCACTAGATCCCCAGCCTGCACACTTGTGCTGTCATTCAGCACCAGGCCCCGCCCCGCCCACGTGCAGTCACTCACTCTGCCCCTCCGCCACGCACTTGTGCTGTCACTTAGTGGTTCTGTCTGAGCAGGAGGCGCAGCTCTGCCCGCGGGCGGACACTCGGCCTGCCTGTCGCCCCATGGACACCGTGCTCCTCTTCGCCCTCGGGCTGCTGGCCCAGGTAAGACCCTGCCTCCCTGCACTGCCCAACAGTCTTAGAGCAGGGCGCCGGGTCACCCCGGGACTGCTGGCCCTGGCTGCCTTTGTGGGCCTGTGAGCTGAGGGTCCTGGGTGAGGCTCTGCTGCCCGGGGCGCTGTAGGCCCCGGGAGTGAGGGGGTCCAGATGCCAGAGTAACTGCCTCCCCCTGGACGGGCAGCCAAGCTGGGGCACTGCCAGGAGGCCACCTAGCAGGCGGCCCCTCCCTTTGAGTGTGCCCCTGGGCCCTGGGGTAGTCAGTCTTGCGGTGGAGGGCAGGGAGAGGGCGGAGCAGCAGGAGCACCCCTGATGGAGGAGCTGGGAGGCCAGATTTTTGTTGGGACCCTGCTGAGGTTTGGGGGAAGTCTGAGCCCCTCTCCATGAGCCCTGCCAGCAGGAGCAGCTGCAGCTCCACCCTCCAGGAACTCACTCTGCCTTGGGAGTGCCCTGTGCCCAGGGAAGCCAGGCCCCAGCACAAAGCCCACGACCCTGCACATCCCTGCTGGTCCTCCAGCGCCCCACCGTGGGAGCAAGCTAGGCAGAAGGAAGCACAGACTGCCCCCTTCCTCCCCACCATGGGCGCCTCCTGAGTAGGGCCACATCTCCTCATGCCCTGGCTGCTGGGCCGGCGCTAGGCTGTGCCTGAGAAGGGAGCATGACCTCAGTGGCCTCCTGCCTTCAGAGACTGGGCTGAGCCAGGTCACAGGCCAAAGGCCAGGGGTCAGGGCCGGGCAGTGGTGGAATTATGGTTGCTGTTACAGTTCCAGGCCCATTAGGCAGCATGGGATGCTGATGAGAGGCGGGCTTCCCAGCACCCACCTCAGGGGCTTCCTGCAGCCCCCTATTCCCACAGACCCCCGATCCGGCTGGCCAGCTCAGATTTCAGCCCTGGCAGCTGACCAGGTGCCTGCCAGCCGACCCTCCACAGCAGCTGGCCCCTCAGGGCACCAGGCTCCACCCCCCTCCTCCCCTGCCTTTAGGCCCTCCCACTCCTCGCCCCCGCTTCCCCCCAGACAGCGTCCCTATGCCTAGGCCTCAGCGGTGATCACCTAAGCCTCTGCCCTTGCAGCCCTCTGCTGGGAGACCACCCCTGTGGGGCCCAGATGCCTCACCTTCCATGCTCCCTCCCCACTGGACCAAGGAACAGCATTTCTCCCCCAGCCCCTCA
>NW_006289713.1:2008577-2027901 GCF_000327345.1 Myotis davidii | reverse complement strand
GTGGCTTTGCAAAGTGGAAGACGCCCCAGGGGCAAAGGGGGAAAGTGCCTAGAACAAGATGGCACCCACAGCAGACGCTCACCCTTCCAGTGCAGGGTAGGGTGGCAGCTGGGGAGTGGCCCTCCAAGGGGGGCTGGATGCTGGATGGCACAGTGGCAGTTTGTCACAGCAGCGGGAGCAGGCAGAGGAAACGGCTGCTTTTCCCACGGCCCTTTGCCTGACCGTCTCATTCCTTCCCTAGAGCCTGCAGCAGCTGGAGGGGAGCTCAGGGGTGCTCGGGGCCAGGCCGACAGCTGGGCCCATTCCTGGCATGCCTGATGCTTGCCAGGCCATCCAGGAATGGGGTGGCCTGGATTCCAGCCTGGGGTTAGGGGCTCAGGCTTGTGGGGAGTCCAGAGCAGGGATTCTTAACCTCCATGGCACCCGGCCTCCCCCACAGCCCAGGCCCCTCCAGGCTACAGGCCTCCTGTCTGGTTCTTTGAATCTGAGAAACCCAGGGCCTAGGGCCTAGGCAGTGTTGGAGGGATGCCCCTGCACCCACAGACCCTCCCCAAGCTGCTGCTGCATCCATGTTTTATCAGGTTTGCCCAGCTGCACCAGAAGGGAGTGGGATGGAAAATGTTTGCTCCCTTTTATCCAACCAAGACACACAGCTGTGGACAGGACTCGGGGGCTGGACCCCAGTCAGAAAATATCCTGCCCAAGCCCAGGTCCCCTGCTCCCTTCACCAGGGGCCCCCGGAAGCCCCAGTGCCAGGAGGGGAAGGGGCGGGTGACTCCTCACTTTCCACCCAGCCTTTGCCGAGCGTGGTGAGCACCCAGCCACATGCCCAGCTTTCTTCCCAGGCTCCGGAGAGCGGGGCCTTGCTTATAATCCTGGTTTTGAAGCCGCCTGGGCTGATGGAGAGAAGCAGAGCCCTTGGGGCTGCCCCAGGCCCGCAGGCAGGACGGACACTGGCAAAGGGCGAGAGGCCTCTGGCGGGCACTGTCTCTCATCGCTTCTGAACGGAATTGATGTCGGCAGTGATCTCCTCCCCCAGCTCTCACCACAGGCTCTGGGTCACCCCACACACAGCCCCCGAGATGCGGAGGGGCTTGCCCGTGGGCTGAAGTCACATCAGGGCTGTGTGACCCTGAGTCCCACCTTTCAGCTCAGCGCTGCCCCGTTCCCCCGTGTTTCCAAGAATCACATGGGCTTCGTGACTACTGGGTATCCTAATTCAGTAGGTCTGGGGGATCCTCATGGCATCCCTATCTACACACACACACTCGCGCACACACACATTCGCACACACACTCACACTCACACACACACTCGCGCACACACACACACTCACACACACACACACACTCTCACACACACACACATGCATGCACACACACACACTCGCACTGTGACTTGATTAGTCGGCTTTTGGACCCCTGGCCTGTGCTACGTGCCTCTGCCCCACAGTGTGGCCTGTGTTGTCTGACCAGGGAGGAGTCGAATCACCAATCCTGTGGGGTGGGGACTTCCCTGCAGCCAGAGAAGCATCGGGGCAGGAGGTGGCCAGCTGCTCACAGGCCCTGTGCCCTGGCAGGGTCTGGGCTGGGCGGCACCATTCTGGCCCCTGCAGGAGTGTTTGCGAGGCGCTCACCACGCAGCCTGGTCATAGCAAGGGCTCTGCACGGTGGGAGCGTCATTACTTGGCAGCCCTTAGGGTGGGTGCCAGTGCTGGGGTGGACCCCAGTGAGGGGCAATGGCCTTGATGTCTCTAGGGCTTCCAGAGTGTTCTCTCGGGTCCTTGGTTAAAGGCAGGTCAAGGGTAAACATGGGGTGTCATTGGGCTTGGCACGGGAGACAGCAGGATGGGTGGCATATGTGAGCACCTCACTCAACAGCGTTGCCTGTGTCTGGGGGCCTGTGTGAGCTGGCTCTGTCGGTGTGACTTTGTTCCACAGTTCCCCAGCCAGCACATCGATTGGGAGGGGGCGTGGGAAGACAAAGGACACACTGAGAAGTGCTCCTGCGCCCGGAAGTCAGCGCAGCCACCCCCACCGCAGCCTCTGATCTGGGTGAGGGGCCCGGGCCAGGGCTCTGTGGCTTCTGCTGACCTCATGACCTTGAGCCCAGACAGACTAGGACCCAGGATTCCCAGGCTCTGCCTCCTCCGCACTGGCCCCACACCCAGCTGGTGGGCATCCTGGAGTGTCAGAGAGGCCCTGGCAGGAAGGGGGCAGACAGAGGCTGTGGTGGGCTGGGGGTAGGGGCCATCCCAGATGTGGCCACAGCTGGACGGGGCTGAGTGTGTCCCCCAGGGTCCTCCTAAGAGCCTGCGGAAAGGAGCGCCTGTGGACTGTGCCCAGCCCCACCCCATGCTGAAGGCAGGGCAGGGAGGGCGCCAGGTAAACGCTGGGCTCCTTTCAGAGCCTGTTCCTGAGCGAGGTTCCCTGTGGCTCCAGCTCTGCTGTGCTCTGGCCTCGAGCAAATGGGGACTCAGCCTTTGGGGAGCTGTGAAATGAGGTGATCACCCCATTCCTAGGGACTGTGGGGGCTGAGAGAGGGTCTGGGGAGGAGGGAGGGAAAGAAAGGAAAGGGACACGGGGGGTTCGAGCTTGGTGCTCCCCTCAGATGCTGAGAAAACATACGCTATCCCCACTAGCACAGTGACGCAGGCAGGCAGGTCTCCACGTGGTGGGAAACCACGCCAACCTGGAAGTGGCTTGTGCTTGGGGGGTTCTGGCAAGCAGCCCCCGGAGGCTCAGGGGCCAGCGCTGCCATCTGTCCGGCTGCAGGGAGCTCAGAGCCTGGCCAGCCGCCCGGTTCCTTCTGCAAACCGGGTTTCTGCTGCCTGGACTCCAGGCTCCGAAGGGGACCGGCTGCGGGCAGTTTAGATGAGACAGAGGGAGGAGGACTCCAAAACTGAGGAGGCGGCCTAGGACAGTGATGGCGAACCTATGACACGCGTGTCAGAGGTGACACGTGAACTCATTTTTTTGGTTGATTTTTCTTTGTTAAATGGCATTTAAATATATAAAATAAATATCAAAAATATACGTCTTTGTTTTACTATGGTTACACGTGGAGAGGGGCTTGGTCCCTCCGGGAGGACCCCCAGCCCGCAGCCTGGGCACAGGGTACTCCCAAGGCAGAGTGAGTTCCTGGAGGGTGGAGCTGCAGGAATCTCACCAAAAAATGTCTATATGTGCCACGGCACCAGAGATAAGTTAGGGCTTTTCACAATGCTGACGCCGAGCTCAGTTCGCCGTCACTGCCTGGGCCACCCGAGAGGCTGGCTTTACTTTGGATGTTACTGCCATTCTGTCAGGAAAAGTGCCTGAGGACCCACTGTGCCCGGCCCTGGGCTCGGAGGGAACAAGCCCTGGGCAGAAGCCGGGGAGGGGGAGGCACACGATGAGGATTGAAGACAAGAGGATTACACAGCCCAGCAGCCTTCTGCCCCTGCCCCGCCCCTAAGCACCCCCCACTCACCAAACACTGACCCTACTTCCCTGAGGCCACCAGCCCACCCCCTCACATGCTGTCCCTCCACAGACTGCATGCCTGGGAGGACGAGAAAGCGAAGTTAGCAGGATCAAGCAGCTGGTGGGGGGTCTTGCAGGGCTTGGAGGGGCTGTTGGAGCCACCTGGTCTGCCTCGACTAGAAGAGAGGCCCCCTCAGAAGGGCCCGGGAGCCTAGAGACCCTGGGTGGAGGCAGACATCTCCCAGGCCTGTAGTGGGGGTGGAGGGTCCAGGCACCTGCTGGGGCCCTGCTGGGTTTGGCTGCAGGAGAATGTAAGAAATGCACCCTCCCATGGCCTGGCCTATCCAAGAGCTGCTTCAACATCAGCCTCACCCACAATTTGGGGAGCATGAGGGGTTCCGCAGCACTTCCACTCAGGAGTCCATACTCAAGCCAGCCAGCATGTGTAGACACCTCATATGTAAGCCAGGGCCGTTCTGAGGAATGCGGTGTGTGGGGCTGCTGCCAGCTCTGCCCTTGACTCACAGGATGGGACTTTCTCTTGAGCCTCAGTTTCCCCACCTGAGTGGTAGGGTGGGGCTCTCTGTGACAGACAGCGGGCAGGGGTCTGAGGAGCATTTGGGCCCCTCCCGATGCTGGCCCACCTGTTTTGATCCCAGAGTTCAACAGGTGGTGCCCGCCTCACCATGGGGCAGGACCTGGCACCCTGTCTGCATGTCCCCCACGCCGGGGCAGAGTGGGGGGAGCACGGCTACCACGTGTGCCTCAACCCCCTCTGCCGCCCCCCAGACTGGACACTGGGACTTGAGTGGCAGCATGGCACACAGGGCATCCCAGTCCTCTGGACGTGTGGATTAGGGGGGAGGCGCGTGTCCGAGGGTCCCCAGGTGCCAGGAGCTAAGGGGTGAAAATGGCACCTGGTTCCACAGGCCTGGAGAAAGCCAGCCCAGAATGGCGGGCGCTCTGGCCCTCAGCCAGCCCCTTCCTGTCGCTGGGCTGCTTCTGACAAAAGCCTTAGTCAGGCCGACCTCAACCAATCCTCAAGGATCCAAGTGTGAGGGGGTCTGGGACGGCCACGTGGCACGTCCCATTGCCCCCAGCCTGCAGCCAGGAGCCCCCACACCTCCTCCTCGGGCAGATCCACCATGTGGAGGGCGCAGGAGTGCCCCTGGCACCTGCTCTCTTGCCTACCCTCTGCCCCCCTGATCCACATTCTCCACAACAAGGGGCCTCCCAGCTGGGCCAGCTGCTGCCATTACTCATCACTTGCCTCCCTCCCAACCCCAGGTTCTCCCCCTCCCCGTATACCACGCCTCCCCAGCCCTGGTGCCCCTGGGCCATGCTGGGGGGAGGTGCCTGGCCCTCAGGAGGATGCGGTGGGGTACAGCATGGTCAGCCCCTCAGTCATCCGAGGCCTGTGGTAACTCCCGGTTCCAAGGTCCCAAGGCTCCCAGGAGAGGGCTAGAGACAGATGTTGAGCTGTGGGGCCCCGGGCTTGGGGGTGTGGCTGCTGGGGCCTCCCAGGGTCCTGAGCTCAGGGTTTTGATGTGGGGCAAGGTGGTCCTTGCCTTCCAGGGAGGGGAGTTCACTTGCCCACCGCCACCACCGGTGGGAGAGTAGCTCAGCCTGCACCCCGGGCTCCCTGGGCTACACGCTGTGTGACGGCTGTGTGTGTCTTTGTTGCAGGGCCTGGACCTCTCACTGGGGGTTC
Organism: Myotis davidii; assembly: GCF_000327345.1. Lineage (NCBI taxonomy): Eukaryota > Metazoa > Chordata > Mammalia > Chiroptera > Vespertilionidae > Myotis > Myotis davidii. The sequence goes on along the minus strand of NW_006289713.1, from coordinate 2,022,726 downwards.
CTGGGCTGAGAAGGCCCGGCACCCTGTTCCCCTGGCACCGGGTGCCCTCGTCTGGCCGCGTGCGCAGAGCCTGGGTCATCCCCCCCATCAGTGTGTCCGAGAACTACAAGCGCCTCCCCTACCCACTGGTGCAGGTGAGGGGAGGAGCGAGAGTGGGCAGAGCAGGGGTGGTTGTCCCCAGTGGGTCCCCAAAGCTATGTGCTTTAGGCTGGGAATGCCATCAGGGCCACAGGCTGAGCTGCCCACCCCAGCGGGTGGCAGCGGGGGCGGGAAGCAGGGGCCGAGGCTGAGGAGTGGGGGGGGGGAACCCCACCCTGGGGTACCTCCCCCAGCCCATGTCCTGCCCTGGCAGATCAAGTCTGACAAGCAGCAGCTGGGCAGCGTCATCTACAGCATCCAAGGCCCCGGCGTGGACGAGGAGCCCCGGGGCGTGTTCTCCATTGACAAGTTCACAGGGAAGGTGTTCCTGAACGCCCTGCTGGACCGGGAGAAGACGGACCGCTTCCGGGTGCGCACCTTAGGCCAGATCACTTCTCCGGCAAGATTGGCGCCCTTAACTGGCGGCCAGGGGCGGGAATTGGGGACGAGTCCCATTTAACAGAGGAGCAACCTGAGGCCCCATGGAGGAGGACCCGCAGCCTGCAGCAAGGAAGCACCTCCCCATACTGGCGTCCTCGTCACCCACAGCCAGCTCTCCCACACCCGCTGCATTTGGTGGGGACGGGATGTTGGAAGAATCCCACAGTTTTGCCAAATCCCACTGGCAGGTGCCTCTTGACCACGGGGGTGGGGTCCAGGGGAAGGCACCACAGACCTTTGGAAGGGTTGAGACAATGAGATCTGAGAGAAAGGCAGTGGGGAGGGAGACAGGAGCCACATAAGCAAGAGGGTGAGGAGGGGAGCCCGGCCCTCCTCTGAGTCCCTGCAGAGTGACCTGCCGGCCCCATCCTGGTCTGTCGTTCGGAACCTGCCTGGGGAGGGGCCTCTGCCTGTGCCTCATGTGTCGTGAATCTTCCTTCAGACTGTTCCTCACACGGAAGCTGGTAGAGTGACATCTTTCCCTGGGAGTTACGTCATGGCCATGCTCTGAGAGGATAAAAGGTGGTTTCATTAAAAATTTCATGCGCACAGGTGAATTAAAATACTCTCCAGGAGGAGCCAAACTGCATAGAAAAAGGGAGAGAGACCAGGACTGCTAGTGAGAGCATTGCTTCCGGCCCACTTGAAACATGCGAGCCCCTGGGCTGGGAGCGTCCTGGTGGCCAAGGCAAGAGGGGAGGCAGGGGTCGCCCTGGCTGCTAGGACAGAGCAGTGGCCTCTTCAGGGGAAGGTCCATTTGCTGCAGCACATGCCCCACCCTGGGCCGTTTCTCATTTGTTTAAGTTGGTGTTTCCAGCAGAACAAAGTCTGCACGTGCCGTCTCTTCTGCGTGGCCCTTGTGGGAGCCACGGAAATGTGGGGCTCACAGGCCGGTCCTTGCTCTCTGTTGACTAGCTCAGGGCCTTTGCCCTGGACCGGGGAGGATCCACCCTGGAGGAGCCCACGGACCTGGAGATTGTGGTTGTGGATCAGAACGACAACAGGCCTGTCTTCCGGCAGGAGGTGTTCACCGGGCGCGTGCTGGAGGGTGCTGTGCCAGGTGCGGTGGGAGCCGGGCCACCCGCGGGGGTGGGGTGGGGAGGGGCTGCCGTGGAGGGGGTCTGGGTAGGTCAGAAGCCCAGGATTTCCCTTTAGCAGGAATTTCAGAGGCCCTAAAAGATTCTAAAAATAAGTAAACAGCCCTAACTGGTTTGGCTCAGTGGATAGAGCGTCGGCCTGCGGACTCAAGGGTCCCAGGTTCGATTCCGGTCAAGGGCATGTACCTGGGTTGCAGGCACATCCCCAGTGGGGAGTGTGCAGGAGGCAGCTGATCGATGTTTCTCTCTCATCGATGTTTCTAGCTCTCTATCCCTTTCCCTTCCTCTCTATAAAAAATCAATAAAATATATTTTAAAAAAAAATAAGTAAACAGTTTCCAGTACTGATGGAATTTCCTCAAGTCACTTCCTATTTCAATATTCATTTCAAACCCCCAAGTCTTCCAAAACGCATTGAGAGGATTCATGGATGGCAAAGCTCTGGCTGCCGCTGCTTCTTTTAAATTGAGGTGAAACTCACATAACATAAAATTAACTATTTTAAAATGAGCTTCAGTGGCACTGAGCACATTCACAAGGTTGCGCAACCAGCACCTTATCTGGTTCCAGAACATTGTCATCCGCCAAAAGGAAACCCCATGCCTTCTCATTGCTTCTTAATTCTACATTCTGGTCACAAACAAGACTCAACCCTCCGTCCTTTCTGAGTCTTTACAGGACAGACCTGCTTGTCTGAGTCTGTTCCAGGGCAGGCAGATTCCATTCCAGACAGATTCCCTCCTTCTTCCCACCCTGCTCTCAGGGGCTTGGTCAGAGCCCAGGCAAGTCGTGCTTCAGATGGACCATGGGGGATGGAGGTCAGACCTAAATCTCACCCCTCCTGGCCCCTGCATAGCCCCCACCCCTTCCGGAGATTTGGTGGCTTGTTTGCCCCAGAGCCCAGGTCCGGCCCGGCCACTGCCTCTCTCTGCAGGTAGGTCTGAGGACAGCGTCTGCTTGGCCTGCGGCACACCCTCTGACTGCCAGGCAGCTGGGGCTCAGGGCAGCCCCGGGTTCTCCGGCTGGTTCACCTCCTCTGACCCAGTGCTCTCGGCCCCTGCCAGGCCGTCTCAGTGTCTTGTGGGACTCGCAGATATCGATTGACCATGTATCATACACTTCTGCTTTCTCCCCCACCAACAGCACGGGCAATGGCTTGGACATTCACGTTTGCACTGGCCTAGCCAGGAGCCTGGACCTGGCATGGTGGGCCGCAGGGGAGTGGAAGTTAGGGGTTGGCACACATGGGTATCTTGCTCACATGCCCTCGTCCTTCCCAGGCACCTATGTGACCAGAGCCGAGGCCACGGATGCTGACGACCCAGAAACGGACAATGCGGCCCTGCGGTACTCCATCCTGGAGCAGGGCAGCCCCCAGCTCTTCAGCATCGATGAGCACACAGGGGAGATACGCACGGTGCAAGTGGGCCTGGACCGCGAGGTGAGGCACCACCGCGCTGCTTTGAAAACTGGGAGCAGGGAAGCCAGCGTCCTGTTTGACCAACCTTTACCCATCCTGTTGGTGCTTTGGGATGCACGGGCAGCTCATTTCGAGTTGGGCCCTCTGACCCAGTGCCGCTCAGCCAGACTTACCCTCCCCTGCAGGTGAAGGAGGCCCCCAGTTGCTGCAAATGCTCATGGTGGCTCCCGGCTCTGGGCACAGACTCGGCTTGGGGCGCACCTGCCTCCTGGGTGGTTGTAGGGTTAGGTCAAGAGAGGGTGTGAACAGCCCTCAATACAGCGCCTGGCCCTGACACGTCCTCGGACTCAGAGGGTGTTTTTTCTGCCAAAAATACCCATTGCCTACTCGGCAGTCGTGCTTGTCTCCTCTTGGGCCCCACAGTGACCACTCACGCTCAGGACCACTGCTGCCTCTCACTGCCGGGCTTCTGTGCAGCGTCCGCACCTCCAGGAAGCCCTTCTTGGTTTCTCCACAGCCACCTGTGTGGCTCTATCGGGTCACTTGCTGTGTTAGATGGTCCTCATCCATCTCTCTCCCCCCCCACCCATGGCAGGGACCCAGCTCGCAGTGCCCGCAGCACCCAGCACGCAGCAGGTGCTCTGTAAATGCTTCTCTGGCTGGCAACTGACCTCCTGCCCACTCCAGGGCTGGGCAGAGTCTAGGGTTCACAGCGCTGCCATTGGACCCTGAGAGGCCAGGCAGCACATCCTGCCCCAGAGCTTGGGAACAGGCAGGGTACCTGGAGCCACTTGGGGCCTCTGCCACCCACAGGGCTCTCCTGTGTCAACTGAGCCCACAGGTGGCCCACTCCTTACGTGGTCCTGGGCCCGCTCAGTCTCCCGACCCCACGCTGTCATCCCCAGGTGGTCGCCGTGTACAATCTGACCCTGCAGGTGGCGGACATGTCTGGAGATGGCCTGACCAGCACTGCCTCAGCCATCATCACTCTCGAGGATGTCAATGACAACGCCCCCGGCTTCACCAGGGAGGAGGTGCCACCCCTGTCCCCACACCACCAGCCCCGCAGGCTGCCCCCCTGTCCCCTCCCCAGGCCCAGTGGGGACCAGGGCTTCGTGGCGGGTTGAGGCTGGGTGCTTTGGAGCAGGAGTCCTGCACAGGTAGCACAGAGACTGAATTGGGGGCAACAGAGACGGTGCTTGTGATCAGTGAACTGTCAGGAGTCAGGAGGGGGCCCTGGGAGAAGCAGCCCAGACAGCCCTCTGTGTCCCCCAACCCATGTGCAGTTGAGCCCACAGAGAGGGCTCATGGGGCCTCTGGAGGGGGTGGGGTAGTTGCTCTGGAGGCAAACAAACCTGGGAGGGCTCCAGTGGGTGGGCAGCACTCAGCTGGGAGGCGTGAGGGAGGGAGGCCCCATCCCTGACAACCTGGCAGGTAACTGGAGTGGCTCCCACAGTTCTTCATGGAGGCCACCGAGGCCATGAGTGGAGTTGATGTGGGGCGGCTGGAGGTGGAGGACAGGGACCTGCCAGGCTCCCCCAACTGGGCAGCCAGGTTCACCATCCTGGAGGGCGACCCCGATGGGCATTTTGCTATCCGCACAGACCCCAAGACCAACGAAGGCGTGCTGTCTGTGGTGAAGGTGAGCGGAGCAAACTCCCCCAGCACAAGCATCCCATACAGGGTGCCTCTCCTCGCACCCTGGGACCCTGTTTGGACCCCCTGTGCATCCTCAGGAGAGAGTAGAGGGAGGGATGGAGCCAAAAGGACGGGAAATGCTGGGAGTGCAGGCTCAGGTCGCGCTGACCACAGGGCCTGTGCGTTGTTTACAGTGTGCTGCCACGCTGTATAAGAATCGTGTGTGAATACAGACTGTACCTGTGAACCTGAGAAACAGCAGGAAACACGTGTGTACACACACATGTGTATATTCGCGCACGTAAAGATATAGATATATTTAGATATTGATATCTGAAGAGATTTATTGCAAGAAATTGGCTCCCGCCATTGTGGGGCTGGCTGGGCAAGTCTGAAGTTTGCAGAGTAAGCTGGCAACTCAGAGCTGGGCTGCAGTCCTGAGGCGGAATTCTTCTTCCTCAGAAATCTGTTTCGCTCTTAAAGACTTTCAACAGTGGGTGAGGTTCAGGATATCCAGATGGTTCAGGATAATCTTCTTAAGCCAATTGATTGTAGAAGTTACTTTAACCACATCTACCAGATCTCTCCCGTCAATACCCAGATGAGTCGCTGGGAGGACCGCCCAGCCAAATAACACAGAACTGATCACACAACACCCACAAATTCATTTTGAGTGACGAGTACTTATTTGATCATATTTACATTATTTCTGTGCCTTCTTTTGTCCTGCATAAGTTTTCTTTTTCCAAGGCTGAAAAGGAGAAGGAGAGCGGGGGCTCTGAGGACAGGTCTGGGGCAGCAGCACCACATGGAGGCGTTCTCCCGGCCGCACCTGCCTCCAGGTGCCCGACCGTGAGGGGCCCGGAGTCCTGAGCAGGCTGCCAGCTCTGCTTCCTCCCCACAGCCCCTGGACTATGAGAGTTGTGACCAGTACGACCTCAGAGTGGAGGTGCAGAACGAGGTCCCCCTGCAGGCGGCTGCGCCCAGGGCGGAGCGGGATCAGGCCAGAGTCAGCGTGCAGGTGCGGGATGTCAACGAGGCGCCCGTGTTCCAGGAGAATCCACTGAGGACCAGCCTGGCGGAGAGGGCGGCCCCAGGAACCCCTGTGGCCACCTTCTCTGCCCGGGACCCCGACACACAGCAGCTGCAGAGGCTCAGGTGCCTCCCGGGGACCCTCGGGGTGAAGCAGAGGGAGCTCATAGCCCATTCCTCCATTTCCCTGCCAGGGCCAGAAGCACAGCTGAGGGTACCCCAGCCCTGTGCCCCGAGGGTTCCCAATAGTCCAGGAGGTCTCAGGTCCCATGTGTGCACATATTGGTATGAACTTGTTCTATAGGGCAGGACTATACTGACACGGCCACCGTCTGTTCTGACCAGCCTTAGAACAGACGGTGTCTAGCCCTGTCCATTCTGGCGAGCAGTGCTCCCATGGGACTGGCCCTTGGACTTTACCCCCACCCCGGCCCTGTGTATCTGTGTCTGTCTCCACGTGTCCACGGTTGAATCCTATCGATGTGATGCTGTGTCACTCAGTCGCCACAGGGCCCTGGTCAGCGCACCTGCCTTCCTGAGCCTCAGTCTCCTCATCTGTGAATTGGGATAGAAAACACCAGCTTAGGGCCTCAAAGGCTAGGGTGTTTGTGTGTGTGTGTGTGTGTGTGTGTGTGTGTGCACAGTGTGGGGGATGTATGTGTAACCACACCTTGAGGGGGTCCCATGTAGCTCAGGGCCACCCTGTTCCTGTTTCTCTCCTTGGCTGACAGCTACTCCAAGGATTATGACCCTGAGGACTGGCTGCAAGTGGATGGAGCCACAGGCTGGGTCCAGACGCAGAGTGTGCTCAGCCCGGCGTCCCCCTTCCTCAAGGATGGCTGGTACAGGGCCATCATCCTGGCCTACGACGATGGTGAGCACTGAGTGCAGGCCTGGGCTCCATGGCTCTCTGACCTAGGCTGGGAGTCCCTGCTGCTGGCCCAAGGGCTGGGAGCCAGGCCCTCAACTGAGCCGACGATAGGGTGGGCAGTGGTTCTGGCAGGGCAAGGAGCCCACAGGCCTCTTCCGTCTGCAGCTTCCCCGCCCTGCACGGCCACCGGAACCCTGTCCATTGAGATCCTGGAAGTCAATGACCACGCCCCCGAGCTGTCCCCCTCATCTGGAAGCCTGTGCAGTGAGCCAGACCAGGGCTCTGGCCTTCTCCTGGGTGCCACGGACGAGGACCTGCCCCCCCACGGGGCCCCCTTCCACTTCCAGCTGAGCCCCAGGGTCCCAGAGCTGGCCCGGAACTGGAGCCTCAGCCGGATTAACAGTGAGCTCTGCCCCCCGCCCGGGGGAGGGTGTCCGGATCTGGGACCTGGGGGCCACTCAAGACGTGGTTCTGCTGGTCCCTCAGGTCGGGCAGGGATTAGTTATCACGCTCAGTGGGCAGATGGGAAACAGGCCCAGCATCTCATGATTCCCACGGGGCACGGAGGGGCCTGCTGAGCTCAGGTGCCCTCCACAGTGAGCCATGTGCGCCTGCGGCTGCGGCACCAGGTCCAGGAGGGGCTGCACCGCCTCAGCCTGCTGCTCCAGGACTCAGGGCAGCCACCTCAGCATCGCGAGCAGCTCCTTAATGTGACCGTGTGCCACTGTGGCCAGGATGGCGTCTGCCTGCAGGGGGCCGCTGCGCTGAGGGCAAAGGGCACAGGCCTCAGCCTGGGCGCCCTGGGCATCGTGCTAGCCAGTGTCATCCTGCTGTTCTGTGAGTGCCCATGCCCTGAGACCACTGCCCTCAGTCCCACCACGACCCCCACCCTGCCCACGCCTCCTCCCCCCAGGAGCCAACCTCACCCTTGTCTGCCTGCCCAGTGCTCACCCTGCCGGCGGCCCTCCTCTCACGGCTCCGACAGCAGCCATGGGACAAGGGGCTTCTACCAGGGCTGCAGGATGACCTCCGGGACAACATGCGGTTCAGAACGTTAAGCTGTGGCCCTGGGCCAGCACCCAGACTCCAAGGGTAGGGGCCTCCCAGATCCTCTCCCCAAACCCCCAAACCTATTGCTCTCAGAAAGGTGCCTGGGATGGAAACCCCACCCTGTCCTGGCCCCAGGCTCAAGACCACGCCCTTTGTCCGCAGGATGCCTACGACATCAGCCAGCTGCGCCACCCGGCAGAGCTGGCAGCCCTGAGTGCCCCTCTGGGACGACCGCTGCTGCGCCGCGACGCCCCGTTCAGCTGGGTGCGCCCCCCACCATCCCGCGTGCTGCCCACCAGCCCCGCTGACATGGCAGACTTCATCAACGATGTAGGTCCCCCAGGGGTGGAGAGGGCAGGGGGCACACACACACACCACACACAAGTACATCCATGTACCCGTCCATGCACAGCCGCAGGGATTGGGCTCACTCCTGGGGACCCGGCCGAGCTTCCGGGAAGCTCCTGAGGACCTGAGAGCTGAATGAGGCTTGTGGAACAGAGGGTCACGGCCACGTAAGCCCCGGGGAAGTGGAGGCCGTGACACCCTGCACAAGATCGCGGTAGACCTAATGGAGCTGGGGCTGGTTGTAGGCTGCACTGGCCACGAGCGCTGGCAGAGGAGACGTAATGAGCCCTGCAGGTAGAAGTGCAGCTGGCAGCTAAACCCAGGCGTCCATAGTCGCTCCTCTGGACACAGCATCACTGACTTCTTAAGGTCAACACAGGAGATGCCCAGAACCTGGGAATCCCATTGAGTGGGCGACAGGGGGAGCAGGAAGGTACTTCCCAGTAGTGTGCCAGGTGCCACACCTGCCTGCACACGTAGTGCCCTGGCTCATAGAACACCCCTGACAGCTGCCCGGCGAGGGGCAGGCCTAGGTTCAAGTGTGCAACCTGCAGAAGCCAATGTGTATATTAACAGGTGGAGGCAACAGACCACAGCCAAACCTTTAAGAGGCAGAACCAACTGTTCTCCAGATGGGGTGTCAGGAAGCCTCAGGCAGGACAGTCTTCAGGGAGGGCTGGGCCCAAGGAAGGAATCAGAGGGAACCTTCTTTTTTCAAATCTGAATCCTGGGACTGGGGCTCCCAATGGTGCCCGTACACTCAGGGCTGCCCCTCAAACCCCGGTAACCCTCAGACCTCCTCTGCCCCTTCCTGGTGCCATACCTTGGTGACCTCACCCTGCACTGCAGCTGGGGTGCATGTGCCTGAACTCCTGGGGCCTCTCTGTAGGGCCTGGAAGCTGCGGACAGTGACCTCAGCGTCCCGCCCTACGACACTGCTCTCATCTATGACTACGAAGGAGATGGGTCCATGGCAGGGACACTGAGCTCCATCCTCTCCAGCCTGGGTGACGAGGACCAAGACTACAGCTGCCTCCAGGACTGGGGCCCTCGCTTCGCCCGGCTGGCCGACTTGTACGGCCCTCCCTGAGGGCCGGATGCAGTGGCCACTCAGGACAGGGCAGAGCTTTCTGATGGGGACCTGTACTCACCCTGCTGAGGGCACAGCAATTGGACACAGAGGGTGGACATCCTCACCAGGATGGACAGCCTGACCACAGAGGTCTGACTGCACGTGTCAGCAGCTGGCCGTGTAGCGTGGAGGACTGGCTGACCTGTGCAGAGATGCCGCAGGGCACCTGGTCCCACATGCCAGGTGCTTTGGGCAGCCTGCTTCTCCCGGGGAAGACAGAGTCCCAGGGCCAGAGCCCGGAGCCTGGAGTGGAGCTGTGGGAAGGAGGTGCCTCTCCCACCCTGAGAGCCCAACAAGCACTGCTCTGAGTCACCTGTGAGGGGGGCAGCCACCCTCATTCCCAGCTCCGACACCCCCATGCAGATTTCATCTTTGTATGAAAGGAAGCAGCTCTCCAGCAAATGTGAATTAAAAGTGTGTCTTTCCGGTACAGGGTCTGCACAATGACCTGCAGTGCCTCACTCCACCCCAGTCACGCCAGGGCTGCAGTGGGGACTGGCCTCCCAAGGGGAGCGGTGGGAGGGGCTGCAGGCACCCTGGCTTGGGCGAGCCTGGAGTGGGGACCCCCTCAGCCCAGGATGTGGCCAGAAGGAAGAACCAGTAAGGATGCCAAGTTCCATGGACGCCTTTATCCTTCACAAGTGGTGGTTGGGGTGAGGAGGCCAGGGCCCCCAGGAACAAGGGGCCCAACCGAGGACTCCCCCTTCACACTGAGCCCACAGCTCCTCCCTGAGACCCCTCTGCCCACACTGACGTGTGGCCAACTGAGGGGAGGTGTGTCTGTCCAGCCAGAGTCACCCTTCCTGGACCAGCTGTGTCTGGGCCCAGCAGTGGGAGGGTGGCAGCAGGGGCAGGTAGTCCTGGCGGGGATGGACCCGAAGGAGCGGAGATCGGCGCAGGCGGTCAGCATCCTGCAGTGACTGGGGCAGCGCCCGCCCACGGCTCTCAGGCAGCAGCAGGACACACACCAGGGCGAGGATGGCGAAAGAGGCGAAAACCACGTGGAGCAGGAAGAAGCCCCGCCGGCCGTGCATGTCAGCGATGGGCGCGGCCGCCTGGCCCAGGAACCCAGCACCCAGCACGAGGCCCAGCCCTGCCGCCCTGCAGGAGAGGGTACAGTGTGGGCAGCCTGGGCAGGTGGCCATCTGCCATTCCTGACCTTTCTGTGCCAGTATCCTCCATGTCACCCAGGAAAAGACCATCTGAACTCCAGATGTGACTGAATGGAGAAGTCTTGGGTATACGCTGGGGAGGGAGCGGTGTGGGGTGTCCAACCCCAAGAGGACACAGTGTGTCCTGGCTGGGCAGCCCAGAGCTCACCTGATCACTGTGGGGAAGATCTCGGCTGCAAAGAGGCTGCTGAGGGTGGACACGCCCTGGGCGGCCAGCAGCCCCAGGACAGAGAGGGACAGCACAGTCCAGGCCGGCAGGTCTGGGGATGAAGAGAGGGTCCCATGCTGCCCAGGCCCAGTGGAGCCAGGCTCCCCCCTCGTCCATGTCTCAAGGGGTCCTGCTGGGCCTGCCCTTCCCAACCATTCACCCCTGCACCTGCACTCTGGGTTTGGCATCAGGCGTTGCAGGCTGCCCCCGTCCACACCAGACCCTTATATTTAGCCCCTTCATGTATATCCTTGTAGCCCCTTAACTCTTTAGGCCTCAGTTTCCCTGGGTGCACAGTGGGAAGATGAACAAGGTAAAAAGACAGTAGCCTCATCCCAACACACGTGCTTCTCTCTTATGACCCGAGGAGGGGCTGATCCCAGGACCCTCCCCTCCCTCAAAGACAGTAGCCTCATCCCAACACACGTGCTTCTCTCTTATGACCCGAGGAGGGGCTGATCCCAGGACCCTCCCGCTCCGTCGGGCTGACCTCAGCCAAACAGGATGACCCTGTTCGCCTACAGGGCTCTGCACTCACACTGGACCCCTGAGAGAATCAGCAGGGATGCCAGGCCCATGACCAAAGTGCCCAACAGCAGGACCAGGCGGCGCCCCCAGCGATCCACTGTCAGGAGCAGGAAGACGATGGCCACCACCTCTAGGCCAGCCCCCAGGAAGTAGGGTCCGTAGAAGGCAAGCTCATGAGCGGCCAGTCTTCGGAAAAAGCTGGCTCTCATGCCCCCACTGACCAACCTGGGAGAGAGGGCAAAGCTATGGATTCAGCCAGAGCTCAGGACTCTGGAGACTGAACCCCCAAAAGGGGTGGTGGGGCACAGACCCTCTCAGCCACCCACACCCTCCTCTCCTCACGAACTGAAGCCCAGGATGAGTCCGTTTCTCCAGGTGACGCGCGTGTGCAGTAGCTCTAGGACCCAGTGGCGCTGGGGCTGGGGGTTCCCTGCAGACAGCACATCGAGCTCTATGGATATGAGAGAACATGAGAGGGTGTGTCTGTGGGGGTCCTCCTCCAGCACCCAGGCCTCCCTTCTGGCTCCTCCTGGTGCCTTACCCGCAGCCAGGGAGCTCTCCTCCTCGGAGCTGCTCTCAGGGTCCACGCCGCTGGCTTCCGCAAAGTGCCACAAGATCTTTCTGGCTTGGGCCAGCTGCCCCGTGGCCAGCAGCCAGCAGGGAGACTCGGGGAACAGGGCTGGGAACCTGCAGGGGTGGGGTGAGGATGCCTCAGGTCCTCCGCACAGGGACAAGGGCCAATGCCCTTCCTCCCTGAAACCAGGGTCAGGACATCAAGTGGCTTTCTGTGCCCCTATCCCACACCCACATGCCTGGTGCCGCACAGAGGTGTGGAGGGAAGTGACAGGTGGCCTCCATGGAGGCTACTGACCTGTCTCCTGCCATACTTACCCCCAAAAGAGCAGCAGGAGCCCTGTTGCCAGGGCACCCAGCCCCTGCAGAAGATGCCAGTCCTGTGCGAGCAGGGCCAGACCAGGCGACAGCAGAGTGCCCGCCACCGAGAAGAGGCCGGCCCCCATGGAGAACATCAGGCGGTGTGGGGGGTCACACAGCTCCAGGCCTGAGCAGGTAGAGATGGCCTGAGGCCGAGTCCTCTAGAGAGGGCTGCTCTGTCCCAGGGTGCGGGCACCAACTGCTGACCTGCCCAGGAGTGGACATCTGAGCCAATTCCCTGCCCACTCCAGCACCTGAGCCAGCCGCAAACAGCAGAGTCACACAGCAAACAGTGCCCTTCCATCTTCCAAGAAGAGCCCTCAACAAGAGTACAGGGAATCCCCCCCTGCGGCTGACGTCCTCCGCTAGTGGGGTTGGAGGCCTAGCCTGAGTGGGTGCCCCTCTCCAGTCCCCCACAGTACTCACGCGTCACGTAGAGGGCCAGAGAGGCCCCTGCCAAGGACCCCCCGTGAAGCAGCCGCAGGGCCAGCAGGGCAGGAAAGCTGGCAGCCAGAGCCTCACCAGCCCCCAGGCCTGTGGCCAGCACCAGGGAGGACACAAACACAACTCTGCGGCCAAACCTGGTGGGCAGTGGGGGACACACATGGATGCCAGTCAGCACAGCTCAGGGGTTTAGCTGGACCCTGAGGGGCTCAAGGGGAGGGGCAGCGCCTCACCAGTCACAGCCCATGCCCAGGAGGATACAGCCCAACAGCCAGCCCAGGAGGTGGCTCGTCTGCTCCAGTGGCACCTTCCAGCCGTTCTCACACACGAGGTTCCACTGCAGGGGACACCCGTCACTGTCAGCCAGCCAGGACCCCCACCGTGCGGAAGTCCCCAGAATATCAGGCTGGAAGGGGCTCTTAGACATCCTGCTCCAACCCTCCCTTGATAGAAGGGGAAACTGGGGCACAGAGAGGGCAAGGGACCTGCTCGAGGTCACACAGTGTGGGTCCTGACTCTGGTGGGCGTCACATGGAATTAGAAGAATGTCTGGGCTGAGCCCCCAGGGGGTGATGACCTGTGGTCCCAGAGGACCCACATGGAGCCCCAAGTCTGGTTTCTGTTTTTCTGGGTGGAGTTTCATTCACCTCTTTCCAGCCCTCACTCTCCCCCAGAGCTTGGACCTCAGCTGATCTTAGTTTCTACCTGCTGGGCCCTGGGCCTCCAGGGCCTTACCCTCACTTCAACCCTGCCCTGCTCACTTCAAGAGCAGCTCCCGGAACAGCCTGCAGAGCTGTGCTCACCTGCTTTTCCTGTCAAGGGCACTTGACCTCAGTTTTGCACCTCCCCACCTTCCCACTAAGGTCCTGTGCCTTTTGTACAAGCTTAACATACTGTCTGGAGTCACAGTGTATCTGAGTTTTCATTTTAAAATCCAGCTGACCGATCGATATACCAACAGGAAGCAGGTGTGTGGTGGGACAGAATGGGTGGGAGAAGAGAAGCCCTGCTGGCTGGAGGGCCAAAGACAGGACTGGCAGGGATGTGGCAACCTCGCCCCAGTTTCCACACTGGGCCGATCCTCCCAGGGATGCGGGTGCAGCTGTGGGGCTCAGGCTGCCAAAGGGAGTTAGGGTCAGAAGGTACTAGCTGCCCCTCCCCATGTCTTCTCACCCAGTCCCCTGAGTTGCCCCCTGGGGCGCCCCTACCTCTAGGTCTGCCTTTCCCAAACTGAACTGACTATTGTTCCCTTGATTCAAAGCCTGTTTTGGAAACCCACTCTTGACATAGCCCAAAGCTACAGGTTGCTCAAAATGTTCCTGGCACGTATCTGAACTCCTGGTGCTGCCTACCTGGTCATACCTTCAGCTTAACTCCTCCTCTTCCTCCCCCAGGCTGCCTGCCCACCTTGGCAGCCCTTGGGTCGCGGACTCTACCTGGCACCCTGATCACTCGGCCATCAGCTGCACCATCAGAGAGGGGGACAGCACACCCCAGTGAGAGCCTCAGTAGACCAAGGGCAGCCATGGGAGTGAAGGAGGGGAGACAAAGAAAAGGGGTAGCAGAGGAAGCGGGTAGAAGGAAGTGGGAGAAAGAAGGGGAAAGAGAAGAGGGACAGAAAGGGGGAGGAAAGGGGAGTAACAGAAAAAAATAGGAGACAGGAGGGGAAGAGAGCAAGAGAGAGAAAGGAGGGGGAA
>NW_006289713.1:2004709-2007789 GCF_000327345.1 Myotis davidii | reverse complement strand
CACTAGACCCCTCACCGGCCTGGCGTCGGGCCAACGGAGAACGGGATGCGGACCCTCCCACTGCCCCGCCCCCGCCGCGGGAGGGAGCAGCTCGGACTGTTCGGTTCCGTGTCCAGCCCCGGCCCTTCTGTGTGGCCCCACCGTTGCTGCAGCCCTGGCGGAGTGTGGTATCGAGTGAGGTCTGCTTGGTGCTCCATTCTCAGAAGTTTGAAGATTATCTTCTTTATTTGCAAAACTAGCTTCGGTTACCTTGTCCAGCTCTGTGTCCTTTGTGACCCTGGCTCGGAATGGCATTGCGTTTGTGAATTAAGCAGGGGCACCGACACCGCCACCCTGGTGACGCTTCCATCCCCAGGAGCAAAGTAGGTCGCGTTTGTTTTCAACTTCTGTTGTTCCTCGTGAGGAACATTACAATAGGTCCTATAGATTACACCTGAATTTTCCTAACTAGTTTGCTTTCTGTTGCTTTGTGAAGGGACTGTGGATTTGCATTGTATTTTCTAACTGGAAAATTTTTTTTTTTTGCATTTAAGGATGTTATTGGTTTTAAAAATATTTTATTGAGGTGAAATACACATAACATAAAACTAATCATTTTATGCTACCACCACCTTTATCAAGTTCCAAAATATTTTCATCACCACAAAAGAAAACCTGGTAATCATTTAAGTAATCAGTTCCTATTCCCACCCAGCCATACAATTTGTGGCCCTTTGGGTCTGGCTTCTTTCACTTAGAATAATGTTTTCAAGGTTCACTTACATTGTAGTATCTGTCAGGGCTTCATTCCTTTTTGTGGCTGAGTAATATTCCATTGTATAAATCTGTCACATTTTGTTCATCCATCCATCTGTTGATGGACATTAGGTTTCCACTTTTTTGCCTATTGTGTTAATAGTGCTATGAACATTGGTGTACAGCATATTCTCCAATAACATCATTTCATTCAAAGTTGTTTTGTTTTACGTTGATGATTTGCTGTGGGAACTTCACTCTTGTTTATATATCAACTAGAGGCCCAGTGCACAAAATTCGTGCACAGGTAGGGTCCCTAGTGGCTGCCAGCTGCCAGCCAGGGCCTCCCTTTGCACCTGCCTTGGCCTGGCACCACCTGCGCCACCTGCTCCACCATCCCGCTCCAGTCCCGCTCTCATAGGGGCCCGTGGGGGCAGCAGCACCTCCACTGCTGGCCACTGACAGCACTGCATCACTGACACCTGTCATGTTCCACACTGTCCCCTGGTGGGACTAACTCCCGTCTAACTCCCGGATCAGTTGAACTCCCACCCATAGGATTTGCATATCAGCCTTTTATTATATAGGATTAGCCTATGGTAAAATTGGTTTCATTATATGTCATTTTGCTTAGTTGCAAAACCTGTCGATGTTAAATGAGCGTTACTATACAAGTATTTGAGTACCTATTTTCAGAACTTTCAGGTGTATGTGTAGAAGTGAAATTTCTGGGTCAAGTACTGAGTCTATGTTTAACTTTTTGAGGAACCATCAAACGATTTTCCACACAGCTGTCTATTTTTACATTCTCACCAGCAATGCACAAGGATTCCAATTTCTCCACCTTCTTGCCCCCACTTACCTTCTCGTTAAAAAACAAAAACAAAACTATACTCATCCTGGTATTTCATTGTGGTTTTTGTTTGCTTTTGCCTAGTGGCTAGTGATATTAAAAATCTTTCCATGTGCTTGTTCATGTGTATATTTTTGGAAAATAACTGTTCAAATCCTTTGCCCATTTTTCACTTGATTTGCATGCCTTTCTATTGGCCTCCCGGTGCATAGGAGGACACTCAACCAACTGACCCACACCAGCTGGGTGTAATTTGATTCTTTTGAGGTAGCAGGCATTCAGAGCTGTAAATTTCCCTGCATTCCTATAAGTTTTATTTTCTATACTCTCCAATTATTTAAAAAGTCTCCCTTGTGATTTCTTCTTGGACTCTGTGTTTCACATAGAATTGTAAACCTACTTTTGCCTCACCCTGTGTATAACCTAAGTATTTCTCCCTTCAGTTCTGTCAGTTTGGGGTTTATATATTTTGGGGCTTTGTTGTTTGGTGTGTATATGATTATAATTGTTATAGCTCCTTGAGGGGTTGAACTTTTTTTTTAATCCTCACCTGAGGATATGTTTTTTATAGATGAGAAATAAGAGAGAGGGAGAGAGAGAAAAAGAGAGAAAAACATGGGTGTGAGAGAGAAACACAGGTGACTGGAGATTGAACCCACAACTTGGGTACATGCCCTGACCAGGAATCACGCCCATGACCCTCCGGGATGACACTCTAACCAACTGAGAGCACAACATCGATTGGCTGCCTCCTACATACCCCCTACCAGGGCTTGAGCCTGCACCCCCAGGCACGTGCCCCTACCAGGAGTTAAACTAGCAACCTTCTGTGAATGATACAATGCCCAACCAACTGAGCAACACTGGCCAGGGCTACTTGTTTCTTTTTTAATAAATGCCTTCTTGATTCCCTTTTTATTTTAAACAGAATTTTTAGGTTTTTGTTAGTGGTTACCTTGGGGATTACAATTAACATTTTATAACAACCTAGGTTAAACATACAACACCCTACTTTGAATAATATCAATAAGTTATAAAAGTATACAAACACTGCTCCTATACATTTCTGTCCCTCCTTTATATTATTATCATCACAGATTGTATCCTTATATATCATGAACCCATTACCATAGATTTTAATGATTATTTTGTGCACTTGCCTATTACATAATATGGGAAAAAAGGAGTTACAAACTATACAAAATACAATAATACTGGCATTTATGTTTACCAATGTTTATCTTTACTATTTGCCATGGACTGAATTGTGTCCCCAAAATTCATGTGTTGAAGCCCCTAAACCAGGGGTGGACAACCCCTGGCACACGTGCCAAACATGGCACGCCAGTAACTTTTGCTGGCACACGAAACCCTCGCTTATAATCTTCCATTTACAATATTTTTCTTAATATCGACTTTTTTATTTTTTAGATAAATTCAGTGTAGGTGCATCTTAGATAAATAATTTTACATAACAAGTTATCTTAAAGAT
>NW_006289713.1:2003381-2004326 GCF_000327345.1 Myotis davidii | reverse complement strand
TGCAAATGACTCAGATTTTGTTGCCTGTGGATTCCCCTAGTATTTTTATGGTTTCCCATCTTACATTTAAGTCCTTTATCCATTTTGAATTTATCCTTGTGTATGGTGTAAGTTGGTGGTTGTTTCATTTTTTTGTATGTCTCTGTCCAATTTTCCCAACACCATTTATTGAAGAGACTGTCTGGACTCCATTGTATGCTCTTGCCTTCTTTGTCGAATATTAATTGAGTGTATTGTCTTGGACCCATTTCTGGTGTCTCAGTTCTGTTCCATTGATCTACATGCCTGTTCTTGTGCAAGTACCAGGCTGTTTTGATTATGGTGGCTTTGTAGTATAACTTGAAATCTGGTATTGTGATTCCTCCAACTTTGCTTTTCTGTCTCAAGATTGCTGCAGCTATTCGGGTTCCTTTTTGATTCCATATAAATTTTTGGAGTATTTGTTCTAGATCTGTGAAATATACTGTTGGTATTTTAATAGAGATTGCATTGAATCTGTGGCTTGCCTTGAGTAGTGTGGACATTTTAATAATGTTGACTCTACCAATCTATGAACACGGTGTATTCTTTCACTTGTTTATATCTCCTCTGTTTTTTCAATATCCGAATACAGGTTTTTTGCCTCCTTGGTTAAGTTTATTCCTAAGTATCTTAATTTTTTTGTTGTTGTTGCAATGGTAAATGGGATTATTTGTTTAGTTTCTCTTTCTGAGAATTCATTATCGGTGTATAAAAAAGCCATAGACTTTGGGGTGTTGATTTTGTATTCTGCTACATTGCCAAATTCATTTATTAAATCTAGTAGTTTTTTGGTAGAATCTTTAGGGTTTTCTATGTACAGTATCATGTCATCTGTGAATAATGAGAGTTTTACGTCCTCCCTTCTAATTTGGATGCTTTTATTTCTTCTTCTTCTCTGATCACTGTGGCTGGGGCTTCCAGTAC
>NW_006289713.1:2001260-2002649 GCF_000327345.1 Myotis davidii | reverse complement strand
CCAACCAAGGCACATGCCCTGGACCGGAATCGAGCCGGGGACCCTTCAGTCCCGCAGGCCGACGCTCCATCCACTGAGCCAAACCAGTCAGGGCAATAAATAGTTTTTAAAAAAGAATCAGCCCTAGCCAGTTTGGCTCAGTGTATAGAGTGTTAGCCTGCGGACCAAAGGGTCTTGGGTTTGATTCCAGTCAAGGGCAGGTACCTTGGTTGCAGGCTGGGTCCTGGTTGGGGCTCAGGCAGGAGGCAACCAATTGATGTGTTTCTCTCACATTGATGTTTCTCTCTGTCTTTCCCTCTCTTTTCCACTCTCCCTAAAAAATCAATGGAAAAATATTCTTGGGTTATTTTAGGAGGATTAATGAAAGACAAACAAACAACAAAAAAAGAGAACCCGCTCTTGGTTTCATTGAATTTTTTTGTATTTTAAAAAAATCTCTGTGTCATTTATTTCTGCTCTAATCTTTATTATTTCCATCCTTCTACTTACTCTGGGGTTTTCTTGTTCTCTTTCTAGTACTCTAAGTTGTAAGGTTAAATAGTTTATTGTTAATTTTTCTTGTTTTTTGAGGTAGGCCTAAAGTACTATGAACTTCCCTATTAGGATTGCTTTTGCTGTGTCCCAGAGATTTTAGGTTGTTGTGTGTTCATTTTCATTTGTTTCCAGGAAGTTTTTTATTTCTTTCTTGATCTCGTTGGTAACCTACTCATTGTTTAATAAGATGCTATTTAGCCTCCATGGGTTAGAATGTTTTGGGGTGTTTTTACTGTAGTTGATTTCTAATTTCATTCCACTGTGATCTGAGAAGATGCTTGATATGATTTCAATCTTCTTGAATTTGTAGACTTTTTTGTGTCCTAACATGTGGTCTGTCTTTGTGAATGATCCATGTGCATTTGAGAAGAATGTATATTCTGCTGCTTTATGATGAAATGTTCTGTAAATGTCAGTTAAATCCATCTAATTCATTGTGTCCTTCTGAGTCACTGTTTCCTTGTTAATTTTTTGTTTGAAGATCTATCCAAGTGAAGTCAGCAGGATGTTAAAGTCCCCTAATATGACTGTATTGCTGTTGCTCTCTCCATTAAAGTCCTCTAGAAGTTTTTTTTTTTAATATATTTTATTGATTTTTTATAGAGAGGAAGGAAGAGAGACAGAGAGCCAGAAACATCGATGGGAGAGAAACATCGACCAGCTGCCTCCTGCACATCCCCCACAGGGGAAGTGCCCGCAATCCAGGCACATGCCCCCGACTGGAATTGACCTTTCAGTCCGCAGGCCGACGCCCCATCCACTGAGCCAAACCGGCTTCGGGCCTCTAGAAGTTTTAAAAATATATTTAGGTGCTCCTATATTGAGTGCATATGTGTTCACCAGGGTTATATCCTT
>NW_006289713.1:1973167-2000986 GCF_000327345.1 Myotis davidii | reverse complement strand
GCTCCGCAGGCCGATGCTCTATCCATTGAGCCAAACCGGTTTCGGCAACCTATGTCTTTTTAAAAAATATATTTTTATTGATTTCAGAGAGGAATGGAGGAGAGAGAGAAGGAATCATTGATTGGCTATCTCCTGCACACCACACACTGAGGATTGAGCTTGTAACCCTGGCATGTGCCCTGACCAGGAATTGAACCCTGACCTCCTGGTTCACAGGTCAACACTCAACCACTTAGTCATGCCGACCGGGCTACCATATGTCTTTTGATTGGGGCATTTACTCCATTTACATTGAAGGTTATTATTGATAGGTACTTATACTAGTATATTGCCATTTTAATTCTGTATGCCTAGATTTCTGTCTTTATTTCTTCTTCTCATTGTAGCAGTCCCTTTAGCATTTCTTGTAATGCTGGCTTGGTGGTGATGTACTCCTTTAGCTTTTTTTTTTTTTCTTTTCTTTTTGTACGGAAAGCTCTTTGTTTCACTGTCTATTTTGAATGATAGCCTTGCTGGATATATCCATCTTGGTTTCAGATCCTAGCTTTCCATTACCTTGAGTACTTCATTCTGTTCCCTTCTGGCCTATAGAGTTCCTGATGAGAAATTAGGTGTCAGCCTTATGGGAGCTCCTTTGTAGGTAACAGTTTGTTTTTCTCTTGCTGCCTTTAAGGTTCTCTCTTTGTCTTTAATTTTTGGCATTTTAATTATGATGTGCCTGGGCATGGGCCTCTTTGGGTTCTTCTTGCTTAAGGTTCTCTGTGCCTCCTGTGTGTGACTTTTTATCTTTTTCCAGGTTAGGGAACTTTTCTGCCATTATTTCTTCAAACACATTCTCTATCCCTTTCTGCCTCTTCTGGCACACCTGCTATTTGAATATTGTTATGTTTCACATTGTCCCACAGCTCCCTGTTTTTTAATTGTTCTTTTCTTTTTGGTTCTCTGATCAAGTGATTTTTTTCAACTCTGTCTTCTAATTTACTGATTCAATCCTCAGCTTCCCCTAATCTTCTGTGTATTCCTTCCAATGTGTTATTTGTGCTATGTCATTATTTGTTTTCATAGTTACTATATCTTTTCTCATACTGTTGCGCATCTTTACCATCATTATTCTGGACTCTATATCAGATAAATTTCTTATTTCCATTTCGTTTATCTCTTCTTCTGGAGAATTCTGTTGTTATTTCATTTTGGGCTTGTTTCCTTGTCTCCTCATTTTGGCTGCCTGTTTGGGTTTGTAACTATGTATTAGGTAGATCTGCTACACCTCTCAATCTCTAGTGCAGGGCTGTGTCAAATGCTGTTTCTGACTAATTAGATCAAGCAGAGACTCAAAGGCTCCAGAGACCGTGACCACCTCTGCCTACAGACGGATAGGATTCTGTCTTGAATTGCCCTCAGGCAATGGTTCACAGGTGTGTCAAGAGTTTTTCAATAGGGTGGGGCAATTGCTTCTGCCTGGAGGCTGTTATTTTTAGTCCCTTAATGGGCATCAGAAACTCCGCACTGTGGGGCAAGGTGTTTCCCAATAGGATGGGTCAACTGTCTTCCCCCCAGGCAAAGCCACCTGTATAGCAAATGTCTGCATAAGAAAGATGACCTCCGGCCTGGCTGCTGTGGCTCAGTGGTTGAGCATTGACTTATGAACCAGGAGGTCATGGTTTGATTCCCGGTCAGGGCATATGCCCAGGTTCCGGGATCGATCCCCAGTGGGGGCACGGGTAGGAGGCAGCTGATGGATGAGTCTCTCATTGATGATTACAGAAATGATGCATGATCAATATTGCCTAGATCTTGACATTCAAAGGCACTGAAAGACTAAGTACCTGTTAATGGTCTCTTTTCTCTTGAATTTTTTTTTTTTTTTTTTTTTTTAAAACCTCCATAGCGTGAGGCAGACTCAGCACAGGAAACTGGGTTGTCTGCCTTCTGAGCTCTAACCCCAAATCCCTTGATCCTTCTGCTCACATAGCTCCAGTCCACTCTGCCCTCCCTCTGGTGGAGCACAAGGTGAGTGGCTCCACAGGGAATTTTGTGCATTGGCCCTTTAAGGGGGTGCCTGTATTTCTAGCCATCTCTCCCTGTTAGACAGCAACCTCGCTGTTTTTCACAGCCAGATGTTATATCAGTTCTGATGCTCTCTGCTGGGGGGCCCAGCTTGGGGATTAGACCCCAGAATTCTCAGTGGCAACCCCCCACAGCTGAGATAGCTCTTTGGAACTTCAGTTGCTGTCTGTGGGAGCCCAGCCAGCTCTTTCGGGCCTCCACCCCTCCTACCAGTCTCTATGCGATCTCCACTTTCTGTCCTTGGTTATCAGGGTTTTCTCCAGTGAGTCTTCTGTTGATTATTCAGGAAGTTTTTCTGTATTTTAGTTGTAATTCCAGTTTGGTTCTGGAAGCACACTGACTCTGCTACCATTTTTAATCTCCTACTACTGACATCTTAACAAGATCGTCTCCCAATCCATTGAACACAGTATTTCCATTATGTCTTTTTTTTAATTTTCCCAGCAATGTTTTGTAGTTTTCAGTGTACAAATGTCTTTTGTCTTTTTGATTAATTCCTAAATATTTTAATCTTTGTCATGTTATTGTGAATTAAACTACTTTTGTAATGAATTTCAAATTGTTCATTTCTACTAATTTTGCTTTCAGTGGTTTATGCTTTACCTAGGTATTGATTTCTTGGAGTTCATCCTCTTTAGGTTTAGCTTCTTGAATATATAGGTTCATATCTTTTGCCTAACTTGGCACTTTTCAGCCTTTTATTACCTCAAAATTTTCAGCATCATCTGCTTTCTTTTCTTCTTGTGGAATGACATGAATGTTAGATCTTTGTGTCCCTCAGATACCTGCGAATCTGTTCTTTTTATAAAATCTTTTTCACTTTGTAATTCAGATTGAATAATCTCTACCTCTCTTCAAGTTCACTGTATCTTTCCATTCTGCTATTAAGTTTATACATTCAGCTTTTTGTTTTGCTTACTTTATTTTCTAGTCCCAATATAGTAACTTTGGATTTCTTTTGCTGTCAAGCTTCTCTTCTGCAGATTGGGAAAAGGCCTTCATTGCTTTTATGTTTTCATCTAAGTTGGGGGCTATCTGTGCAAGGCACCAACTTCCTTGACAGGACCCTGTGTCCAGACTGACATGTTGACCCATTGCCGCTGGGGACTGGGCATGCAGCGGTTCTCAACCTGTGGGTCGCAAACAATGAAAATACATCCTGCATATCAGATATTTACATTACGATTCGTAACAGTAGGAAAATTAGTTATGAAGTAGTAATGAAAATAATTTTATGGTTGGGGGTCACCACAACATGAGGAACTGTATTAAAGGGTTGTGGCATTAGGAAGGTTGAGAACCACTGGTAGAGTTTATTTTTGATACTGATAAGATTTTGAAGCCTCTGAAGGCCAAAGGATCAGGAAGTGTCTGCAGAGGCCTTGATTTATGGGGTGGTATACCCTCTCACGATGAGGAATTCAGCACCCATCTGTGCCAGAGCCAGGACCCTAGGCTGCAGTCAGGGGGCACTAGGTGTGTGGAGCAGGGGGCTAATGGCAAGACACTAGTGCCTGTGGCCAACCACTGCCTTCTTCAAGCTGGAGCCAGACCTCCCTGAGGGTAGTTTGATACTCACACCTGCAGTCACAGGCCTCAGGGACCATCAACAGTATCTCCAACCAGGCACAATTCCAGAACCCGCAGTGTTCTAAAACCACCTGCCTTGGCCCTGGCCAGTGTGGTTCAATTGGTTGGGCATCATCCTGTGCACCAAAAGGTTGCTAGTTCGATTCCCAGTCAGGGCATATGCCTGGATTGTGGGCTTGATCCCTGGTAGGGGTTGTACAGGAGGCAGCTAATCAATGTTTCACTCTCATGTCAATGTTTGTCTCTCCTCCTTTTCTCTCTAAAAATCAATTATGAAAAAAAATCTTAAAAAAAACAAAAACCTGCACTGACCCCTCAAGCTCCGATAGAGATGAATACTGACTGGGAGCAGAATCACCTACAGCCTTTGTTTTTAGAATTTATTTTTAAATATTCTATGGGACACTTCACTGATGCCCACCAGGCAGCTATGCATGCTGTGCAGGTGGCCACATGCATGGAGTCAGGGGTTCCAGGACATCTATTGTGGCCTTATGCTGCTGATGCCAAGGCATATCCATGGGAATAAGTCCAATCTATGTTGTCTTAAAAAAAAAACAAAAAACAAACCAACAAACAGAGCTGCTCTGGGTACCTTAGTTGGTTGGAGCATTGTCCAGCATACCAAAAGGTTGTGGGTTTGATCCACATTTGATGTGCATATTGGGAGGCAGCCTATGGTGTTTCTCTCTCACATTTATGTTTCTCTTTCTCCCTAAAAATCAATAAAAACATATCCTCGGGTGATTTGAAAAAAAGAAAAAAAGGCAAAAGCAGCAGGGTTTAAAAGAAGTGGTGTTGTGATCAGAGTTTTGTGCTTGGAAAACTAATTTTTGCACAGAATAAACACTGGAGCTTTGCTGGCGTCTCTGTGCCCCTTCCCAGACACAGAAATGATGGGACCAGGCTGGAGATTTGCACAAAGGGGAAGAGAAGCAGAGAAGGGGTGCTCCCACCATTATCCCAGGCATGGACCCTGCAAGGCCACACCATTTCCACATCCTTTGGGAAAACCAAGGCTCCCAGAGAGGCCAGGGCAGGCCCAGGAGCCCTACCTGCACCTGAGGAGAAAATGGTCACAGGTTGTCTCAGGCCATTCTGGGGTGCACTTTTGAGCAGGATGCTCTGCAGTGGACATGGCACCAGGAATGCTGCTCTGGAATACTGTGAGGCAGAGCTGGTCATCTGGACTCATTCCTACAGCTTCTGCTACACCCACCAGGTATATGAAGCATGGAGACGAGGCTGAGGGATCCCAAGACATGAGCAAGGAAAAGGGCTGTCCAGATCCTGCTACCTGGACCTGTCCCCTCCACACATTGTGCATGCCTGCAGCATCCCAGGTGTTGGGGGAGCCAACTCTCTGTGAGCCAGGTGTCAGAACAGGAGTTGTAGACAGAATGGGGTAAGGGTGGTTTAGGGGAAAATGCCACTTTGGGAGTTCCTACTACAAAGGTGGCCCCCACCTTGGAGCCAGCACACAGGCTCTCATCCCATTCCTGCAGGTGTCCTCCTCAGAGAGAAGCACAAGGTGTGAATGCCCTTTTTGCTCTGTGAAATGCCCCAGCCCCTCCTGGGATGCGCTGGGCTCAAACCTCCAAATCTTGCCCCTGGAGCTGGTTTTCTGTTAGCACCAGGTTGTTAAAGTGGGGATCCCACACCAGCTGCTGCCGCACTGGAGAACCTGTTAACAATGCAGACTCATCCCCAAGCAGAAGCTTTCTCAGCACAGGGAACAGGTAAAGCCAGGAAGTGAAAGCTGATCAGGCCTAGGCAGTGGTCTTTTTAATGCCATGATGCCCAGAGACTGGCTGCCCCAGCAGAGAGAGACCGTTTCCTTCCTCAGGACAGATGATGCAGGCATCCTGTTATGTTTCTGGCTGCCAAAGGCTGGTCTTCTCTATGTTCCCATGTCCTCAGTCTCCTCTGCAGAGAGAAAGTCTTGGTATTTTGCAGGAGCTGATGGCTCTGCCCCAGGCCCTTGTCTGTCTGGGGTATGGGATATGAAGATTGTGGTTTGGGCCCCGGCCTCCCCAACTAAATCCACCCCATTGTGAACTGAGCAGTTCCTGGGGCAGAGGAGGAGAGCCTTTCAATAAGGGCAAGAAAGGAGGGGAAAATACATTTGACCCTTATAACAACACATTTGAACTGTACGGGTGCACTTATATGTGTATTTTTCCCCAATACATGTTGTACATGTATTTTCTCTTATGATTTTAACTAGAGGCCTGGTGCCCAAAGTTCTTGCACGGGGCGGGTGGGGGAGGGGGCGTCCCACAGTCAGGCCTGTGCCCTCTTGCAGTCTGGGAGCCCTTGGGGGATGTCCAACTGATGGGTTAGGCCCGCTCCCTGTCGGACATCCTTAGCGCTGCCACGGAGGCGGGAGAGGCTCCCGCCACCACTGCTTTGAGTGGCGCTCCCTGTGGGAGTGCACTGACCACCAGGGGCAGCTCCTGTGTTAAGCATCTGCCCCCTGGTGGTCAGTGTGCATCATAGCAACCGGTCATTCCCCTGTTTAATTTGCATATTAGCCTTTTATTATATAGGATAATATTTTTTTTCTAGCTTTATTCTAAGAATACAGTATATAACACATTAAAATATGTGTTAATCAACTATGTTACCAGTAAGGCTTCTGGTCAACAGTAGGCTATTTGTAGTTAAGTTTTAAGAGAGTCAAAGATTTTTGACTATATTGTTCAAGGGTCAATTGTATAATTTGTTTCAAAATCAAAAGCTAATCATTTGGGAGGAAAAATGTTTAAGACAATGGAGTTTTTCAGTGGAGGAACCCTCATCTCATAGTCCTGTATACTGGCCCCTCCCGGGAAGGGGACTGTCATGTACAAAGAGCATTTAATTAATTTATTTATTTCTTTACACATAACTGAAGTGATGTTACAGTACATAAGTTATTTACAACTGTGCAGTAATGTGTTGCAAAATAAATTATCTAGAAGGCAGCAAAAAGTACATTGTGAATGTGTATAAAACTGTACAGCGTTTACGGGTACACTTTTTATATGATTATTGGCTCTGTAGTGTTTCAAGTTATGTTCTCAGAAAGAGAAACAAAATGCCCAAGATTAAAGGAAAAAATATACAAACCACGTGGATTTGACTCCATTAAAAACACAACTGGAGAGTCCTGGCTCTGTGTCCCTCTGTGGCAGGCAGGTGGGCGGCGCAGCTGGCCCTCGCACAGCACAGCGTCCCAGCCCCAGTCTGAGGCCTGTGGCTGTCAGCAGCTCCATGGCAACAGGACAGCAGCAAGGATGGCACTCTCCCTGCCCTCCAACCTGAAGGTCATTGTTTGTGAGAAGTGGACGCCTTAATTTTATTTCCTTTAGTTGATCAGAATGGAACAAGAGATTTTTAAAAACGAAATCCATTCGGCAGCTCCTGAAATGCCCGTGCAGCTGGCTGGAAAACAGATCCCAAGGCTGCCGTGTCCGTGTCCCCGGGGTCTCCTTGTCCTCTCTTGGCAGCTGGTATAAAAGAGAAGTGCTCCAGGGGGGCAAAGTGCAGGGTTTTCCCTGGGTGTTCCCACCTGAGGGACAAGGTCTCCTTCCGCCACCTGGACTTGGCAGCAGTGCTGGGCTGACCCATGTGGCCCTTGCTTGTGTCCTGTGCAGTTGTCCTTGTGGTACATCAGGCTGGCAGAAGCACGAAGTCGTCATTGACGTCTACCATGGGCACATAGAAGGAGGGCACCTCATTCACACACAGGGACTTGTGCCCGGCCGGGTCCAGCTCCTGGACCTTCAGCTGCCACTCCATTCTCTGCACAGCATTGAGGGCTGCAGCCTCATGCTGCTGCCGCATCAGGAGACACGTCTGCATGGAAAGCATAGTAGGTGAGGGAAGTGGAAACAAGACCCTGACCCAGCCCCCAAGTACCCAATTAAGAGGACTGGGCCTGGGCCCCCACTGCCACTCCCCCTGCCGCAATACCCACTGGGAGGATGGGGTCGAGGGACCTGGGCCAAGCTCTGGCAGCAGGATGGCCTGCCCCTCTGAATGGCCCATAGCACCATCCCTGGTCTTCTCATCCTACCCTGTGAGTAGTCTGGCTGACCACATAAGGAGACTATCCCTGCTCTGTGTCCTCATTCTCCATGGATTTCACAACAGCATCTAATTAGAATTTGCAACTGATTTTCTTTTGTTTACAATTCTAATTTATGTGTGGTGATATTGATTTCATTTGCATTTATAGAAGTTGTGTCTTTTATTTATTTTTTTAAAAATATACTTTATTGCCCTGATCGGTTTGGCTCAGTGGATGGAGCGTCGACCTGCAGACTGAAGGGTCCCAGGTTCGATTCTGGTCAAGGGCATGTACCTTGGTTGAGGGCACATCCCCAGTGGGGGGTGTGCAGGAGGCGGCTGATTGATATTTCTCTCTCATTGATGTTTCTAACTCTCTATCCCTCTCCCTTCCTCTCTGTAAAAAGTCAATAAAATATATTAAAAAAATAAAATAAATAAATAAATCCATCAGTTTGTCCTGGCTCTGCTATATCCAAGCATCTGGGATTTGATTTTATTATAGAGAGGAAGGGAGAGGGATAGAGAGTTAGAAACATCGATGAGAGAGAAACATCGATCAGCTCCCTCCTGCACACTCCCTACTGGGGATGTTGCCCACAAGCAAGGTACATGCCCTTGACCAGAATCGAACCTGGGACCTTTCAGTCCACAGGCCAACGCTCTATCCACTGAGCCAAACAGGTTAGGGCAGAAGTTGTATCTTTTAAAAGTACACTTCATTTTTAAAAAGGGTTATCTAGGGTTTAGTATTAAAATGTTTAATCTTCGTGGGTATATTATTAAATGGATATTAAATTATATTAAATAGGTATAGTTAAAAACAAATAATGACCCACTGGATTACTGAAATGGGACATAACCAAATGTAGCACCTGTGGGTCCAGGGTTGGGCACATTTTGGGAACAAAGGGGATTTAAACATGGCAGGTAGTAAGTAGACCATACTTTGGATTAACAAAGTTTGACTCTGTTACAGTGACTGTACAGAAAAATAATCTTTTCTTAAGTGTGCACACAAATATTTGGGATGGAATATCACAATGTATAATTTGTTTTACAATAACTGTTCTTTTAAAAGTGTGTTGAGGGTGGGGGATAAAAATCCTCCATCTTTAGTCTTCTGGAAATAACCTCTGAGTGCTGCAACATGGAAGCCATGGCTCTGCATTGTCTTCATGTGTACACTGCAATGTGTCTGAACCTCAAGATAAACCCATTTCATAAGCAGCTCAGATACCTTCACAGGCTGGGCCATGTTTGCCTAATTTAAAATATTTTGTAGTAATTACATCTTCAGATGTTCCCATACTCCATTTAATCACAGAATTATCAATGGGCTTCTGGGTTTCTATTTTATTGGGTTGTTCCAATGAACTTTTTTTTTTTTTTTACATTTCCCCGAGTTTTAAATGACTCAAGGAGACTTGCTAGGTTAGGTGGCCAAAATATTGTGAAATTTGATAAATACTATTTACCCTACAAAACTACCAAATGACACGTCCCCAACTGCAGGAACTTGCAGGGGAAGCTAGCAGTGTGTCTTCTAAATAGGATCTAATTTATCTTGTGGCTCTGAAACAAATGGTCACACAACACATGGCCTCATGAAGGTGTGGCTGCTTCATCTTCATAAACTGACTACATTCTTCACTAATTTCTTTTTCTATCCACCTTTTTTCTTATTAGTTTGTAAGTTCTTTGGACCATTAAGGAAACTGGACATCTGTGGCATTTTTAATGTACAAAGTCTAATTTTAATGTGGTTAAAGATTATTTCTCTTTTTATTGGGAAATCTTCCCTGTGGCTCCCTTCAAGCTTGGCTGAGAGCAACGGTGTGACTGCACTGTCACCTGGAAGCTGGGCCTCACCTCAGCTGCACCTGCACCCACATCATGATGAGATGCTAAGACCTGAAATGCCACATGGGCTCACTGTTCTCTGCTCTGTGTTTTGTGTCTACCTCATGTGATACCTGTGTGCACTGCTATGGCATCATGGTCATGGGCCGTTGAGGTAAGGAGCACAGGTTAAGGCTGGAATCCTGGAAACACTGTCTTACTCTCCAAGTACAGGTAATACAGGGTTGGGAATGGGGGAGCTTGGGGCTCCCCTCCACCAACTCTGTAGCTCGCAGTGAGAAGAGCAGCAGGCACAGTCCACTCAGCCCTGCCTAATGGAGCTTCCTAGGGTGGTGCTGCCCTGTGTGTTAATTTTGTAACTGGCTCATTATTGTTGCTAAGTTTTACAGCTCGTTCTCATGAGTGACCCCATGCCCATGTGCAACTCTAGCAACTGAAGATGAGGATGTGCTTCTTACTTGCTAATCTTTCTATCTCCCACCCATCCTCTGGCCTGCTGCACTGGTCAGCACATCCAGAGCAGTGGTGATGGGTGTATGCTGTGGAGGGCTCAAGATGGGGTCCCACAGAGGTCTGACCGCCAGCTGGTGACAGGAGCTGCTCCCCGCATACCTGGACAGGAGGGAAGATACTCTAAGGAGGCAACATGGGGGTAGGGATACCCTGAAAGTATTTGCTGGGTTCAGAGAGTCTGAAACTGTCACCTCCAAACATGGGACCCAGCAGCAGCCTCCCCGCATCCCAGAAAACTCCTGGGGGCTCCCAGCCCAAGTAATGTTTGAGGGGAGTACAGTGCACTCACCTTCATGCGGTCGTACTTGTCATCTACATCCTGGAGCCAGGAGATGAACTGGCGGGCATTGAAACGATCTCTCACAGACTTGTTTTCGTCACCCTGGAGGAGAAATCAATCAAGTATGGGCGTTTGATAGAGGAACAATGGAGAAAGCAAACCTTCAGGGTGTTTCAAATCCTCCTTCCTAAGTGAAGAATGAAAGCTGTAGTCTCATTCCTGAATCCACATGCTGTCATCATGCTAAAAGACAAACCAGTATGACCCTTGGTCATCCTCCTCCCCATATAGCTTGCGTAATATGCCTGGGTGGATGCGGTCTGTGATGGAGCTGCCCTGGCGATGACTTGGTACTGTCCATGAGGGCTTTCTGCTTGTCTTTTACGATACCCATATAGGAAACAGAATTGGGAAGCCCTCAGATTCTGGCCTGCACTGTTTCTGGAGGCCACACACAGGCACATGGTAAAGCTGGTGATGGTATGTGTTTTAACTTCTGGTTGTAAACACTGGAAGTAATTTTTTTTTCTTCGTAAAGGGTGTTTGACAGGCCCGAAGTGGTTGAAGGCCAGCCTCCTGGTTTCACTCTGTAGGAGTACTACACCTTGAGGTCACCATTCTCAAGTACGGCAACATCTCTGCCTGCGATGGACTGCAGTTTACAAACAGGGATGCTTTAGGAAGGACCAGGAGATTTTTCTCCCTGGATGCTGGAGTGGATGGCGTGCTGAGAAGAACATGTGAAAATCTCTCAGCCACAGGTACATGAACAACGGACCACCTGGTGGCTGAGCCCAGGCTCCACACCAAACATATTTGCCGGGAAGAAGTGCACACTGAGGCCTTCTCTCTTGAACCTTCAGAAGGAATGTAGGAAATCCCTTGAAGATCACCAGATTCCTTTCCTTTTTTTGTTTTAGATGCAAACCTTTGAAGCACCTAACCCTGAAGTAATAATCACTTGATCCCCAACCAAGTATTTTGTTTTATAGTTTGTTGACATATGTTTTGTTTTAGAAAAAACTTGTCTCGATGCATAGTATGTTAAGTGGGGAAACTTTCAAACATATCCTTCAAGAATGTATGTTAAGTGAATGGAAAATCTTTAATGTACTAATTTTAAAAAATTTTAACTAAAACCATTAAACCCACTGTATGATACCACAGTCAAATCAGAAATGCTGCTCAGAACCCTAGGGGTCCATGTGATCCTGACACAGCAGGAGTTCATGCCAGCCAGGGTGCCAGGAGGTGCATCTGTCAGTAGGGCTCTTGGTGCCAAGGCCTGAACAGTGAAGGGGGGCAGCAGGAGAGGCCCAAGAAAACAACAGTATTCTGGGAAAGTCAACATGAGCGGGGCAAGAAGCAGAGGGCAGGCCCAGAATGATGCACACTGGGTTGTTTCTAAAAAAGTCAGTGGTTGCTAGGGAAGAGAATATATTGGGGAGTAAAACCCAGAGCAGACAGCCTCAGGAGGCCAGGCCTGAGTGCGGCAGGCAGTAGGAGGTAGGAGAAGCAGCCAGGCTTAAAGATGGACAATTGGGGACATGAGAGACCACTTTGCACAGTTTAAATTTTAACTGTGTCCATGGATGGGTAAGAGGCAGCTGAAATCTCCTGAAGCTTGGGGTTGCCAGCAGACAGAGCCACTTAATGGGACAGTTTTGCACCCCAGCAGATCAATGGGGGCAGGGGCACCCAAATGTTTAATGACAGGTCAGGTTTGGTGGGGGAAGCAAAGGGTATGACCACATGGGACAAATCTAACCCTGTGGGTAAGGGGAGCCAGGATGATCAGCTGGGGTGGATGAGGCAGGGCCTCTCTGGAGGACAGATGGGCATTGCTCTGGACTCTGCTGCCCAGCCTGAATCAGATCAGTAGGGAAGTTCTAACAGGACTCTGGGGAGTTGGAAGGGAACCACTGCTATGCTAAGAGCCATACCTCTTGGCCCTTGGCTACAGGGCCTGGCTGCCAATGTCACCATGCTAATGCAAGGCCATCATTATCCCCAGCATGATAGCCTCCTATGGGGGTCTTTGCTGCAGAGGCTATTTATGCAGCAGCTCTAGGTGCTGCTCATCCTAATCATGTGTATATTTTAGAGCAGTGGTTCTCAACCTTGGCTGCACATTAGAATCACCTGAATCTTTTTAAAATCCTTATTTCTGGGCCTCATCCTCCGGAAATTCTGTTTCATTGTTACTAATGTTGTGGCCCCACCCCATAACAAAGAAACAGAATTTCTGGAGGATGAGGCCCAGAAATCAGGATTTTAAAAAGATTCCCAGGTGATTCTAATGTACAGCCAAGGTTGAGAACCACTGTTTTAGAGGAAAGTTTAACTCTTCATGTGACTGAAACTAAGGCCCAGTCCAACCCAGTGACCTAAGAGCTTGTGTTTGTGAGAACCCTGGAATGGGGCCTCAAAGAGCCCATGCAGCATCTCATGACATCAGCATTACATGTACTGCTATCTGATCACCCCTGCCTCCCTTGTCCCGAGGACAGACCTGCTCACGTATTCAGAGTAGTTTGTGGGGGCACAGATCTTCTTAGGAGACAAGTGTGAGTGCACAACCTTGGCAACCACTGACCTGACTTTCCAGAGGCATGTTGTAGACCTCAGAGTCCAGCAGCATGGTGCAGGCACTAAATGGCACCGCCTGATTCGCGATGGTCCTCGCTGCCCGGCAGTGAACCCGCAGGATCTCCTGTTCACAGGAGACGATCAGTTTTTCCTGGAGGACAAAAACCATATGAGCCAATCCCAACATGGCCAGATATGTCCCAGGCTCACAGTCCCCCATGCAAGACCTCTTCTTACCCGTTCGATACTGTGCTGCAGGCGCAGCTTTCCCCTCACAGCCTCCTGCTGCTTGAACAGCTCCTTCAGGGGCTCCGCCAAGGAGGGAGGGGGTGCAATCTATAGTCACAAAGAGTGAGAGGGAGGGGGGTTAGTGGAAGCTGGGAACCTGCACCAACAATAGTGACTAAGTCTGACCTGAAGACACACCTATGGTCCCACAAAATGTAGGCACACTAGGGAATTTCCTGGAAACAATTAGATGCTCATACACGAGAGCAGGCAAATGAACAATGGCACAGACCCTGGCCCAGAAAGGAGCACTATGCAGCTATGAAAAAGAATGAAGGGGAATGAGTTCCAGAGATGGTGTGAAGTGTAAAAAGCAAAGTACAGAGTGTCTACACTGCTACCCTTCATGCAAGAAAGTAGAGATCAAGAACACATATGCTGTGTTGTTTGTGCAGAAAAAATATGACAAAGACAGAAGAAGAGCAAATGGGGCAGAGGAGAGGAGGAGGATGTCCCCCAAATAAACTCTAACACCAAATGGGATGCAGGCGCCAACATGGAACACATGCAACAACAGAGCCTGACAATCCTGCTGGGGGTCAGAGTGGGGAAGTGAGGGGCCTGGATTACTTTGGAAAAGATATCATTAGGCGAAAGACCAGAAGAACCACCATAAATGCCATCTAACCAGTGCAGGCATTTCATGGATGGGCCAGCACTTGTGAAATGAGACATGTATACTGGGAGTGAACAGGCCAATAAACACCTTGCAGTAAGAAGAACCGAGTCTCTCTCTTAAAGAAGGAAGATGCGAGCACATGACGAAGTCAAGATTTCAATGTAGACCAGATAGAGGGATGCAGAGTAACACACCTCACCTGGCTATGTCACTCAGGACAGTGACCACATCCTGCACCCAGGATGTGGTTTCTAAGCACCATTCCCACTAGAAGGAACCACGTGCCTAATGACAGGACTCAGCTGGAACATCTTTTGAGGCTGTAAAGTGAGAGCATGCTCAGAAAGATGGAGCAACCTAAAGGAGCTCCTAATGGCTAAGGCTGGAACAATTTGCACACAAAATAAGTAATGGTGATTCATGTTGGATTACAGGAGCATTCCAATCAATAGACATAGAGAGAGGGAAGTAGACAATAATCATTAGGCCAACACCACAGGACTGACTGCTGCAGATAAGATTCATTAAGGAGACTAAAATAGGCACAAGCTCGAGGATAATAGGCCTTAAGAGTTTCACAGTACCTTCCCCAAGATATTTATCATCTAAAAAGGGAAAGACAGCAATTCGCCACAATGCGACTGCTGACACCAAGAACAAGACATAACACACCAAGACCTCACGTCACATCTGTGCAGTCTCACTAAAAACATGTCCCTCCATCCAGGTGTGGACATTAGACCAAACATCTAATCAATATTCCTCAAAAAGGTCATCAAACTGTGCCTTTCAAGGAAGACAAGGAGTGAATGACCAACCATAGCCCTAGAGACCCAGGAGGAGATGCATCCGAGCCCAGTGAGGGCACAACATATACTCCGTGCTTTCAACTCTGTCAGTCTAAAATAAGCTCAAAATAAGACATTAGAACATCTAGCTGGTCTCTTCAATGGCACACCTCGCTTAACAGGCTCTGCTCCATCCCCTCTGCCTCAAAGGACCCAGCCCCATGGGGTCTTGGTGTGCCTTTTTCTTCTGACTCTACTGGGCCACCCATAGGTGGTACCAGGAGGGAAGACACAAACACAGTGGCGCATCTAGGTGTAAGCCTTTCCTGTTTTCAGGTTTTAGTATTTCTAAGGCACCACCATTTCTGGATCCTCAAGAAAAAGCACCAAGACCTGGTGCCACAGCTGCTGGAACAAGGTCTCAAGCCTCTGGCCTGGTGAGAAATCCAGGAAAGCTTGACCGCTGTTGCCCTCACTCAACAGCCTGGGTGCTCAATTATGTGGTAACAGGAAGTAAAACAGAGCTTTCTTCTAAAAAGGCATGAATCCAGTAGAAGTAGAGATGTATAGACCACTGACAGGGTGAACCCTGGGTAGTAGGAGTATAATGACATCTACTATTTTATTTTCTAAACTTTGTCATGGTACTCTTTTATTTTGGTAACTAAAATTTAAACAATAAAACAACAAAAAAGACTCACCAAACAACACATCTTAGGCCAGAATTTTCAGAATCTAGTGACCCAGATGAAGGCAGACAGCTGGTCCTCCCAGGCCCGACAAGGGCAAGGTTGCCTCAGTCTCCCCTCCCTAGAACAGCTCGGGGTTAGTGTACCAGGAGAAGGGAGTGTTATGCTAATGACATCCCACTGGGTTCAAAACTAGCCATGCTCCCTGGGAACAAAGTGCTGGGCTGGACAGGAAGGGTGGTGGCCCTGGTAGTTGGGCCCCCATGCCTCAGCCACTGAACCTGATACTCAGAGCCACTCATCCTCATGCAGAAGATGCTGGGTGTCAATCCTGGTTAGCTGAGCCTACTGCCTGATGGAGAGCCAGCATAGATACTGACTTTTGGAACGTGAAGATCTGACAGTAGAACACGTATACCCAACATGACCCTCCTTTGGGACAGGAAGTTCCCTCTGGGGAATCCTGACCAGTATCCTTTCAACAGCTGTGACTGAGGCTCATTCTGGGCCTAATAGGCAAATCAAACCGAAGCCCTGGCTTTTCTTCAAAGGGGTGGAATGGTCTAAGAAATGAAGCAAGTCAACTGCACACTGTGTGAACAGGTAACCCCTGGGAGCACATTAGGCTGGAGTCCTGGAAAGCCAGGAAAGTTGTGGCTGAGCAGAGGGCAGAGATCTGTCTCCACTATAAAAGGATCTCTTTGCCTGCTGTGCAGAGAACAGACCCCAATGGGCAAGGAGGAAGCAGGAGCTGGCCTAGGTGAGAGAGTGGAGTGGGACAAGCAGTGACATGGGAGGTGCTGGCCTGCAGAACCCCATATAGATGAATTTGCTCATGGCATGAGGATAAGAGTGAAGGATGACGTGCAAAGCGGGGATTAAATGTGTCATATCTGTACAGACCAAGAGTCATCAGGTTGAGGTGGAGGGTGAGCCATCGACGGATGAAAACGACTGAAAGAAAATGGAGGATCCAAGCT
Organism: Myotis davidii; assembly: GCF_000327345.1. Classification (NCBI taxonomy): domain Eukaryota; kingdom Metazoa; phylum Chordata; class Mammalia; order Chiroptera; family Vespertilionidae; genus Myotis; species Myotis davidii. The sequence continues at coordinate 1,984,667 of NW_006289713.1, read as the reverse complement.
GGTTTGGTTCAGTGGATAGATCATTGGCCTATGGACTGACGGGTCCCATTTGATTCCAATCAAGGGAACATGCCCAGGTTGCAGGCTCAATCCCCAGTAGGAGGCATGCAGGAGGCAGCCGACAAATGATTTTCTCTCACCATTGATGTTACCCTCCATCTTCCTTCCTCTCTTAAATCAATAAAAATATATTTAAAAAAGAAAGAAAATAGAGGCCCTGGGTACAGTGCAGAGACAGGTGGGTGCTGAGGACAGACTCGCTTGGGTAGAGAAGCCTGGAAGCCCAATGAAGGGTGTGCTTTGAGCAGGTGACAAAGGTGCCAGGGTCACTTAGGGCTCCAGTGGGAGGAGAACTGAGGCCTGACCTCAGGTCAGTAACATGGAACCGCTGGGAACCAGGATAAGAGGTGTAGAGGAGTTCAAGGGTGACGGGCTGGGGTTGGAGCCAGGCTATACATCCCCGTGGAGGCCTTTAGCTGTTAAAACAATTTGAGAAAACTCTTTTGCTCTTGGCTGCTTGAAGATTGACTGCCATAATGAATGACACAGTTAACTATCTGGACCAGTAAGTTCATGAGCCAACAGGTTACTTCAACAGAAACAAATGGTCATTGATGTCCTTCACCCTGGGAAGGCAACAGTACCTTAGACAAATTCAGAGAAAACTAGCCAAAATGTGTAAAACACACCAAATGTCATCTTTGTATTTGGATTCAGAACCCATTTTGGTATGACAGCTGCTTTGGTATGATTTATGATTCCTTGGATTATGCAAAAAAAAAACAACAGACTTGTATAAGAAGACCTCAAGAAAAACAGAAAGAAATGCAAAAACGGGAATGATGAAAGTCAGGCAGGAACTGCAAAGGCCAATGCTGGTGCTATTAAAAGTGAACTGGAGAGTGGAATCTTCAGTGACTATCTGTGGTGATTGTGTAGATTTTTCATAAGAGGACTAATAAATTAAGAACTTTTATGTGGAAAAAGGGGGGGGGAGTTTAAAGGAGGCACTGAGATACAGAAAGGGGGAATGCTGTGCAGGTGTGCCTGACATGGAGGTGGGGGTCTTGGTCAGCAAAACATTGGGGAGACTAGGGACTGAGCAGCACCAGGATTGGCTCTAGTTGGAGATATGCAGAGTGCGGCCACAGCAGTGGGTGACAGACAAGAGGGTGTGAGCATGGACCCAAGGGCACTCAATGCCTGCACTGGATGGGGAGATGACATAGGAAAAATGATGAATGACAAAGAGGAAACTGGATCTCCTGACCCAGAGGGATTGTATCAATATGGACATCCATGTTGGAGGGTGGTCCCCAGGATGGCACACCTACTCCAAGCTCTGGCATCCCAACAGTTTGGCATTTGCATTTAGACATATAGCAAACAGGGTCCTGACCCATTGACTGGCACCCTTGGGGTCTGGGGCTCCACCTTGGCACTCACCACTGGGATGTGCAGCTTGCTGAGCGGTTTGCCATCTAGGAGGTAGGAGCCTGTATAGGTGACGTACTCAGCGTAGCACTGGGGTGCCTGTGGGGTGATGTAGCAGAGGATCTTTCGCTTTTCCTCGATCTTCTTCCTGATCTGTAAGTATTCAAAGTACGGGTTGGATCTGTCACTGTGGTAGGGCTCTATATCATCCAGCTTTATGGCATCGACGATGGCAGCCAGTGTCTGCTGGATCACCTCCCGTGTCTGCTGTGTGGACGTGTTCATTTGCTGCTGCAGCTGCTGGCTGGAACGCTGAAAGCGGCGTTTGCGTGGGTGCTGGGCCTGGGGGTCCTCCTCTTCAGAGCATCGACCCTTTGCTCTGGGGGTAGGGGCAGGGGCAGGTTCTTTCTCGGAAGGAGGCGAGCTCTGCTTGTTCTGGTTGGCCAACATCTGAGCCCGGTTCCTGGTCATGCGCTGGGGGATCTCCTCCACTTTGGGGGCTTTTGGGGCTTCGGCTGTGGGTCTGGGTTCTGGTTCTGTAGTTTCAGTCTGGACGCTTCCTGAAGGCCCCTCAAGCCCAGCACTGTCATGGGGGCCAGCCCCGTTCACCACCTGTGCCTGTGCAGGGCTGTCCCCAGAGGGCTCAGGTGTGCTGTGGGATGCTGCCAAGGGGTCTGGGCCCTCTACCTCCTCGTCTCCACTACCTAGTGGATGCTGCTCTGGGGGTGCTGGTGTGAGCCCCAGGCTGGAGTCGGAGGCCTCAGGGGCCCTCCCCTCTGACACAGCCTCGGCTTCCACCGTGGTTTCCAGAACAATGTCTGGCTTTGGCCCCTCTGAGGGCAAGGGCTCAGGCTCAGGCTCAGCAGGGAGCCGGGTAGTTGCCTGATCAGGAGATAGCACGAGCTGTTCCTCAGCAGCTGATGCAGCCACATCCCCACCATTCAGGACCACAGGGGCCCCTGCAGGGGTACTTTCTGGAGGAACAAGAGGACTCTCTTCTACAGGTTCTGTTTCGACATCAGAAGCATCTTTAGTTTGCAGAGGAAGCTCTGGCAGTGAGAAGGGCCCCAGGTCCAGGTCGTCCTCAGAGTTGGGGAAAGCATCGGGCCAGGGCACTGGATCAACCTGTCCCAGGGCAGAGAGACTGTGGCCATTTTCCAAGAAGGTATTTTCCAGAGAACCCAGAGCCTCCACCTGAGTCACGGTGGTCACACACGCAGGCTCCGGGGGCACATCAGGGGCCGCTTCAGGAAGCGACTTGCAGTTACTAAAGAAGGACTCCAGCCTGGAGGAAGAGGCGAAAGGGGCTGATTCTTCTGCAGTGGAAATGGCGGCTGGGATTGCTTCTGCAGAGGCATCTTTAACTTCCTCAAGTCCTGGCTCAGGGATGGGCAGAGGATATGGGACAGGGGAGACTGGGTAAGAGGGCTCTGTGGTGCTGAAGGGCCCAGGTGCAGCAGCGTGGAGGGACTCGGCAGGACAGAAATGTTTTGGGGACTCTGAGAATCTCTGTGGAGACTTAAGCATAAGGTCCGATCCCATGGGCCAGCTGACAGGGTTTTCAGGGGCACTCCCAATTAGGCTAGAAGAGAGGCCCTGCTCCGAGGTAGCAGGATGAGCCCACTCAACTGGCTCCTCTGTGATTACCGTGCTGAAGGGGCCCTCATCCAGGGGCTCCAGGTAGCTGGGCTCTGGGGGGATGATGGCAGCGGTGGCCTGCTGGTCCTCTGTGGCATCCAAGGGAATGCCCAAGTCAGGGGGAAGGGTCCCCTCCATGGATGGGGCCAACAGCTCATCTCTGTGTGAAGTGGGGGACTTTGCTTGTAAACCAGAGAAGGCACCCTCTGGAGAGGGGGTGGTGGTGACCACGGCTGTGGGTGGGCAGTGCAGAGTGTCCACCTTGGGAGAGGGGATGCCATAGTCTGGGGAGTAGTATGCCGGAGACAAGCAGGCAAACTTCTCCGAAGGACCTGGGGGCAGGGGCACAAGGGCCTTATCCTCCAAGTGCTGCCCTGGTGAGTCGTAACTGGATGTGGTAGGGACACTCTGCTGTCTGAACAGCTTGTCTCCAATGCTGAATTCTTCTTCAGGAGTCCTCCTGATATCAACAGAGACTGAGCGATAAAGGTTTGTGCACAGAGGCCTTGTAGGCGTCTGGCTTGGGGTTTCTGAAATCCCACTCCCTGCAACAGAGAATCTATCAAAGAAAGAGGGGGAGCAAGCGCTGGCAGCTGTGCTGGAGACCGGCGGGGGATCTGTGCAGTCAAATATGAGGTCAGCATAGTCATCAGCACTGCAGGATGGGGTCCTGGGCGTGTGCATTGCCTCCTCATAGCTGGGGCCAGACACCACAGATGCGGGGGTGGGCACCCCAGTGGGCCGGTTCTGATCAGGCCTGGGAGAAGCAGGCAAGACCTCTTTCATATGAGGTCCTGCCAACCAGTCTCTGGAGTCCACAGCTGGTCCTGGGTGGGGCTTATTCTCAGGGACTGGTGGAACAGGAGCCAACTCCTTGAGCTTTTTGTCTTTAAGGGCAGGGTCCAGTCCCAGTGGCTTCTTTGGAGGGATATCCAGACTCTTCTTGCGCATGTCCTCACCTGGCTTCATCCTCTCCTTGAGCTTAGGGTCTCCAGACCTGTGCCTCATCTTCTCCATCTGTTTCATTCTTTCTTTGTGCCGTTTGTGGCGTTCTTCAATCTCCAGATCTTTCTGGGAAAGCATTCTCTCGAAGCTGGTCATCATTAGATCGCCATCTCCCAGAAGCTTCTCTCTGGGCCTGACATCTTTCTTGCCTGAGTCTTTAGACTGTGGTAACTTATCATTTCCGTTGCTGATCTTTACAGAGTCACCTTTTTCTTTATCTAAAGTTTCCTTGAATTTATCCTTTAGTTTGGTCTCACTGAGTTTCAGGCTTTCATCCTTGGATTTATCTTTAAAGGAACTTAGAGGACTGTCCTTGTCTTTGACTGCAGGTTTGTGCTCATCCTTGTGATGTCTCAGGAGCCCTTCACCGTGCTTGTCCCTGTGTCTCTCCTTCTCATCTCTCCACTTCTCTCGGTGCTTCTCTCGTCTCTTCCTCTCTTTTAGGATACTGATTGCACTAGATCCATAAGGCTTTAGTTCCTTTTCTATTTTCTTGGAAGGTTCTCTTTCAGAATCATTTTTATCTTTCTTTTCTGTAGAAAACAATTCAATGGTTTTATCTAATTCATCTTCTATGTCAGTTTTTGTACTGTAAGAAATACCATAAGCATCAGCATCCAAGAAATCCTTTTCATACTGGCTGGAGTCCTTTCTGCTGCCAATATCCTTGTAATCATCATTCTTTTCTTTTTTTTCAGACTTTTCTTTTTTGCCCCTCTCTCGATCATGGCTTTTCTTGGATGAGGATGAAGAGTGCCTATGCCTTTCTTTCTCCTTCAGCTTCTCCTGTGGGCAATTCTCCTTGACCCTCTCCTCCAGAGGCTCTGTGAAAGACACCTCCAGGAGAGCACTCAGGCCTGGGTCCTGCCCTCGGTCCGTGAAGCTGTCAGAGGACACCTCACTAATCTTGTCATTAGAATCTTCTCTGTATTCATGCAGAGCTTCTTCCTCCAGCTTTTCCAGGAGGCTCTTCTCCACCTCAGCGCTTTTCGACACCTTCCTCTCTCTGCAGTGCTCCTTGTCTGGCCTCTCCCTGTGCCTGCTCTTGGCCTTGTCTTCTGCAGAGGGCTTCTTCTCCACCTTCTCAGAGGGCTTCTGTTTGTTTTTCTTTTCCTGAATAGAATCAACTGAAGTTCGGTCTTTCCTGTCCTTATATTTTTCTGTCGACTCTTTATCCTTTTTCTCTTTGTGCTTTTCAAAGACTTTTTCTTTCTTGTCTTTCGCCCCTTCTGTGGTTCCTTTTTCCTTTTTCTTTTCTTTAAGTTCTTTCTCTTTCTGCTTCTCTAAGTGCTGCCTGTCAACAGAGTGCTTCCGGTGTCTGTCTGAGGGGTATGGTTCCCTCCCATCATCTTTTTCCTGGAGGCTGTCTGCCCTCTGCATTTCACTGGACTCTCCAATTTTGAATCCACTTGCTGTATAATCATCTTTTTCATCTTCACTTTCATCTGTGAATATATCAGCAATATACCAGCTTTTCTCTTTGCCCTTTTTCTCATCTTTTTTTTCAGAGAAGTCGTCTGAGATGATTCCAGGGAAACTCTTCTCCTTTTTTTCTTTAATTTGGTCAAGAGATGTTTTTCTTTCTTTGTCTTTGCTATGTATATCTTTATGTTTTTCTTTAGTATCTTTTTTCTCTTTAAAACATTTATCAAATTCTTTGTCCTTCTGACATTTTTCAAGGATAGACTTTTCACTTTTATCTTTGTCACTGGACTTATCTTTATATTTTTCTAATTTTATTTTTTCCTTCTTCTCCTTCTCAAGGCCATCTTTCTTCTCCTTCTCTCTCACTGAATGATGCCTTTCCCAAGGCTCCAGACTCTTCCCAAAGTCACAGTCAGACCTGTCCTTGAATACACTTTCACAACTATACTCCTTCAGGTCCTCCCTGTACGCCTCCTCGGCCTTCACTCTGCTATCTTTCCGCTCTTTGGTGACCTCAAGAGGGTCCTTCCTGTCCCTGCAGATGTCGCTCAGATCCCTGTCCTTTCTGTCTCGCCCGCATTCAGCAGACTCTCTCCTTTTTTTGTCCTTTTCTGAAAGATAGCTGGGGATATTTTTATGCTTTTCAATTGGGTCTTTTCTCTTCTCAGAGTTTTTATCCAGGTAGTCCCTGTCTTTCTTTCTAAAGAAAGCATCTTTGTCGCTCCGTTTTTCACTGTAGTCTCGCTTCTCCCGGCTTTTGTTTTCCCGCTTCTTCTCCTTACTGTCCTCTTTCACCGTTTCCAAGATCAGCCTGGCCACAGAGTCATTTTTAATGTCCCTATAGTCTGTCACTGGAGAATCCCAACTATCTTCTCCTTTGAAATCAAAGGATGAATCAGACAAGTCAGAAAACCACCTATCTTGCTGATCATCAGAAAGGCTAAATTTGGTGTCTTCATTCTCCAGAAATTGACTTTTGTTACAATATTCATCAAAAGCAGAATCATCCCTGTAAATTTTTTCTTTTTTGGGCTTTTCTTTATCTTCTTTGAAAGTCTTTTCCTTCTCTTTTGAAATTTTGTCCTCTTTAAAATCATTCTTTTTCTCTAATTTTGAGGGCCTGTCCTTGGACTTTTTCTTTCTTTCCTCTTTGTACAGTCTCAGTTTTTCCTCTTTTGGAGACTTTTCCTTCACTACTTTCTCCTTTTCTGCTTTATTTGAACGGTCTTTCTCTTCTCGGAAAGACCTGCTGACGTCTTTGTTTGTGTCTTTGATTCTTTTGAGTGACTTTTCATCTTTGGAGATCTTTATTATGTCATCTTTAAAGAGCCATTCTTTTTCTTCTGACTTCATTTTGCTAAGCTTCTCTTCTTTCTTAAAGTGATCTCTATCATGCTTTAATACTTTTAACTTGTTTTCAGTGGAAATGTCATTGTCTAAAAGTATAGCTTTGTCCGACCTTTGCTTGGAGTCCTCATATTCATAAGTGAAACTTTTCAATTTGAGTTCCTGACTAACTGAACACAGCCCTTTCTCCTTGTTTTTGTGTTTGTGTTTTGTTTTATGTTTCTTGACCACTTTTCCCTCCTTGTCTAGTTTGGGAATGGCGCCGTCCACACTGGGGTGGAAGGAGCTCTTCTTCTCTGACAGAGTGCTCTGTAGGCTGCCACGTTTCCTGTGCTCCTGCCTCTTCCTCAGCGGCTTCAGTGACTCCACACTGGAGCCCTCAGAGGAGCAGTCAGACTCACTGGTCAGTCTTGTTCTTGTGGAGTCTGATAAGGAACTGACCTCTGACCAGGCAGGAGAAGAAATGGTTTTCCAATTGTCTGTCCGCCAGTGCTTGGTATGCTGGTCTGTGTGGCTGGGGTTATGCTTCTGGGTGGCAGAGCTCCCATGAGATGAAGTGGAGGAAGCAGACAGGGAGCTGAACAGGGAGGGGTCCTTCAGCACCAGCGGGGACTCCTTAAGGCAGCCAGAGCTCCCCACCGAGTCCCCATCGTCCTCACCACTCTCTGAGGACTCGCTCTCTGACTCGGAGGAACAGAATTTGTCACTCCTTTTCCCAAACCGCACTTCTTTGCCTTTTGTTTCTTTCTTTCGCTTCTTTTTCACTTTATTTTTTTCCTTCTGCTGCTTAGAATTAGAAGGTTCCCGAGTTTTATTACTGGGCAAAATTGTGTGTGCAGAGAGTCTCAGCTTCTCTCCTGTCCCCACAGAGACTCCGATGTCCTCCTCATCTGATGTGTCTGACAAGATGCGGTGAGCCGCTTTCTTTGGTGCAATCGTGTTATTTTTAGTGTAACTTTTCACTTCCATTTTGGGTATAGAAATAAAACTATTTGATTTAGTCTCTTTCCTGTAATCCTTTTTCAGTAAATGTTTGTCATCCACTGGAGGGACTCTGTCCTGCTCGTCATCCTCATCAAACTCATACTCATCCTTGACAGGGGTCACAATTTTCTGGGGCTCTGGATTCTTAGCCTTGTGCTTTAGTCCTTTTTCAAACTCAGAGTCTGTGTTATTTCCATCAACTGAACTAGAAGGTGCAAATGATGGGGCGTCTTCCTCCTCTGAGCTCTCTGTTGGAAATAAGGAGAAAGATCTCAGAGGCAGATTCAAAACACCTGCAGACATGGATGAGGGAAAGCTGTCTCAGAGAAGACTTAGAGAAAGGCCTCCCCAAGCACTTGGTCACCCCTAGGATGAGAGTCCTGGAAACCCCACAGAAAAGCACTTCACTTGAGTTAGTGAAATCTGAGGCCAACTATGGGCTGAAGGAAACCAAAGAGAGGTTTGTGAGAGGTTGGTATCTTAGGATAAGCTTGCAGGCTTTTTAGTATTGAAACCCCAGGTCCCCAGTCCAGAATTTCCTGTAAGTGCCAGGTGTCTAGGAGGTTGGAACCTGATGTGCTGATCTGCAGATGAAAGCCAACATTGCCTGTTATCACAGCAGTACTGAGAGGTTTATACCCCGTAGTGTCACACACCCATGACCCCCACCCTGCACATAACCTGATGCCCAGCCACTGACCAGTTGAGCTCTCCTCACTGGATGTGTAGGTGCCCTTGCCCAACAGGAGGTTCACCATGGTCGGGGAGTTGGCCACCTTCAGCGGTGTCTCGCCCTTTCGGTTGCTCTGCTGAGGATTTCCTCCATACCGCAGCAGCAGTTTCACCACCTACAAGACAGTAGCAGGTGCTTGAGGATGTGTTCTGAGAAACACTGACTGTATGATAGTAACCGTGTAAAACTGTAACTTGTTCAGAGAACCTTGAGCTTAACCAGGGAACAACCCAAGGCAGAGGGCCAGAAGTTGGTGTGCACAACCCTTTCTGGTGGGGTCTCTAGACCTGTGCCTCTTCCACAGGAAGGACCCTAACAGAATCCTGGCACCCCTCCCAGGCTCTCTTGCACATAGAACAGTTCCAACTCCCATACAAGACCTCTTCACTCATGACGAGTCGACCACTTTACTGGAATCTTCTCACATAAGATTTCCTCTCCTACCAATGTGATGAGCTCACCATCCAACAGGGTCCAGTGATCATGAAAGGGTTCTAGTAGTTTAGGGGAAGTTTCTTATTGGAGGGGTGTTTACAGAGAGAGGAAACAAAGACCAAGCTTCTGCAAGCTTGTTTATTTTATGTTTTCATTAGAAAATAAGATAATCTCTTCAGTGCTTTATTTTATATGGGTAAGGATGGTCAGAAACACTCATGGTGATCTTTTAACAGCTCTGTTCAACTGTTTATTGTCAGCAACCTGGGCTGATTATATGCCCATGACAGCTGATTCAATGAACTGAAGTACAAATATTAAGTTCAATCTCAACTTTAGTCCAGTCTGAGATAAGAGCATGAGAAGAATCTTTAAAAAGGATAGAACTCTTGTTACTCAAATACTCTATTTTCACTCAGTAGTTACAATTTCTACTGCTCCATCAGGACAGTCTCCTATTGCTGCTCTAACAAATCACCACCACCTTCATCTTACAATTTTGGAGGTCAAAAGTCCAAAATTAGTCCCCCTGATCCAGCTGATGTGTGGTATTGGCTCTTTCCTTTCCATGCATATAGGGTTCCTGGCAGTGAGGGGGACTCTGGTTCCATGTCCATGTTATCTACCAGCTGAAGGCCATTCCACTGCCGGAGGCCATTGCATTCCTTTGCCATGGCCCCTGACTCTAAGGCCAGCAGTGCAGTTCAGGTCTCCCTCAAGTCCTCCTCCCTCCTGCCTCTGCTTGCAACTCTGAACAGCCAGGAAAGGATCTCTGTTGTCAGGACCCTTGAAGGCCACTGGGCCAGCCTAGATAATCCACGATCATCTCCTATCTCATGGTCTTTCACTTTTTTCCATCTGCAGCCCCCTTACCATGTGAGGTCACATGTCACAGGTTCCAGGATCAGGATGGGGATATCTTTTGGGGCCATTATTGTGCCTCTCCCACCATGACTCCACACTCTTTGGCATTTTCCACAATAGAAAGATTCAAAATGACAATTTAAAAAATAGAGAGATTTCAAATGACGACTCCCTTCCTCTCTACTTCCTCACCTACCAGCTCACAGCCAGCTTCATGTCACCCACATCTGCCCACTCCTCCAGGTATTTTTAGCAAATCACATACATTTCATTTACTTCTTCAGTATATTTCTCTAAAAGGTTTCTTTAAAATCAAGAAACTATAATGCCATTATCTTAACTAAAAAGTTAACTATAATTCCTAACATCAAATATATAATCAGTGTTCAGATTTCTCTATTTGTCTCAGAGATCTTTTAACTCAGAGTGCCCTCCCAATCTCTCTCTCCACTGCCACGACTTGTCAAATTATGTTCATCACACTCTTGATGCTACTGGTTCCCTGGTATCTGCCAAAAGTGACCAGGCAGAGCTGTCATAAGGAGCATTTCTGATCTACTGGTGTCATCATCCTCACCCTGCAGGGGCCTCGTCAAGATGGCTCAGGTAATGACTGCAGCAAGACTTCATCTTTGTGACTGCCCTGCTTTCTGATAGCACAAGATGCACCGGGCACATCATGTACTAGTATATCTCTTGCTTCAGACCTGGAGGCAGTCATTTCCCCAAGGAAGCCTAGTCCTCTCAGGGGAAACCGTGCACTGGGGTACTCACTGTTGTTGGACTGGCTACACCCCTCAGTATCACATCAGTCAAGGCCTTCCCTAGTTTAGTAGGACCATAGGGACAAGGACAGGGTCCAGCAGCAATCCCCAGGATCCCCCCCTTCCTATCGGTATGATGGTCACCTATTAAAATCCAACTACACCTGTGTGGCCAGAGCAGGGCCCTGTCCCACACAATGCAGACAGTACTGATTGTTGGAACTGTGAGAGGCCATCCAAGTGCTGATCCAGGATGAGAAAGCTGGGCTGGTCAGAAAGGACAGCTCTGGTGAGGGATAAAGACTAACTTCTCAGTTACCCAGCAAACATGAAGGACAGCGAAGACAGAGAGGCAGGAGCTACAGAACGATGTGGGAGTCAGACAAGAGACCTACCTTGTAGTGCCCATTGTTGGCAGCATCATGCAGGGGCGTGTCGTCATCCAGACCTTTGGTATTCACCTCTGCACCCGCAGCCAGCAGCTGCTTGGCAACATCGTAGTAGCCTCGGTTACATGCCTCATGCAGTGCTGTCCAGCCTGGAAACAGACACTTAGGACATATGTTATTTAATCCTCAGGAATGTCATTCCTGTCTCAAAGCAGCACTCCAAGGAAGCTGATGACAAGAAAGAGCCCTGGAGGGCGTTGCTCTGCACTGAAAGGCTAGAGATCCAGGGAAACCCTGAATGCTTTTTACTGTGGTGCCTCTTATATGCTGAGGGATATTTGGCTTGTTAACCGTACAGATTAACCACCTGCAGGGTTAATCTTTTTTTTTTCTTAATATATTTTATTGATCTTTTACAGAGAGGAAGGGAGAAGGATAGAGAGTCGGAAACATTGATGAGAGAGAAACATCAATCAGCTGCG